>NC_069506.1:241507150-241854650 GCF_027579735.1 Bombina bombina
CAAGTGACATATACCACACATTAAATATGGAGAAATAAAGAAGGTTTCCTGCTTATCAGCTTTCGGGTCAACCATTCATAAATATATATATATATATGTAATTTGTCTTAAATGAAAGTTTTGAAATGTCTCCTGAGCTAATTTTCTTAACATAATATCATGATTTTAAGGATTCATTTATTTTAAACAACCTTTAAGAAGAGTTTTCCACAACTGTCCTTTTTCCCCCATATATTTACATTTTAGGAATTATGCACAATTTGTAGCAATGGATAATCTTGCTTCTCAATTGAACAGACCTTTTTCTATACATTATTCTTATAAGTGGTATTAACTGTATTAACCTTTCTTATATTGATTATATATTCAACACGTTAAATAACAAGTTGGCTAAGAATGATTTTTGCTTATTTTTAAATATGTTCATATATATATATATATTCAGTATAACACCCTCTTACTATAGTAGGAATATATAGGTATGTATTGTTTTTAATTATATAATTTTAATCTAACTAATTGCCTTTGTTGAAAGCAAATGTTTCACCAGTGTATGCGGCTAAATCACAATTTGCAATTAACCATTTTTCGTTCAGTTATTAGTAAAATACTCCTATTCCAATCAAATAAAATTTACTATACTTAACAATGTGCCCAGACTGCAATTTTACACCCTTAAATATACATTTCTACCCATGAGATATACAGAACTCACCACACTGACTCCCACTTCTCACCAACAAATCTAAAGACACATGAATCTACCCAGATACCCCCTTACTCAGTAAAGGTAAAAAAAACCCCATAATTCCTGTAACTACCACTACCTGCATGTCTTTTTGTGTAGTCTGAAGTCCTTGTGGGACAGGTTTGCTCAAGTCATAATTTACAATCAATTAGAAAAACATCCACAACACATCCACAACACAGATATTGGTTTCTATTTATCTACACTGGAAGGAGCTCTTTTTGGTCAGGTTCTCACATGCAAAGCCTGCTTGCCACATATTATAAGCAGTGGTCATTTTTAAAACAATTTAACATGATTTTTACTGCAAATATTTTTTCAATAGCCAAATTTCACCCATCATTTGCCTTATTTTAAAGAGACAACCTAGGCTTTAGACCATGACAACAAGGCTAGCCGATGCCATCAAGTTAGTAGAAAATGCATAGGCCTTGATTACAAGTGAAGCATAAAATATTAATGCTAACACTAATCAAGTTAAATAAATAGCTCTCATATTCTTGTGCTCATTAAGGATGGGCGAATGTGTAATTTTTCGAATTTTGAATGTTAAAACGAATGTTATTACCGAAATTTGAATTATAAATCCGAATGTTGATAAGAACGAATATTCTTAAAAATTCTATAATCGAATGCTATTTACAGTTTTCGAATGTCACTTTCGAATTCGAATGTTTATAATTATATTGAATGTCCACATTCGAAATTTTGAATGTAACATTCTATTTAACAAATACTATTCAGAAGTTCAATAGTTCATGTGGTAGAGAGGGAATCTAGTAAATTGATACATAATAGATACTAATATATAATTTCGAATGTTTCTATATAGAATATTGCATAATTCGAATATTACATTTAAAGAAAGCATTAGAAATACTATTACAAATATAAATTTGAATTTTTCGAAAAGAATATTTTCGAATGTAATCATAAGATTCGAAACCGAACATTCGAAAATCGAATGTTAGAATGTTATGTATGCATTCGAAATTCAATTTGAACGAATGAATGTGTTAAAATTCGTTTCGTTTTTTGAATGTTGCGAAACATTCTCCCATCCCTAGTGCTCATATGTCAAGCTGAAAGTAAAAGAGGCTTCTATGGAGTGCGCTACAAAACTCTGTTTTGGCTTTTGCTCTAGTAATACCCCAAAGTGTACTAAGTCAAAGATGCATTAAGAAATAGTTTAAATACATAACATTTTCTTTTGAGTGAAAAAGCAAAGGTATTTCAACTATTTATTTAAAATATAAATAAATACAAGTGGTGTTAACAGTATTTAACATGATATGGTATATAACAAGATGTTGGACTGGGAAGAGCTTAAAGGTGTATACTGTATATGTTACGGGTAAAGTCAGATATCCGGTTAATCCTAGGATTACCCCGGTAAAACTGACATTACCCCAGCTGCTGTTGGGTAAAACCATACATCGGGCTTTGCCCGGGTAATCTTAGGATTAACCAAATGCTTCTTGATAAAGCAACCTGCTTAAAGTTAATCACAGCGCTCAGCTGATCACAGCGCTCATAACAGCTACAGAAACTAATCTCTGACCACACATATATACCGTGCACTGTAATTCCCCCATCTTCACTATTTTTTTTCCCTCTGTCTGGAGGGTTCAAGGGAGGCATCCTGCCAATCCTCTGGCATCCACCCCAAGTAAAGCTCTGTCTGGAGGGTTCAAGGGGGGCACCCTGCCAATCCTCTGGCATCCACCCCAAGTAAACCTTGGGGAATGAGGTTTACAAGGGGGGGCTTCACACCCCTTAAATCCCCCAGGCAGAGGCAACAAAGATAGTGAAGATGGGGGAATTACAATGCAAGCATTAGCTTTATCCAGAAGTGTGTGGGTACCCTAGAATTAGCCAGGTAAAGCCTGGTGTATGATCTTACATCAGGCTTTACCCATAGCTGCCGGGTAATGTCAGTTTTACCCGGGTAATCATATGATTACTCAATATCAGACTTTACCCATAACATATATTTGCATATATGTATGTGGATTGGTATGTGTGTATGTATATATGTGTAATACACATTTATATATTCACATATTCTGAGTGTGGGCCCTGTGCTATCAGTAGTGCTACACTTGAATTCTAGGCCAATATTGTTTTGGTTGTTATTTCATAAAGCCAATAAGGGCCATATATGTAGCAGAGGTAGCCTTAAGATGTCAACAGGGTGCATTTTAAGTTCTGAGGATTAGAAATGGCTGAATATTCAGAGCTAATTACACGAAAACTGGTAAAATAAATAATGGAAATAAATAAAAAAAGTTGTTTCATTATGTATAACTAAATATTTTATATAAAAACCTTAAGGTTCTTACTGTCCCTTTAATCCTGATCTGGACACAAGACATGCTTTATTTTAAAATGTGTTATAATATTTATTGGCATTGCTGCATTTTAAGAGGCTGTTTCAGAAATAGCAAAGGGCAGATTGCAGAAATAAGAGAATGTAAATTCAGGGGATATTGTGGTGTTCAGATTATTTTATGACAAACCAATGTATTGCTAATAAAATACATTTAGCTAATAAATAAATAAAACGTGTGTGTGCTTGAGAGTGCACAGTGTAACTCAATCTGACATACAGAAGTATAGGACTCTCAGTGCAAGCTGGAACAAGTTACTACCATACCCCCTCTTATACTACCTTTAATCATGTCTGAGTCATCAACTTAAGTTTAAAGGGCAGTAAACTTAACATTTTTCTTATATGATTCAGATAGAGCATACAATTTTAAAGGGACACTGAACCCAATTTTTTTCTTTCGTGATTTATATAGAGCATGCAATTTTAAGCAACTTTCTAATTTACTCCTATTATCATTTTTTTTCATTCTCTTGCTATCTTTATTTGAAAAAGAAGGCAGTGTGCATGTTTCTGCAGCAATATATGGCAGCAGTTTTGATTTAGTGTTCTATATGACAGCACTTTTTCCTGCCCTGCAGTGCTCCAGACATGTACACAATACCTATCTAGGTATCTGTTCAACAAACAATACCATAAAGAGAATGAAGCATTTTTTTTTAATTATATGCCCTGTTTGAATCATGAAATATATACAGGCATACCTCAGAGACCACTGCAATAAAGCGAATATAGCAATAAAGGGAGTCACATTCATTTTTATTGTTAAAGTTATATTTGCACTACTGTAGTCTATAAAGTGTGCAATAACATTATGTCTAAAAAAACAATGTACATACCTTAAATAAAAAAATATTTTATTGCTAAAAAATGCTAACCCTCATCTGAGCCTTTAGTGAGTCATAGGGGCCGATTTAACAAATGTCGGATGGACATGATCCGCTGTAACTGATCATGTCCGCCCGACATTGCTAAATGCCGACAGCATAAGCTGTCGGCATTTAACATCTAGTGAAATGCTTGTGCAATGTTGCCCCCTGCACATAGCTAGCAGGGGGGTGTCAATCATCCCAATCGTATCTGATCAGGATGATTGCTGTCTGCCACCTCAGAGGTGGCGGACGAGTTAAGGAGTAGCGGTCTTACGACCGCTGCTTCTTAACTTATGTTACCGGCGAGCCTAAAGGCTTACGTGGAAACAGCTGCATTAGCAGCATGTTAAATCAGCCCCATAATGTTTTTGCAGGTGGTGTGTGATAGGTGTGCATATATGTGTGTCCATGTGTATTTATGTGTTTATATGTGAATATATTTTGGAGAAATGTTGCCAATAGACTTTCTCAACACTGGGTTGCCACAAACCTTCAATTTTTAAAAAGAGCAATATCTGCAAGCACAATAAAGCGAAGTGCAATAAAACGCTAAATATGATTTTGGTACAAGAATGACATCATAGATCAGTAAATCATAACAATTCTGCCATCTAGTGTTTTTTTCTTATAATAAAGGGTTTTGTTATTCAGTTTCTTTCCTATTTACTAGCTGCCTATTTCAAAACAGATAGAATGATTGACAAATAGATAGATATAAACAGTCAGACAGACAGATAGATGATAGATAGATAGATAGATAGATAGATAGATAGATAGATAGATGATAGATATATAAATGATTGATGGATTGATAGACAGACAGACATATAAATAAAGTCAGACAGACTGACGGACAGATATATATATATATATATATATATATATATATATATATATATATATATATATATATATATATATAGACAGACAGATAGATAGATGATAGATAGATGGATGAATAGACAGATGGACAGAAAGACAGACATATAGATAGATATAAACAGGCAGGGAGATAGATAGATAGATGATAGATAGATGACAGACAGACAGACAAACGTATAATGATGGATATAGACAGACAGGCAGATAGATAGATAGATAGATAGATAGATAGATAGATATAGACAGGCAGGTAGATAGATAGATAGATAGATAGATAGATAGATAGATAGATAGATGATAGAAAGACAACTTATTTTTTAAAATTGATTAAACAAAATAAAATCTAAACCAAAAAAGGGAAATATATTTTCTTTTTATCCGTAACCTAAAAGTTCACTCCAAGATACAGAAGCATTTTATTTTTTATCCATCAGAAACAGACACACCAATATATTTACCTATTCAGCCCCACTGGAGTCATTGAATTTAAACACACTGTTAAACACTTTGAAATTGTACTATAAAAAAAATCTTTAATTATGTGTGGTAAAAAATCATTTTCATTATACATTTTTATTTAGTGCTTCCACTTTTCCTGTAATTTTAAGTCTGAAAAGTAAGAGGTCTCGTATTATGAGAACAAACACATGGCTGGTTTCACCCTGCCACATATCTGCTCCAAAGTGGCCTCACCTGTGGTAATGCAATTACAAACTGAAAAACAATGTGGCAACCCTTGTATACTCCAGTAACAACTCCAGATGGGCTCCTCCAAATAAGTCATAGGTAGGGTTTGGATATTTAAAAACAATTGCATTAATTAAGGTCTTTATCTTGTAAAAGTGTTTACTGTTCCTTTCCCTTATATATTCAAACACACTAAAAGCGCTAATATAAAGTATTAAAAAAATAAGTGCAGCAAAAATTGTGTATAATAAAATGTTTTATTTTATTATTGTGATCATTCTATACATAAAAATATGTGATAAAATTCACAAGAATTCACAAAAAGCGATTTTAAAAAGGTATCAGTAGTTGCAGTCAAAACAGACTGAAGCGTATTCGGCACCTTACAGTTTTAGTGTGTTAACAATCAAGCAACTGAATTTAACAAGACAAAATATCAAATTCCAAACATGATTAGTTTAAGATAAAATTCTTGTGGTCCCATGGATTATAGCATATTGGACATGATGGAATACAAAATCGCTAACTCTTGGTCACGCCCCAATGAAGGTGCCTCATTTTTTCTAGTATTTACTAGTTAGCAATTTTGTATTCCATCATGTCCAATATGTTATAATAAATGGGACCACAAGGATTTTAACTTCTGGTGAACTGCTTGTGCAATGCCGCCATCTGCAGATTTGCGACCAATCGGCCGCTAGCAGGGGGTGTCAATCAGCCCGATCGTATAGGGCGGATTGAAGACCGCAGCCTCAGAGGCTTTATAACTACTGTTTCCTGCGAGCCTGAAAGCTTGCACTGAAACAGGGGCATCAAGCTCCATTCGGAGCTTGATAATTCGGCCCCCATGTTTTCTTTACCAACCCATCTATCTGTAGATTACATTTTCAAATTTAAAGATTTAAAGTATGCCATTATTTTATGACAATTGAGAATTCTACAACAAAATGTGTAAAAAACAGGTTATTGAAAATGTAATAAACAATTATATAAATAATAGTATGTGCGGTTTTTTTTCTAAACTATATAGTCAAAACATTTGAGGATGTATAATTGTATTAGGTAACCTTTCTAAATTAATTATACATAAACAATAATTCACAGAGAACTTTTTTTTTTATTTTTTATTTCAGGACAATGTATGTTGTGCATACAATGAGTAGCTATAAAGAGCATTTCTGCTGCATCCTGCAGTGTATTTATGTGTGTTTGTGTGTGGGGGGTTCACCATGTAAACTTATAAACCTGGTCAATTTGATGTCTAGTTGGGGAAACATTGTGTAACCAGTGATCACCTGACTGCAATGCCCACAATAGAACCGAAAACAAAAATTAAAAGACAGATTTAGTCTCCTTTAAACAAGGGCCTTATTTATTCAACTTTGACCTGTAGTGATAGAGGCTCCCACACAGGGCCGCCACTAGAAATTTTGGGGGCCCTTACTGAACCATTGATCAGTCGTCGTCGTCCCCCCCTTTGACATGTGCAATTTTTTACCAAGTGACTAAAACGTATATGCACTTTATTCTTAAAGGGACAGGAAACCCCAACATTTTATTTCATGATTTGGATAGAACACACAATTGTAAACAACTTTCCAATTTACTTCTATTATAAAATTTGCTTCATTAGCTTGTTATCCTTTGCTGAAGGAGCAGTAATGTACTACTGGCAGCTAGATGAACACATCTAGTTAGCCAATCACAAGAGACAAAAGTGTGTAGGCATCAATCAGAAGCTAGCTCTCACTAGTGTAGGATATGTACATACTCTTTTTCAACAAGGGATACCAAGAGAACAAAGAACATTTGAAAAAAGAATTGAATATAAAAGTGTCTTAAAAATACATGCTCTGTCTGAATCACACAAGTCTAATTTTGACTTTCCTATTAATTTAAGTGTAGTCAAACTAGGAAATGTTGTAAAGGTAGTAACAAACAAACACACAGATACACTCATACACTGAAACACACAGTCGCACATAAGGATTCACATATAGGCCCTCTAGAAGACACGCAAAGAAACACACGAACACACTCAGACACCCACACTGACACTCAGCACTTGTTTACAGTGACCTAACAAGTCATGAGGTAAACTACAGTTTTGTCAAAAAAGGAGATTTACAAGACACAATATGGAGTTATATCTTTTTATCAAGGAAGATGCCAACTATATGATGCCAACAGCATGCAGTGGCCTAAAGGAAGCGCCCTTAACTGCCTAAACAATAATTTAAAGTTTAAGTGGTGGATTGATGATTTTTGGAAAGGTCTTAGTCTCAAAGTCTGTAGAAAGATGTGAATTATCAGTAGTAAGGTCAAAATGTCCTAAAAAGGAACAGACAATGGACACACACACACACAAACTTAAACACAAACTTGCACATACACCCAAGGCAACACCCACAGAGGCAGCCTCAACCTCAAAAACACACACAAAGACAAACACACTCACAGACACCCACAGAAAACACACACACAAACACCCACAGAAAACACACAAATACATACATACACACATACCCTCACTGAGACATCCACACAAAACACACAAAGACATACACACACACACCGTCACAGAAACACACAGACATATGCACACACCCTTACAGAGACACCCACAGAAAACCCACAGATATCTGCACACACCCTCACATAGACATCCATAGAAAACACACAGACATACATACATACCCTCACAGAGACACCCACGGAAAATGTACAAAGACATATGCACATACCCTCAGAGAGACATCCACAGAAAATACAGACATACATACATACACACACACACACACACCATCACAGAGACATCCACAGAAAACACAGAAAACACACAAAGACATACACACCCATCCTCACAGAGGCATCCACAGAAAATACACAAAGACATACATACACACACACCCTCACAGAGAAACTCACTGAAAATGCACAAAGACATATGCACACACCCTCACAGAGACATCCACAGAAAATGCACAACGACACACACACACCCCCTCACTGAGACATCCACAGAAAATGCACAAAGACAGACACACACACACACACACCCTCACAGAGAGACCCACAAAAAAATACATACACACTCATAGAGACACCAACAAAAGCACAAAGACGTAAAAACAGACACCCACAGAAACACTCACAGGAGCTAAACTTTCTCCACATTGCCATCCCCTAAATCAACAGTGTGTGACATGCATGATAAAAAAAAAAAAAGAAATTAAGAGATTACTTTTTTTTAAAGAATCATATTTGTAAATGTGCAAACAAAAATTCTTCTGTGAATTCAAAATTGTACATTAATGATCTGTCAGAATGGGTAGATGAAGAAAAGTATTTTGAAAGATTGACATATGTTTGGGTTTTTTCCTCCCCCATTGTCCCCAACCAAGAGCACCACTTCAAATCTGGTGTACAAATGTTCCCATCTGTCAGCTGTACTTATGGATTTTGAAAATTCTGTACTCTATATGGTCTTGGTGGAACCATAAGCTGTGGTACTCACTCTCATACCATTCAATCTGGTTAAATGCAGGATTTAGGCTTGTTTGTATGTACTTCAAAAATAAGTCAGTTGTAGTGTAAACTGAACAATGTCAAGTTAACCTGTCTCATTCCAAACACTGAGCATTGTTAGTCTGAGGGTATAACATTTTATGCAGATGTAAAAATCTTGATAAAATACCTCCTGGCATCTGGAAAGTCCTTGCATAAAGGGGCAGTAAACTGGAATGTAATAAATATATATATAAAATCATATCTGGAAAAAAAGGGCACCTACCATTTGTGTATTGAGGAGGAAACATTTCTGCATAGTTTTAAATATAGAATTTCTACAGCATTGTTAAATAATCATAAATACACTGCTGCATTTTGCATATTACAATCCGAAATTGCACAAAGAAATAAAAAAGCTTTTACTAAGTAAGTCCTACCTCCTCTGCAAATGAAAGTGATCTGCCGTTTGACTGAGGCACACACTTTACAAACTGAAGTTCCAAGTCTGTCTCATACTGTGCATAGTGGTTTAGTGCACAATCAAAAATCCTCTTAAATGCTAATGCTTTACTCCTTGTAATGACATTTCCTGTGCTCAATTGCACTCTGCTGTAGCGCCCTCTGGTGGCTGCCAAAATTTAAAAAAATAAAAATAATAATAGTTGTACTTGACTCATGGGGGCCCCTGGCCCAGTGGGCCCCTCGTGGGACATTTCACTATCAGACCAAACTTGGCCAGTTGTCTTTTTATCCTGGCTTCAAGCTGAAATAATAGGGAATAACCCAGAGCAGAGAAATTTTGCAAAATGAGGTAAGCGGTACTGACAGTAGGCAGGGTAGACTTTGGTGGCAACAGGAGAGAAATCCAGTGATATGGCAGTTCAAGGATAAACCAATAAAGGGAATGGAAACAGGCATGAATCAGTAACAAATTAATCCAGTGATATAACAGTTCAGGGATAAACCAATAGAATGGTCAGCCAGGCAGAGTTCGGCAACCGTATAGCAATCCAATAGTTCAAGGGTTAAGCAGGCAGAGTGGTCAGACAGGCAGAGTTCAGCAACAGTATGGCAATCCAGAACTTAAGGGGTTAAGCAAGCAGAGAAGTCAGACAGGCAGAGTTCAGTAATGTTATATCAATCCAGCACATAAAGATAATAGCACCCAGGAGCACACACAATAACACCTATACTTGGGCAGTGATAGGTAGAAATTGAGCAACTTACATAGGCGCAGGATTCACATCTAAGGAGATCCTGACCGGCTTCAGAGGAGAGGAGACGTGCGGCGATGACGTCACCGATGCACGCACACAGGAGCCGACTCTTCCCCTGGCAACAGCCAGAGTGGCGTGGCAATTTTTGCTTGAATGTCAACTCCCCTATAAGTAAACTTTTGGCAAACGGTAACTGTATGCAAATTAAAAAAACACAACTAATATGATT
The DNA here is from genome assembly GCF_027579735.1 of Bombina bombina. Taxonomy (NCBI): domain Eukaryota; kingdom Metazoa; phylum Chordata; class Amphibia; order Anura; family Bombinatoridae; genus Bombina; species Bombina bombina. Next base: position 241,517,685 of record NC_069506.1, read on the forward strand.
TTCTAGCCTCTGAAAGGTACAAAGGATATCTAACCAACTATCAAGTCATTTTAATATGTATTTATGAGTATTGGATCTAAAAAAAAAAAAAGAGAAAAAGCTAACAAGCTAGGGCAATAAAAAATATATTACAAAAAAGCATTCATATCTATTTCAATATTGTATCTTTGTGGTTGGAGGTTATTAATTTGTAGATCTGTTCCTTTTGTGTTTCTTTGTTTTTGCTTGAGAATAGAAAATGTATCATTCTTAAATGTAATAAAAGGTAGTATATACCCAGTCTATAACTTTTTCCAATCCTTCTGTACTATGATTATGAATTCTTCCAGAGTGATTAGGGATAAAGTGTCGGTCAAACCTTTTGTTCCATTAAAATTAGGAAATTCCCGTTTACAGGCTCATGATAAATAACCAGAAATCACAAGTGGCTGGTTATTGCTACCGTGAGTGAGCTAAGAAAATTAACCAGAGGTCAGACCTCTGGTTAATTTTCAAAATACCCAACATTTGGCCCCAAAATAAGGAATATTCTTTAATTTCAAAACAAAACAAAAACAGAAAGCAGTTTTGAGGGGTTAAAGTTGGTGGGTGTGGGATGTTGAACTGAAAAGGGCCTTACATAGCAGTCTATGGGCACTGTGTGTTCCTTGTAAATATATATACACATATTAACACATAAATATATAAAAATATTTATATATATATATATATATATATATATAAATATATATATATATATTCATATGCATTTATATTTACAATCTGTTGCCCATTGCTATGTGATTTACCCGCTTGGCTGCACTAGGTTCTCAGTCATGTCTCAAAGCATGAGAATGAGGTTCCCATTGGAGCCTTAGGAAGTGCGCTCTCATGAGCACAAAGCTTCCTTGCAATGCGAACATGAGGTCACATTCGCATTGCGGTTAACTTGTAATACCAGCAGACATTTGCATGCACTGGTATTACTCAGTGGAGTGCATATATCACTTTTGCAAAACCTATATTTTGCGCTCCACTTGTAATCTATATTTATTTATAGACTTTTTAGCAATGCTATTCATAATTTTAACCTTATCCATAGCTTTCCTAAATGTTTCATTAACCATTACTTAAAGGGAAATGAAATCCAAATTTTATATTTCATGATTTAGAAAAAGCATGCAAATTTAAACAACTTTCTAATGTAATTCTATTATCTAATTTTTTCATTCTTTTGATATCCTTAGCTCAAATGTATATCTAGACAGGCTCACTAGCTGCTGATTGCTGGCTGCACATAGATGCCTTGTGTGATTGGCTCACCCATGTGCATTGCTAATACTTCAACAAAGGATAGCTGAAGAATAAAGCACATTAGATAATAGAAGTAAATTGGAATGTTGTTTAAAAATTTAATTCTCTATCTGAATCATGAAATAATTTTTTGGGGTTTAATGTCCCTTTAATTCTTCCTAATAAAAAAATTTATTGTACAGTTTCTTCAATTTCTTTGACATTTTGACATTTGTTATAATAATTGCTAGTTTCTTTCAAGAACACATTACGATAAGAAGACTAATGCTAATTTTTGGCAATCTATTTACTTTATCCCCCATAAAAAAGAATAGTTCCCATAGGTGCATTTATAACTATGGATGGACTATTATTGTATTTTAAGGTTAATGTAGTACGTGGGGACATTAAGTAAGTTTAATACTTTGTGTTGCTTTCTATATTGACTGAATAGTAACACGTGTTTTATTGACCACATCTGTATTTTTACAACTTAGAGGAATATGGCTGCACCTCACTGATGAGGTCCAATGAAGGTCGAAACAATCATCTGTGGTTGCCTTGTTCAAAGAGGGATTGCCTGGTATTTTGGGGCTGGGCGTACATTGTTAAGTGGGATCAGACTGATATACTTCTGTGTGAAACGCATTATTGGGCTAAAAGAAGCTGCTCCCAAGTGGTAAATCACCATAAAACAAGCTAACAAGTTATTGAGCTGGTGTTTGTTCCTGAGAGCACTTCTCTTTCTGTATGTATTTTTATAATTTGTTTAACTTTTGACATGCTTTATTTTTTTTATTGGTGAGATGATATAGCACAGTATTTTACTTTGCTAAAAAAATAATTAAACAATTAAAAAATGCACACCCATTTTTACTTTAGTGCCCTATGGCCAAGATCCATCATACCATTGCATGTGTTATAAACGTGCCGTTACAAGTACAGTAAAATGTAATGCCAGAACTCATACATTTTATGCTGCAGCACAATGTGAATTGGAAGAAAGCGTTAGTACTCTTGTGTTAATATTTATGTCCTGACAAGCATTTAAAATAGTTTGCCTTGAAAAGACATAACTCTTTAACTCGCCATCCAAGCAATGCCTTAATTGCAGATGAAAAACCACGTCATCATACGGGGGAGGGCACTATCGGAGGGGGAGGGGAGCATGACTATGTATGTTTGTTTATTTATTTGAGTAGAGGCTCAGGGAGCCCCTATCTGCAAATAAAGCTATATAACCATACCCAATGTCCCTTATTTATAAGAGGTTAACCCCATCTTCTTTTTACATTAGAGTTTACAAAACGATACACTATTGTTTTCAACATTGTTTTTTACAATCTTAATAAAAATAATCATTTCTTTTTACAGTTTTTGTTGTACAGTTCTTAGGTGTCATAATTTATACATCATTTAATAAATATGTGTATATTTCTCACTGAAAATGACCTACTGTAAGTGTTAAATATACAGTATATACAGCAACTTGGTGTGATTTATCTATGAAAATATCTGCTGTATAAAAAGAATTAGAAAATATTTAACTACTCTGGCATAGATTACAAGTGAAGCACAAACATATTAGTGCTGTTGAACCCTATCTCAGCTCAAGTTAAACCAATAGTGCTTTAGTTCTTCTGTTTATATTACAAGTTGAAAGTAACATGGTTGCACTCAAGAGAGAGAGAGAAAGAGAGAGAGAGAGAGAGAGAGAGAGAGAGCCTCAGGTGCTTTATCATTTGGAGTTTGTATAGTATGGCCGTGCCAACTCCCTCACCTCATAGACTATGGGGCCTACCTATCAAGCTCCGTACGGAGCTTGAGGGCCCGTGTTTGACACCCCCTGTTGGCAGCCGATTGGCCACGAGTCTGTAGGGGGCGGCGTTGCACCATCAGCTCACAAGAGCTGCTGGTACAATGCTGAATACGGAGAGCGTATTGCTCTCCTCATTCAGCGATGTCTATTGGACCTGATCCGCACTGTCGGATCAGGTCCAACAGACATTTCATAAATAGGCCTCTATGGGGCTTGCTACGAAGCTCAAGCTCTAACCCGAAGGTGCATTAAGCCAAAGTGCACTAAAGCCCAAGGTTAAGAAATCATTTAAATACCTTTCAGGTAGTTTACGAGTTATGTGGGTTAGAGGGTTTTTAACGAATGCAACAAAAGTTGTGTTATTTCACACTCCATAGTGCTGCCATTACAAGTTTTGAAACAGACGGCTTGTGCGTGCGATATGGTTGCGTTGAGCTCCATACCGCACAAAATACAAGCGCTGTTTTGATGTGCTCATGCACACTTTCCCCATAGACATCAATGGGGAGAGGGGGTTAGAAAAATCCTAACACCTGCGATTGCGGAATTAAAAGCTCCGTAACGCAGCCCCATTAATGTCTATAGGGAAAACCCTAACCTAAACCTCACGTCTAAACACCCCTAATCTACTGCCCCCAACATCGCCGCCACCTACATAAACTTATTAACCCCTAATCTGCCGCTCCCAATATTGCCGCCACCTAAATAAGTCTATTAACCCCTATTCCGCCGCTCCAAGACATCGCCGCCACTAAATAAAGCTATTAATCCCTAAACCTCTGGCCTCCTACATTACTACCACTAAATAAACCTATTAACCCCTAAACCGCCAACCCCTCCACAATGTAACAACCTAAATTAAACTATTAACCCCTAAACCTAACCCTAACTGTAACCCTAACCCTAGACCTGACACCCCTTAACTTTAACAAAATTAAAGTAAAAGTATGAACTAAATAATACCTATTTAAAACTAAATACAAACTTACCTGTGAAATAAAACATGTTAGCTACAATATAACTAATAGTTATGTTGTAGCTAGCTTAGGTTTTATTTTTATTTCACAGGTAAGTTTGTATTTATTTTAACTAGGTAGACTAGTTAGTAAATAGCTATTAACTATTTACTAACTATATACAGTAGTTAAAATAAATACAAACTTACCTGTGAAATAAAACCTAAGCTGCCTTACACTAAAACCTAACATTACAAAAAATAAAAAAACACTAAAATTACAAAAAATAAAAAAACCTACCATTGCAAAAAATAACTAGCAAAATTATCCAAAACAATAAAAAAATATTCATATTCTAATACCCTGTTTTAAAAAAAAAACACCCCAAAATAAAAAAGCCTAATCTATAATAAACTACCAAAAGCCCTTAAAAGGGCCTTTTGTAGGGCATTGCCCTAAAGATAACAGCTCTTTTCCTACAAAAGAAAAACAAAATCCCCCCTAATAGTATACAAACCCCCAAACCCACAAAATAAAAATAAAGTAAAGTCTAATCTACCCATTGCCATGAAAAGGGCATTTGTATGGGCATTGCTCTTAAAAGGGCATTCAGCTCTTTTTCCTGCCCTTAAAAGTGCATTCAGCTCTTTTATGAAATGCCCAACCCCTAATCTAAAAATAAAAACCCACCCCAAAACAAAAAAACAAAACAAAAACATTACACAAAATAACAAATGAATTATCCAAAATAATAACAATTATTCCTATTCTAATACCCATTTGAAAACAAACACCCCAAAATAAAAGAAACCTAATCTAGAATAAACAACCAATAGCCCTTAAAATGGCCTTTTGTAGGGCATTGCCATTCTATTGGCTGATTGGAATCAGCCAATAGAATGAGAGCTGCTTAAATCCTATTGGCTGATTTAAACAGCCAATAGGATTTCAGCAGCCCTAATTCCTATTGGCTGATTCAAATGTTTTAGCCAATAGGAATGCAATGGTACCCCCAGCATAAAAGGGGTACCTTGCATTTCAATCCTCAGTGTGCAGCGAACGATCGCATGAAGAGGACCTGCACGTCAAATCAATGGACCTCCACCTGGACCTCCGCCTGGACCTCCGCCTTGGACCTCCGCCTGGACCTCCACCTTGGACCTTCACCTGGACCTCCGCCTCTGTGCATCGACTGCTCCGCCTCCACAGGGATCAAGAAGATGCCGGTCCCACGATGGATGAAGATGGAGTTGCGTGGATGAAGACCTCTCGCCGCCTGGATGTCCGGACTTCAGGAACTGTAAGTGGATCTTCGGGAGTTAATGTTAGGATTTTTTAAACTTTTTTGGGTGTTTTTTATTTTTTTATTTTAGGGCTTGGACTTTTCTTAAAAGAGCTAAATGCCCTTTTCATGGCAATGCAAAAGAGCTAAATGCCATTTTAAGGGCAATGCCCATAGGTTTTTGTTCTTAGGTTTTTTTATTTTGGGGGGTTGGTTGGGTGGTGAGTTTTACTGTTGGGGGGGTCTTTGTATTTTTTTTTTTACAGTTAAAAGAGCTGTTTAACTTAGGTCAATGCCCTACAAAAGGCCATTTTAAGGGCTATTGGTAGTTTATTGTAGGCGTTTGGGTGTTTTTTTTTTATTGGGCTATTAGATTAGGTGTAATTCTTTTTTATTTTTGATAATTTTGTTTGTTATTTTTCGTAATTTAGTGTTTGTTATTTTTTGTAATTTAGTATTTTTTATTTTTTGTAATTATATACTTTGTAATTTTTATAGTAGTGTTAGGATTTTTTTAATGTGTATTTTAGTTTTCTTTAATTGGTAGTTTAATTGTAGTTTAATAGTTATATTAGTTTAATTGTTAGTTTAAACTTAGTTTTTTTGATTTGATTTAATATAAGATTGAAATTGTAATTTTAATATAAAGTTAGGGGGGTGTTAGGTTTTGGGGTTACTAGTTTAAATTAATTTATTGCAATGCGGGGGGGCTTTCAGTTTAGGGGTTAATAGTTTAATTTAGTATATTTCGTTGTGGGGGCTTTCGGTTTAGGGGTTAATAGGTTTATTATAGTGGTGGTGGTGTTGGGGAAAGGCGGAATAGGGGTTAATACATTTTATTAGTGGCGGCGATGTCGGGAGCGGCAGATTAGGGGTTAATAACTTTATTATAGTATTTGCGATGTGGGAGAGCCTCGGTTTAGGAGTTAATTGGTAGTTTATGGGTGTTTAGTGTACTTTAGTTATGAGTTTTATGTAACAATTTTGTTGCATAAAACTCATAACTACTGCTCTCAGATGGCGGTACGGATCTTGTTGGTATAGGCTAGAACGCAAGCTTTTTAGCCTCACTGCAAAACTCGTAATGGCTGCGCTATGGAAGTCCCATGAAAAAAACGTAATTTTTACAAGTGCGGGACTGACGTTGTGCTACAGGCTAAAAGACTAGCGGGAAAAGCTATACCGACAAGTCTTGTAATGGCTGCATTGCAGTTTTAACGCTGAAATTACTATTTTTTCAGCGTTGAAACACGAACACACAACTCGTAATCTACCTTTTTATTATTTACTCTGAAGAAAATGTAACTCTATATATGTGTACTTATATATATATATATATATATATATATATATATATATATATATACACAGGTATATATATATATATATATATATATATATAAATTCTCCATGTGTGTCTGCACTCCCAATGCTGTGTAGTCATCAACCAGGGTGCAAAGTCAATCAAGTATACAGTCTATATCCAATAAGGGACTGCACTCGCTGGATTTGGTTTAAGAAACCTTCAAATCTTTATTATGGTAACGTTTCAGGGTTCGCAGACCCCTTCCTCAGACCAGATAACAGTGCAAGTGAACAAAGTGTGCAATATATAGCACTAGCCCCACCCATCACAAACATCAAAATTGCGCCAAAAATCCATCACCATGGTAACACATAAACAAGGCCTAATGACCATACTACCAGAAAACACAATAAAAAATAAAAAATAAAACAAACTGCATATGCAAGTATCTTGCATTACCTCATAGCTGAACACTAATATATACAAATATTGAGTAGTAGATATTAAGTAGTTGCAAAAGTATAACTGTAATCAGTTACTGATCCAGTCTAAGTAGGTTAAAGTATATTTAGACAAGCAATGATGGAAAACACACTAATCAAATAATAAAAGTAAACATCATGCAAGAAGAGGAATCTATCTATCAGTTGCACTGTGCAAAACCGTATTAACCTCCCTGTATCCAGTTGCAGGAATCAATCTTAAGGGAATATACATATAAGCCATAACATATAAACATTCCAAAACAGATTAGGCATTTAAACCTCTTACATTTGAAATAGGTCAAAAAAATAAAAGTCAATCAAATATACATATGAGGTCCCCCATACAATGTCCCCCATATTCATCCCAAAGCTTGCTATGACCAATCCTATATAAAAGTATTTGAGCTATATGTACTAACCTGACATTCTGATAGATACAATTATCCAAAATTGTCAAGCCCCCTGGGCGCGCAGAGCAATGTGTTGTGTCCCATGCGAGCTGTATATAAAAAAGGCCAGTGGTTCCCAGTGCTAGGGTTCTATGCAAGTTGTCTAGCCAGTGTAATATTCCCTAGTGTTAGGAGCTTAGATAGATATATACATGGATGCATGTATTTACCTGTGTACCAAGTCTGTAGTGCATCAGTGAAACAGGCGCGGCTCAGCCCGGTATAGCGTGAGTGAGCTTACAGCACGACCGCATGGCTAATTAGCATAGCCTGTCAGTCACTCAATGGGCGTAGCTAGGTCACGGAGTGACAGCGGAGTCAGTAGTTAGAGTTATGCAGAGCTGCTAATGAACCTATCTCAACTGAGCTTCTATGTAAACCCAAACAGACCAAAGCTGGTATAAAAGGCTTATTTTAAATGACAACATAAGGCTCCAATATGGTCTAGTGTGGATTAGGATATATAACTATATGTGTGCATAAACATCAAAGCATCTAGTGGGAGCTATCGAATACCGCTGTGTGCGAGATAATGGGAGGCAGGTAGATTTAAGATAGGGCGAACCTGGAGCAAAAAAAAAAAAATTACTGCTCAAAACATAAAAAATAAAAAATTAAAAAATTACCAAATTAACATTAAACCGTTAATAAATAAATAATATCAATAGCCAGCCTGGACCAATGTTAGATAAGCCCTAGCAGGCCAAGTAGAAAAATAGGGGGGTAGTTAAGTACTGCCATAATGGGTCCTACATGCTCATAAGAACCACTAGAGTGTAATTTATGTGAGTGTTAAATCATTAACCACAGATACTATTGCGGGGTAACTATATTTAGAATAGACATCATAATAACTGTCTAACGAATGATATACAATAGTTCAATGGTCTAGTACCCCTACAGATCCTAACAAATGTAACATGTATAGAACATACTTGTGCCCGAGAAGGTCACTCGTACAGTAGGATCTCAATACGGATATCATTGACCCCCTGTATACATATGGCAATCAAGTTCAGTTAAATAGACACAATCAAAAGAGGGCACACTATAGGTAGACATATCAGCTGAGCCAAAAATGCAGAAAATATAAAAAAAATATCAAGGCAATATCAAGATACTCAAAGCACAGCACCTGCGGGTCACCATATCAAAGGTACGGTAAAAGTGCACCCTAACCGGCATATATAATACACTAAGTACTGTCAATACGAATACATTGTTGTACGCAAGGGCATATATAACTGTGATAAGTCAAGGCTTCAGAGGAAACAGTGCCAATCATTAGACATGTTTAATCCTCTGGGGTAGATGGTATCTAGTCTATGGATCCATCTAGCCTCCATCTGCAAGAGTGTCCTGCCCCGGTCACCCCCACGCCTGAGGGGGGGGGGACGTGGTCAATTAAAATGAAGCGTAAATCTGTTACCTTGTGGCCTGCTTGCAAGAAATGTATTGCCACCGGTTGGTCCGAGGTCCCTTTGTCGATAGCGGTTCGTATCGCTGAGCGATGGTTTGCCATTCTTAAGCATGCGTTGTCTGTTGTTTTGCCAACATAAAAACGTCCACAACAACAGCTCAGTAGGTATACGACATGGCTTGTAGTACAGGTGATGAAGTGCTTTATAGTGAATTTCTGGTTAGTATGGGGGTGTCTGAATACTTTGCATGGGATCATACCGCTGCAAGTTGTGCAGCCCTTGCATCTGTAACAACCCATTTTGTTAGTTTTAAGCCATTTCTTGGTGTAAATATGTTGAGGATCTGTTTGCATAAGTATGTCCCTCAGACTTCTACCCCGTCTATAGCCCATGATTGGTGGATCCATATGCCCAAAGGGTAGTGTCCGGTCTGTGCCCAGAATCTCCCACCTGTTACGAATTGAATCTGCCAATGGTTTCTTTCCTCTGTCAAAAGTGGTTGTAAAGACCATCCTTGGGGTCTCTTTCCTAGTGTTTGCTGGAGTGTCTTGTGCCATGTTTGTTTCAATTTCATCTCTCACCTTCTTAATAAGGTTATCCTTATATCCCCTTTGTTGGAATTTCTCAGCCATCTGGTCCAGTTGGAGATCTCTATTTGTGGTCTCCGTGTTGTTTCGTACAACCCGTATCAGCTGTGATTTAATTATTGCCTTCCGAGTATGTGGGGGGTGATTGCTTGTGGCTTCCAGCAATGAGTTTCTGTCAGTAGGTTTAGAAAAAAGGGTCGTGAATAACCTATCAAGTTTCTTATAAATCCGTAAATCCAGGAAATCGATCTTCTCTGGATCATATTTCAACTCAAATTTTATTGGGTTTGGTAGTGCATTGAGTTTGGTTACCCATTCAGTAAGGAGTCCCACTGGTCCATGCCACACAAAGAAGACATCATCAATGTACCTTCTATAATGTCTTATCATTCCATGATTGAACACATCCATGACGTCTCTTTCAAATTGCTGCATGTAAAGGTTTGCATAAGACGGTGCCATATTAGATCCCATGGCAGTTGCTGGTAGAAAGTATTTTCAAAGCGAAAATAGTTAAATTTTAGAAATTTCTCAAGAATATTTAGGATAAAAGTTGTGGGTGGTCCTATGTATGGGTACTGGTCCAATGCTGCTGCAATTGCATTTATTCCCCCGGCATGAGGGATCACCGTGTACAAACTCCTCACATCCATAGTTACCAGGATATCATCCTGGGTGATACCCTCCACAGTGTTAAGTATCTTAATAAGTTCACCTGAGTCTTTGATGTAGGAGTCCATGGATCTAACAATAGGTTGTAGAAATACATCAACATATTGAGCCAATGGTTGTAGCAGAGAGCCCCTTGCGGAGACTATCGGTCTTCCAGGTGGGCTTATTTGGTCCTTGTGTATTTTTGGCAGGGTATAGAGTATCGGATGGATGGGATGCGTAGTGCAGAGGAAGTCAAACTCGTCCTGATCGATCCACCTAAGTTGTAGTGCTTCTGCCAGTGTTGTATCAATCTCCATTTTGAATTCTTCAGTAGGGTTCCATGTGAGTTTTTTGTATGTCACTCCATCATTGAGTTGCCTCAGTATTTCTGTCCGGTACTGCGTATAATTCATAATGACAATGGCCCCACCCTTGTCAGCTGGGCGTATGACAATGTCAGGGTCAGAGGAGAGTGTCTTTATTGCCAATCTCTCTGTCTTGGTTAAGTTTGGTCGATGAAATTCACTGTTACATTGTCCTGAATCATTGGTAATTTGCCTTGTAAAAGTTTTGATACTAGTTCCACAGGTGTTAGGTTCAAATTTGCTTTTGGCTCTAAACCTCTTGCGCTCTGTGTCCGCATTTAGATCCTTAAAATGTTCTTTTAGTTTTAGATTCCTCTGGAATTTTTGTATATCCAGGTACGTAGCAAAGTCACTGTGTTTAAATGTGGGGATGAAGGTAAGGCCTTTGTTGAGAAGGCTATTCTCATCAGCCGTCAATGTCCTGTCACTAATGTTGATGACAATGTCCAGTTTCTCTACCTGGGTGGTAGGGGTGGTCTTCTTGCCACAGTAGCTCCCCCTCCTCGGGTGCGGCCTCGGCTTCTTGTGTTGGCTGATCTGGTTGTGATCCCTAAAAAATGTGAGTTAGAAGTAGATGGTACCTGATCTGTATTTCCTTGTTCCACATAGTTAGCCTCATTGTCTGATCCTGAGCTGCTGTCAACTGTGTTTAAGAATCTGGACCGGTATTGTCGCTGTCGTCTTGGTCTCTGTGTGTTTCTCTGTTGATTGCTACCATGTAGCCAATAGTAGACTTTTTTCTCCTTGTAGTCATTGTCCACAGTAGTGATCTTTTGATTCTTAAAGGCCATGAGTTCTTTCTTGTACTCATTTACTTGTTTGCCGATCTTTTCCATCCATGCATTGTCAGGATCATCCATGAGTACTTGCAATTTCTGGTTGTTAAATATAGTCAGTTCTTCTCTAACTGTAGCCAGAATGTTTGTACATTCCTCAATGACAAGTAGAATCAGGTAGAATCAGGTCCATTGAACACTTGTTAAGAATCTGACACCAGCGTAGGCAAAAGTTTTTATTGTTCCTGCCTATAGTTGGCTGGTTCCTGACCCTGAATCCCCTTGGTATCTTATTACTCTTATAGTATTTAGAGAGGTATACAGTGTGGAGTTCCAGGTCTGTCTCTCTCTTCCTCAGTCTCATTAGATTATTGAACACCGTTAGAGTAGTTTCAGTCTGTTCACTTTCAATCAGCTCTGAATCCACTACTTAATATCTACTACTCAATATTTGTATATATTAGTGTTCAGCTATGAGGTAATGCAAGATACTTGCATATGCAGTTTGTTTTATTTTTTATTTTTTATTGTGTTTTCTAGTTGTATGGTCATTAGGCCTTGTTTATGTGTTACCATGGTGATGGATTTTTGGCGCAATTTTGATGTTTGTGATGGGGCTAGTGCTATATATTGCACACTTTGTTCACTTGCACTGTTATCTGGTCTGAGGAAGGGGTCTGCGAACCCCGAAACGTTACCATAATAAAGATTTGAAGGTTTCTTAAACCAAATCCAGCGAGTGCAGTCCCTTATTGGATATAGACTATATATATATATATAATGCCAAAACGATTGTCTGGGGTTGTTGTTTCTCTTGTTCAGAGAAGAATTGCCTGGTGTTTCGGCGCTGGACTGTCATTGGGCAGGATAAGACTGATATGCTACGGGATATTTTTTCTCTGTGGAAAGGCATCAACGTGTGCTAAAAGAATGCGCACCCTGAGTTGCAATTGAAATGAACAGGCATGGGAAGTTATTCTAGCTTTTGTTCTATCTCAGGAATGCTGTTCTTTCTTTTCTGATATTTATGCAAATTACTCTTGGGTCTCCCTAAGAGTAATGGGGGAAACAAGACGTGTACTCCTTGCACACATGCCCTTAGAGAGATACAACTGCACCTCACTGATGAGGCCCACAGAAGGCCAGAACGATCGTCTGGGGTTGTTGTTTCTCTTGTTCAGAGAAGAATTGCCTGGTATTTTGGCGCTGGACTGTCATTGGGCAGGATCAGACTGATTTGCTACAGGACATTTTTTCTCTGTGGAAAGGCATCAACGTGCGCTAAAAGAATGCGCACTCTGAGTTGCAATTGAAATGAACAGGCATGGAAGTTATTCTAGCTTATGTTCTATCTCAGGAGTGCTGTTCTTTCTTTTCTGATATATATATATATATATATATATATATATATATATATATATATATATATATATCTATATGTATATATATAATATATATAAATGTTGAATAGGTATACTCTCATTAACGAGTACTTCAATTGCCAGGGTGCTGTAGTCCAATGTAATAATGATTAAAATAAATCAGCACCCTCTGGACTTACAATATAGTGGATATTTATTTCCAAAAACAGTGACGTTTCGGGCGGTTCACCCCTTCATTAGACCAAGAATTGTGCAGTGAATTACAAACTTTTATGAACAGTAAACCCATCCACTGTGCGAAAAAAATGCCAACAGTTATAGTAACCATTGTACACAATATCTCATGTGATCCATATATCATCAAATGCAGATAAAACACAAACATATACATTTCAGTATGATTGCACCATATACAATTGTGATAGTGTATAGACATATTAAGAGGACACTTTCCAGATTATACAACAAAACATAATGGCGATAATGATCCTAGTAAAATATTAAGTGAGCTTGATTTCATGTTCACATACCTATAGCCTGACCATTGACCTATACATATTGCAGCAATATGTGACATCCTTTATCCTTGCATCTAAGCGATTACGTGTGTATACTATTAATCATCTGTTATGGCTCAATGATCGTACATCATACTCTTCTGGTAAACCTTACCATCTATGTCCGCTTTATTGTCAAAGTTCCCAAGTTCCTGGTTGTTACCGTGTGGTATTCCGCAATGGCGACTTGCTCCCAACCCACTTCCATGTCATGCTGACGTAATCGTTAACACCCACTACTGCTATACATACATACACATATATATTTTGACATTTATTTGTATGTATCTCTATGTTAAAGCCCTTTTTCAGTCTTTTTTTTCCCGTAACACCTGAGACCTCATATCTTTGAGCCCTTATAACTTTTTTACGCAATTTTGATTTAAAATGTTTTATTAGATAGTGCTATTATGAGTGTAACTGTACTTTTAAATGTATTTTTAATGTTTTTTTATGCAACTTGTTAGTCTTGCGTAACAGTTAACTAGGGCTCTGAAGTCACGCTATCCAGACGTGTGTTAAATTCAATTGAGCTTGAGTGAACGCATTTACTTTCAACCTGTAATATGCACACTGTCCTTTATGTGCCCAAAGAGTAGTGATAAACCCCTTTTTGCTTGCCACTGGCAATCTAACCCTTATATCATAATTTGAAATTGATAAGAATGTGTACACATGTTTGCAAAGTTTATCTATTGTACTTGAAATGTGATATGTTAAAATATTTTGATACATATTTGAACCTTTTATTATCCAATAGGTAGTGTCTGTATTTGTTTAAACAATTACTATGCATGAGCATTGATGGGTCAGATTACAAGTGGCCCACTAACTGCGTTCAACGTAAGCAAAATATCATGGTCAGGCTAGTGTGAGCATCACAAGTTGAAAGTAAAAGCAAGAGTAAAAGGCAGTGTCCTTTTCTTCTTCCCATAGACTTATATGGGGTGTGCTCTAAAAATGTAACCTAACAGTTATTGCTTACGCACTAATCCGACATCACGTTAGACCAATTGCGTTAAACCCAAAGTAATTTAGAAATACTTTAAATTCCTAAGTTCATCACATAGAAGAAAATGTTCTCTTTATTTTTAAATATATATTTCTATATATATCTGATATTTTTTTGTAAAATATATATCTACATGACTATATACAGATATATGTATATCAAGTCTGAAGTCACGCTAAACTATAACTTTCAGCTTTCACTCGAGTGCAAGCTATAACTTTCAATTTGTAATACCAGCACAAATTAGTCCGGTCACGATATCCTTTGAAAGCAATGGTTGCACTTGAGCAAAGTTGGCCGTGCTAACCCTTTTCTGGTTAACGCGCTGTACCATGGACTTGTAATATCAAAGTTGTGCGCTATTGGTAGTGGGGTCCAATGATATTGGTTATGCTATCATTAGCGTACCACTTGAAATCTGGCCATATGTCAGGTGATTAACAAGAAAAGAGCATAAAGGAAATAGCATGGTTTCTTTCCAAAAGAAGCTTACCTACATAAAATTCTGATAGAATTAAACAAGAAGAGTATAAATAGTGCCAGTTACATTTCTTTTATTTTTTAGCTGAACATGTGCAAGAACTTGGATGTTGAAAGTATTTGGGAATGGAAAACATACACGGTTCGAAAAAGGATAAATTGTGTTTTCACAAGTCTAAATGAAAGTTGGTTTCTGATGGAAGTGGAACAGTTACATAAATTATATAAATGGTAGGAAAATTTACAGTAATTGTCCTAGACTTAGTGCTCTATAGAAAAATGATAAAATATAGCAGTCAAACCACTAAATCTCTGTATAATGATAAAAGGGTAAAGACAGCAAATAAATGCAACAAAAACACAACAATTTTTTTTTAGATTTTGTTGATGATGCTGAATGATTTGTCAGTCGAGGGAGGGGGGTGGAATAATACCAGATACAATTTTTTCTGGATATGAACATTTCTAGGAAGCACAAGAAACAAATCAATGAATGTATAGCAAACACAATCATGTAGAGCAAACACAATTGTCATGGTAATTACCCAGACCTAAAAGCAGTCTTCAGTTTCTTTTTTCCACCACATGATGGTGCTACATGGCTTGAGCAATAGATTTGACTTGGAAAAACACAACAAAACTATAATAAGCATTTCTTTAGAAACTTTAGCAAATACCTGCAGCAAACATGTATACACAGGCACACACATATATATTCATGGTATTCAGGGAAGGCAATAACTTTATGTATGCAGATAAATATAGAGGGTTCAGTATTGTCACTAGGGTTGCCAACATTTTATGGGGAAATAAATGCCCAAGCTCATTATCAAAAACATGCCTACATAATTATACAGCATAAATAAGGAACTAAAGCTGCTTAGACTGAGTTGAAATAATCACTTGCTTATAATCAGATTCCAATAAACCATAATAGCATCTTTATTTCTATATTTAATCTTTATTTTCAACTTTGATTTGGCTGGTGGCAACACCAAGTATGATGAGGAAATGAGGATTAATTCAGAGAACCTGACCTCTTGTAATAATGTCGAGTGGGTAGTAGATGCTTTACATCTGATGACAGCATTTAACATTGAGCTATACCTGCCAATCATATGATAACACCCTAAGGTGAATGATAGGGGCACTATCAAATGTATCACTATATATACAGATATGACACAACAAAAAGTATTCTCAAACAATATCTGTAAGAGACTTGATTTTACTATCACAAACATAAATTTACTATCACAAACAATATTGTCACAGTTAAAACAAGATAAAAAGTGTGCACTATACCACATATAGGCCTAGATTTAGAGTTCGGCGGTAGCCGTCAAAACCAGCGTTAGAGGCTCCTAACGCTGGTTTTGGGCGCCCGCTGGTATTTGGAGTCAGTGATTAAAGGGTCTAACGCTCACTTTTCAGCCGCGACTTTTCCATACCGCAGATCCCCCTACGCCATTTGCGTAGCCTATCTTTTCAATGGGATCTTTCTAACGCTGGTATTTAGAGTCGTTTCTGCAGTGAGCGTTAGAGCTCTAACGACAAGATTCCAGCCGCCTGAAAATAGCAGGAGTTAAGAGCTTTCTGGCTAACGCCGGTTTCTAAAGCTCTTAACTACTGTACCCTAAAGTACACTAACACCCATAAACTACCTATGTACCCCTAAACCGAGCTCCCCCCACATCGCCGCCACTCGATTAAAATTTTTAACCCCTAATCTGCCGACCGCCACCTACGTTATACTTATGTACCCCTAATCTGCTGCCCCTAACCCCGCCGACCCCTATATTATATTTCTTAACCCCTAACTTGCCCCCCACAACGTCGCCGCAAGCTACTTAAAATAATTAACCCCTAATCTTCCGACCGCAAATCGCCGCCACCTACGTTATCCCTATGTACCCCTAATCTGCTACCCCTAACACCGCCGACCCCTATATTATATTTATTAACCCCTAATCTGCCCCCCTCAACGTCGCCGACACCTGCCTACACTTATTAACCCCTAATCTGCCGAGCGGACCTGAGCGCTACTATAATAAAGTTATTAACCCCTAATCCGCCTCACTAACCCTATCATAAATAGTATTAACCCCTAATCTGCCCTCCCTAACATCGCCGACACCTAACTTCAATTATTAACCCCTAATCTTCCGATCGGAGCTCACCGCTATTCTAATAAATGTATTAACCCCTAAAGCTAAGTCTAACCCTAACACTAACACCCCCCTAAGTTAAATATAATTTTTATCTAACGAAATAAATTAACTCTTATTAAATAAATGATTCCTATTTAAAGCTAAATACTTACCTGTAAAATAAATCCTAATATAGCTACAATATAAATTATAATTATATTATAGCTATTTTAGGATTAATATTTATTTTACAGGTAACTTTGTAATTATTTTAACCAGGTACAATAGCTATTAAATAGTTAAGAACTATTTAATAGTTACCTAGTTAAAATAATAACAAAATTACCTGTAAAATAAATCCTAACCTAAGTTACAATTAAACCTAACACTACACTATCAATAAAATAATTAAATAAACTACCTACAATTACCTACAATTAACCTAACACTACACTATCAATAAATTAATTAAACACAATTCCTACAAATAAATACAATTAAATAAACTAGCTAAAGTACAAAAAATAAAAAAGATCTAAGTTACAGAAAATAAAAAAATATTTACAAACATAATAAAAATATTACAACAATTTTAAACTAATTACACCTACTCTAAGCCCCCTAATAAAATAACAAAGCCCCCCAAAATAAAAAATTCCCTACCCTATTCTAAATTAAAAAAGTTACAAGCTCTTTTACCTTACCAGCCCTGAACAGGGCCCTTTGCGGGGCATGCCCCAAGAATTTCAGCTCTTTTGCCTGTAAAAGAATAAATACAATACCCCCCCCCCAACATTACAACCCACCACCCACATACCCCTAATCTAACCCAAACCCCCCTTAAATAAACCTAACACTAAGCCCCTGAAGATCTTCCTACCTTGTCTTCACCATACCAGGTTCACCGATCCGTCCTGAAGAGCTCCTCCGATGTCCTGATCCAAGCCCAAGCGGGGGCTGAAGAGGTCCATGATCCGGTCAAAGTCTTCATCCAAGCGGGGCAGAAGAGGATCTTCCATCCGATTGAAGTCATCATCCAGGCGGCATCTTCGATCTTCTTCCATCCGGAGCGAAGCGGCAGGATCCTGAAGACATCCAGCGCGGAACATCCATCCGGACCGACGACTGAACGACGAATGACTGTTCCTTTAAGGGACGTCATCCAAGATGGCGTCCCTCGAATTCCGATTGGCTGATAGGATTCTATCAGCCAATCGGAATTAAGGTAGGAATTTTCTGATTGGCTGATGGAATCAGCCAATCAGAATCAAGTTCAATCCGATTGGCTGATCCAATCAGCCAATCAGATTGAGCTCGCATTCTATTGGCTGTTCCGATCAGCCAATAGAATGCGAGCTCAATCTGATTGGCTGATTGGATCGGCCAATCGGATTGAACTAGATTCTGATTGGCTGATTCCATCAGCCAATCAGAAAATTCCTACCTTAATTCCGATTGGCTGATAGAATCCTATCAGCCAATCGGAATTCGAGGGACGCCATCTTGGATGACGTCCCTTAAAGGAACAGTCATTCGTCGTTCAGTCGTCGGTCCGGATGGATGTTCCGCGCTGGATGTCTTCAGGATCCTGCCACTTCGCTCCGGATGGAAGAAGATCGAAGATGCCGCCTGGATGATGACTTCAATCGGATGGAAGATCCTCTTCTGCCCCGCTTGGATGAAGACTTTGACCGGATCATGGACCTCTTCAGCCCCCGCTTGGGCTTGGATCAGGACATCGGAGGAGCTCTTCAGGACGGATCGGTGAACCTGGTATGGTGAAGACAAGGTAGGAAGATCTTCAGGGGCTTAGTGTTAGGTTTATTTAAGGGGGTTTTGGGTTAGATTAGGGGTATGTGGGTGGTGGGTTGTAATGTTGGGGGGGGGGTATTGTATTTATTCTTTTACAGGCAAAAGAGCTGAAATTCTTGGGGCATGCCCCGCAAAGGGCCCTGTTCAGGGCTGGTAAGGTAAAAGAGCTTGTAACTTTTTTAATTTAGAATAGGGTAGGGAATTTTTTATTTTGGGGGGCTTTGTTATTTTATTAGGGGGCTTAGAGTAGGTGTAATTAGTTTAAAATTGTTGTAATATTTTTATTATGTTTGTAAATATTTTTTTATTTTCTGTAACTTAGATCTTTTTTATTTTTTGTACTTTAGCTAGTTTATTTAATTGTATTTATTTGTAGGAATTGTGTTTAATTAATTTATTGATAGTGTAGTGTTAGGTTAATTGTAGGTAATTGTAGGTAGTTTATTTAATTATTTTATTGATAGGGTAGTGTTAGGTTTAATTATATCTTAGGTTAGGACTTATTTTACAGGTAATTTTGTTATTATTTTAACTAGGTAACTATTAAATAGTTCTTAACTATTTAATAGCTATTGTACCTGGTTAAAATAATTACAAAGTTACCTGTAAAATAAATATTAATCCTAAAATAGCTATAATATAATTATAATTTATATTGTAGCTATATTAGGATTTATTTTACAGGTAAGTATTTAGCTTTAAATAGGAATCATTTATTTAATAAGAGTTAATTTATTTCGTTAGATAAAAATTATATTTAACTTAGGGGGGTGTTAGTGTTAGGGTTAGACTTAGCTTTAGGGGTTAATACATTTATTAGAATAGCGGTGAGCTCCGATCGGAAGATTAGGGGTTAATAATTGAAGTTAGGTGTCGGCGATGTTAGGGAGGGCAGATTAGGGGTTAATACTATTTATGATAGGGTTAGTGAGGCAGATTAGGGGTTAATAACTTTATTATAGTAGCGCTCAGGTCCGCTCGGCAGATTAGGGGTTAATAAGTGTAGGCAGGTGTCGGCGACGTTGTGGGGGGCAGATTAGGGGTTAATAAATATAATATAGGGGTCGGCGATGTTAGGGCAGCAGATTAGGGGTACATAGGGATAACGTAGGTTGCGGCGGTTTACGGAGCGGCAGATTAGGGGTTAAAAGTGTAATGCAGGGGTCAGCGATAGCGGGAGTGGCAGATTAGGGGTTAATAAGTGTAAGGTTAGGGGTGTTTAGACTCGGGGTACATGTTAGAGTGTTAGGTGCAGACGTAGGAAGTGTTTTCCCATAGGAAACAATGGGGCTGCGTTAGGAGCTGAACGCTGCTTTTTTGCAGGTGTTAGGTTTTTTTTCAGCTCAAACAGCCCCATTGTTTCCTATGGGAGAATCGTGCACGAGCACGTTTTTGATGCCGGCCGCGTCCGTAAGTAACTCTGGTATCGAGAGTTGCATTTGCGGTAAAAATGCCCTACGCTCCTTTTTTGGAGCCTAACGCAGCATTTGTTTTAACTCTCGATACCAGAGTTAAATTTATGGTGCGGCCAGAAAAAAGCCCGCGGAGCGTTAACAGCCCTTTTACCGCCGAACTCTAAATCTAGGCCATAGAGTCCAAACATATGGCATCCAAATGGTAAAGTGTGTCCGTAGTACAGGTAGGCTGCTATCCTCGAGGTATAAGGCCTTCCACATCATACCTGTCAATCACTCTACCTCCTCAGAGCTGGCAGAGAGATTAAGAAGCAGCTGTGGAATGACCTGAACAGTTAGTTTGAATGAGCAAACATGCCCAACAAGCGCTCTAAAGCAGCTTTTGCTACAAGTTAAATGGAGACCCATATTTTAGTTTTGTCAGCCATTAAGGAATTTTGTTCAAGCGTATGTGTTTATAAGTTTTATATACATACATACATATTTATATACATACATACATACATATTTATATACATACATACATACATATTTATATACATACATACATACATATTTATATACATACATACATACATATTTATATACATACATACATACATATTTATATACATACATACATACATATTTATATACATACATATATATTTATATATATATATATATATATATATATATATATATATATATATATATATATATATATATATATATATATATATATATATATATATATATATATATATATATATATATATACTGGATATAGAACAAAGCACTCACTGGTCTTGTAAAGTGTCCAAACATAATTTATTTCTCAGTGACGTTTTGGGGTGTTCACCCCATCATCAGACCAACAATAATGAATCTCACAGCAAACAATTTAAAGTGTTAGAAACCCCACCCACTGACAGAAAAAACGCCAAAGGGTTACCATAGTAACATTAAAACAAAAAAACAAAAGCATAGCATTGTCTTGCATTGCAAAGATCAATTAAACCATAAACACAAGTGTGTTAAAAGCACAAAAGTGACTGTAGGGATATATACACATAGGTGACAAAGAAATATGAACAAATGTTATACCTTAATATTTGACACAGGTAACAGTGATATTGATTAGAAAGAGTACAGATTCAATTAAGGAAATAAACAGAATAAAACAGAAAAAAATCAGAAAAAAATTAAAGGAAATAGCAGTTTCTGCTGCTAACTGGATGGAAGCAATCAAGTGTAATATATTATTTGTGACCAAACAGCTCAGGGGCTTCACAAGCATAACAGACTAACTGTGTCAGCAAAGTATTTAACCCTTTTGTGACAGGGCTAAAGTGCCTACATCGGCACAACTGTTCCGATGTAGACAAATTGAAACCACGCGATCGTGCACACAATTGCGAGATTTAAATTATTGGATTGCATCTGGGGGGCGTCCCTACAACCCTAGGAACGCCCTCCAGACCGCAATCAAATCCTGGAAGAACAGAAGGCTTCAGGACAGCCGATAGCTATGACGTTCTATTCCGTCATAACGGCTTTAAAGCCCAGTGTAATTATGATGGAATAGAACGGCATAACGACATTAAAAGGTTAACTGTCAGTGTATACTTACTGTGGTAAGCGCAGGAAAATAAATGGCCAAGTTACAGGAACTTTGCCGTAACAGGGATAGCTCTATTATGTTTGCCCCCCTACATTATCATGACGTGTAGAAGCACGCCCACTTAGGGGATACTATCTGCGAATCAGATAGCAACAGAGCGGAACATATATCAAACGAAGGCAGATGAAAAATGTATAATATGGGCATGGGGGATATATGTGCATAAGAAATGTATAAACATAAGAGGCAAGTGCAGATGAGGTAACATTCTACAGATCAGAGCATAAAAAATTGCATATAGAATACGATATAGCAAGCACTATAGTGATCAAACAAGGGGAACCCTCAGATAGTAGTGTAATGATATACAGAATTGGATATCAATGTAATATGTCAGAGTATACTGTAACAAATGGTGTGAAACGCATAAAACAATAAATAATAATAAGTCATGTCAAATGAAAATAGCCAAATTAAATAAAATTAAATTAAATACTTACACAGAGTACATTGTTGCCAAATATAGAAATCTATACAGTAAGAAGCTCAATCTGGACAATCAGGAAAAGACATATCGTTTCGACAACTCATTCCATAATAGATGATACTAGAAGTTATTGGAAGGGGTTAGTTAGTGTAAAAACATTAAAAGCAGAACATATGTAGAGTAGAATTATCCCAAAGCAAAGTGTACTCAGACTGGCAAGACCCCTTGTGTCTGATATGAGTACAGTGGTATGCTAAACATAAGCACAATAACAGGGTATATCAATTGCAGTCAATAGGTCAAAAATATTAAAAAACATATTAAGGACCAGAGGGGAGGGGGGCTAATGATGGTCAACAAAGGATTAGTAAAGAAGTATATGTACAAATTATGTAAAAAAGATGTAAAAAACACAAGTATATGTCAATTTATAAATGGAGTAAGGATCTATGTGTAGACTAAGCAATAGTCTTAAAATATGCAATAGTTTTAAAATATGCAAGAGACAGAGCTGTAAATGCTCAATACAAGATTACTCTCAATCTATAGAAAACAGTGCCAATCCACTCCAGCATTCAAACCTTTGTTAAGTATTCCTTATCACTTAATATCTTATACATAAGAGTGTAAATATAAGTTGCATTAAAGATATTAAGTGATAAGGAATACCTAACATTTACAAACCAATAACATCTAACATAATGAAGGATCATATTTATAGGATATATTACGGTACAGAAACATAACATAGCAAATTAAGTGGCATGAAGCTAATACTTATATATAAGAAGACACTTTAATGAAGTTTTAATGAAGTTTTATTGATGGACTATGAATTATACCTTTAACAAAAAAACAGATACCACCTTAAAAGAATTAACTT
This sequence comes from Bombina bombina, assembly GCF_027579735.1. Lineage (NCBI taxonomy): Eukaryota > Metazoa > Chordata > Amphibia > Anura > Bombinatoridae > Bombina > Bombina bombina. The sequence continues at coordinate 241,540,838 of NC_069506.1, forward strand.
CTAAGGATTATACCACCTTAAGACCTGAATGGACAAGATAACACCCACCTTAACAATTAACCTATGAACATGTACCTCCACCCTATTTAAAGCAGCATACTAGCCTAGCAATTCATTCTTGAAAAAGCCCCGAGTGAGGGGCGAAACATGTCGAACTGAATTGCTAAATTTTCTACTCAATGCCAACAACTGATGAGCAACTGTGAAATAATACAGTGCACCTTACGGATTTACAGACCCTAAACCCGGATTGATCATAAAGAGGGATATAACTGGTGGAAACCAGCCCATGCTAAAGTTGGACACAGCCTATAAAAACTTGCTACCAGGCAAAAAGGGCCAACAACTAAAAAGCTTGACGTTAGGATTTACGTCACAAGAAGAAGACAGGGGCTCACCACTAAAAACTGCCCTCTGCTACATACCACAGGCGGATCAGATCTGTAACGCCGGAATACAACAAAGGCGTGATTTTAGAATACAGACCGCATCACCGAAGCAGTAACACCTCGACGCCGGAAGACTACCTGGGCCCAGGAAAAGTTTCAGAGACTTTGAATCCGCAAAGTACCAGTACAGTGACAGCGTGATATTCCAAGTACATTTTAATGAGAACCGGATCCATTCGTATCAACACTGTGGAACATTAATATCCTCTATCTAGACGTAGAGAGAGGCATTAAAAACTTTTAACCCCTTAATGACAACTGACGTACCAGGTACGTCATGCATTAACAAGCAGTTAATGACAATAGACGTACCTGGTACGTCAGTTGTCTAACAGAGTGCTGGAAGTGATCACAATCACTTCCAGCAGCTCTGAGGGTATTGCAGTGATGCCTCGATATGGAGGCATCCTGCAATACCCCTTTACAAGCCTCCGATGCAGAGAGAGCCACTCTGTGGCCCTCTCTGCACCGGTAGTGATGGTGCCGATGGTGCCTTTGCCCAGTGGGAGGAGGGAGCGTGTGCGCGCGCGTGCACTATGCGCGTGCGTGCGCGGGTGCGCGCGTGCACGATGCACGTGCACGTGCACGCATTACCACACTGACACCAATGAAGGAAGGGGAAAAAAAAAAAGTTAAAAAAAAAAAGTTACATTTTTTTTTTTTTTTTTCATATAAAAGGATCTGGGAGGGGGAGGGGGTGGGGGTAATGTGGGGGGGCTGCTACACTACAGAAATAAATTTGTATAAAAAATACAAATAAAAGTTATAAATAAAATTTAAATAGTTTGGCCAGTGGGGCCAAACTGGGTACTGGCAGACAGCTGCCAGTACCCAAGATGGCGGTAATTAGGTAGGGGAGAGGGTTAGAGAGCTGGAGGGGGGGATCAGGGAGGTTGGTGCTAAGGCAGGGGTCCATCACAAGTAAAATATTTTATAATTTTTATTTAAAAAAAAAAAAAAAAAACTCTTTTATTTAGTACTGGCAGACTTTCTGCCAGTACTTAAGATGGCGGTAACAATTGTGGGGTGGGGGAGGGAAGAGAGCTGTTTGGGAGGGATCAGGGGGTGGGATGTGTCAGGTGGGAGGCTGATCTCTAAAATTAACCCTGCAAGCTCCCTACAAGCTACCTAATTTAACCCCTTCACTGCTGGGCATAATTCACGTGTGGTGCGCAGCAGCATTTAGCGGCCTTCTAATTACCAAAAAGCAACGCCAAAGCCATATAAGTCTGCTATTTCTGAACAAAGGGGATCCCAGAGAAGCTTTTACAACAATTTCTGCCATAATAGCACAAGCTGTTTGTAAATAATTTCAGTGAGAAACCTAAAATTGTGAAAAATGTAAAGTTTTTTTTTTATTTGCTCGCATTTGGCGGTGAAATGGTGGCATAAAATATACCAAAATGGGCCTAGATCAATACTTGGAGTTGTCTACTACACTACACTAAAGCTAAAATTAACCCTACAAGCTCCCTAATTAACCCCTTCACTCCTGGGCATAAAACATGTGTGGTGCGCAGCAGCATTTAGCGGCCTTCTAATTACCAAAAAGCAACCACAAAGCCATATAAGTCTGTTATTTCTGAACAAAGGGGATCCCAGAGAAGCATTTACAACCATTTGTGCCATAATTGCAGAAGCTGTTTGTAAATAATTTCAGTGGGAAACCTAAAGTTTGTGACAAAATTTGTGAAAAAGTGAACTTTTTTTTTTTTATCGCATTTGGTGGTGAAATGGTGGCATGAAATATACTAAAATGGGCCTAGATCAATACTTTGGGATGTCTTCTAAAACAAAATATATACATGTCAAGGGATATTCAGGTATTCCTGACAGATATCAGGGTTCCAAAGTAACTAGCGCTCATTTTGAAAAAAAGTGGTTTGGAAATAGCAAAGTGCTACTTGTATTTATTGCCCCATAAATTGCAAAAAAAGCAAAGAACATGTAAACATTGGGTATTTCTAAACTCAGGACAAAATTTAGAAACTATTTAGCATGGGTGTTTTTTGGTGGTTGTAGATGTGTAACAGATTTTGGGGGTCAAAGTTAGAAAAAGTGTGTTTTTTTCCATTTTTTCCTCATATTTTATCATTTTTTTTTAGTAAATTATAAGATATGATGAAAATAATGGTATCTTTAGAAAGTCCATTTAATGACGAGAAAAACGGTATATAATATGTGTGGGTACAGTAAACGAGTAAGAGGAAAATTACAGATAAACGCAAACACTGCAGAAATGTAAAAATAGCCATTGTCATTAAGGGTAAGAAAATTGAAAAATGGTCCGGTCATTAAGGGGTTAAGGTACCTCTTAAAAACTTCTTATCTACATACTCTATGCCTACACTGCATCTCAGCAGGTTATTTAAATGTGATTTCTAATCTGAATTTTAGTACTCTATTTTTTGAACTATTGGACGTCCAATTTTAGTTTTACCCCATTTCCATTTTATAAGCAACTGTATATGTATATTTTATAAGTGTTTGTGTAGATTTTTTGTATAATAAATGTTATTTATCAATCACTTACAGTCTGTTATATAGATTGGTATTCGTTTGAGATTAACCCTATTCTACACTTTTGTAACCTGCTTATAACGAGCTAGTCTCAAGTGATAGGGAGCTTTAGTCATCTAAGAATTTAACATATAAGTGTTATACCGATCCACACAACTGATTAATACACATGAGCTTATAGCTCTATTGAATTATCTCAGTACAGCTTATATTTATTGTCTCCTTTACCGAACCTAAAAAGGGTCCTCTGAGAATATATTAATGTACTTTATATTGATCTAATCAATACTCATAATCACTTTATGAAATCATTTTTTCCTTGATATAACTATCTTAAGGTCCTTATTTATATTGAGAATATTTATGATTTATTAATTATTACAAAAACAATACTCATTAACCCTTAGGCTTCCAAGCTACAGTACTACCTTGCCGAATCTGTCCACATTAAAGAGAAACCCTGTATGAGAGAAAATGGAACAAAGGGTTTCATGACCCCAATGGAGGACACACACAGACGATTTTTCAGGAGCAGGGTACGGCAGGGGGCTTCTACCTGCTTTGGTGGTGGCTTGCAGGAGCAGTATCATAACAGAGCAGAGGGCTGGATGATTTCTGCCAGGAGAAATCAAGAGGGTTGATGGCAGCAGAGGAGGTGTCCGGATGTCACGGCAAGCTACAAGCTTGCAGCAGAGGCAGTTAAGTAGTGGATGAGTGTGGAGGCCAGCGGACTGTATGTAGAACTTCCAGAGCTGTAACAGGCAGGCATGGCCTGCTTGGGTGTGCTGGTTGTGAGAGCTCTGCATGGATAGGGCACAGCAAGGGCCTGTCAGAGATGGTGTATGGAGGCCAGTAAGCTGAATGCCACCTTTTTCTGGAGCAGTATCAGTCAGGCCTGGCTGGCAGACAGGTGCTGCTTTCATGAGCTGTACATGGTGGGGACACAGCATGGGCATGTCGACCTTGATTGGGGACTAGGTGGATTATGTTTGGGACATGTGTGGTTCTGAGTAGATTGTGAGGCAGGAGCTGATATGCACGGCTCTGGGGATGGTTATCGTTAGAGGTTGGATACTGCCTCTCTCTCCAGTTTCGAGAGCAGTGACAGACAGGATTGGCCTGCCTTGTTTTTTGTTTTTTTGGGGGGGCATTAGCCAGGCTGAGAAGAGCAGGGGCTCATAGGCACGAACCTGATTACAGGAACGACGGTGGTATGGGCTCATGGGCCCTGCATGCCGGACGGGTGGGAGCTGGATTCACAGGCTGGGAAGGAGATGCTGGGTTGGATAAGGTCAGAGCCAGGATGGTAGGGGGCCAGAATGCTGTTAGGTGGCAGCTGCTGTAAGATATTGTTTAGTGGGGGGGTGGGGGGGGTTGTTTGGGCAGCCACAGTGGTTAACTCATGGAGTATGGTAATGGGCTAGTTAGTGGGGTTGCTGGTGGTGGGAGTGAAAGGGGTGTACGAGTAGGTTAGGGTATGGGGAGAAGGCTAGGTAGAAGGTAGGGAGGCAGGTTAGGGATGGGAGGTAGGCTGGGAGGGGTTTACATAGAGGGGGAATGGGAGCTGCATTTGAGAGCCCTTTGTGGGGGGTTTGTGGAGGAGCTGTTCTCTTAAAGTCACAAGCTGGTATTGGGAGAGGGTTTTTTGCCCCTGGGATGCTCCTCTTTCTTGGATCAGTCCTCTTATTCGGGTAGGGGGTGGGAGGCGTGTAGGGAGATTTTTCCTTAGTTGAGGGGGATTGGAGGGCAGAGCTGAAGTTTGTTAGGCTAGAACAGATTTCACAGGTTACTCGCGGAGTGAATAGGTAGGTGAGGGTAGGCAGAGGTTGTTAAGGGTTCAGGGTTGGGAGCATGGGGGTTTTATACTATGTGGGTGAGTTCAGGAAAGAGTAATGGCAAATTGGGGGAGCCGTGGGCAGCTGTCCTGGAGCTATACGACTGGTGACCAGGCAAAAAGTCCCAGTTACCACATAGAAGGTTAATGGGCATCATGCAGTATTTCACGGATGACATTGGAAAAGTCATGGGGTCCCCCCCCTAAAAAAATAATAGGAGCTTGCTCCTAGGCATATGCCCCACTTTCACGGGGGGCACCAAGGGTATGTACGGGCTGATGGTGAATGTGGATTGTGAGATTGTTTGAAATTAAGGGGCTCTGGTGGGACCATGGGGTGCAGAGCTAGTGTAGCAAGGGGTTAGCTGAGTTGCTTTAAAGCCAGAAGGTTGAAAATTGGTTCCCCTGTGTGCTCCTTTATAAATTTGTTATTCCCCTTTCAACTTTAGGGGCTTGGTATTTTCATAGGTATTTTGGTTGTTGTGTTCGTGGGTAGGTTGGTAGCAAAATATTTTCTTATCTTTAGTGCAAGGGAAAGTATTATATGTGTCATATGTATGTTGGTTTCTGTGTTCTTTGTGGGTAGTAGGAATATTTAGTACATATGAAAGAGGGTGTGTAGTTCCTTTATATATATATATATATATATATATATATATATATATGTATAAGTGTATCTAAGTATTTATGTTGTATGTGTGGGCATATATGTTTGTATGATATATCCGGTGGTATGCCAGTTGACCGTGTTTTTTGTCCTGGTAGTTTTGCTTTGCAGTAAGCGGGTTGAGTTTGGCTGGCTCATATAGTGTTTATTGCCAGGGATATTCATTTGGTTCTTTCAATCTTCTTCCCTGGGCTCTTATGGGGGAGCATCTCATGACAGAGTCTTTCCTGTGGCTAATAAAAATTATGAATATACATGAATTAAAAAAAAAAGTATCTATTTGCTCAGTTATCCAATTTGTGTCTGGGATTATTGCTTAATTTAAGTAAATCAGGTTGTGTAGGAGTATGCAGTTCATTGGAGGGTTTGCGTATCGTTTTTGTAGGGGAAAGGTTAAATCTTTTAAATCTTTTGGATAGTATTTCTTCCCTTTTCCGGTTTCTTCTTGATGCTTAGCTTCTTCTTGATTAATATTTTTTTTTTTTTTTTTAAATTGTGGTAAGCAATCGCTTATGTATGTGTACTGCTTTGTATATGGGTTTATGTATGTATTTGTGTGTATTTATTTTATATATATATGTATGTATGAGCATTGTCATTGTATTGGTAGATGTGTTAGGCATCTTGTGGTGTGGCTATTTTTCCTCTCGCATTCAATGTTGCATTTTAGTTTAGGTTGCAAAGGTTTGCGTTGTTTGGTTATCGTGGGAAAAACTTGCAGATCTTGATGGTTTGATTGTTTGCGTTTACATGGGAGTTATTTATTTGATTAGCTGTTGTTCTGCCGGTTGGTTCCCTGTAATATTCAGGTGGTGGTGAGCCCTCCAATGGATTAGGGGGTAGGCAGCCTGATAGAGACCAGTGGTCACAAGAACAGCTCCAGGCAAAGGGTGTGACATATGACTTATGATTATGACATATGATTTAGCAGGGGTGTCAGGTGATCACTCTTTTGTGGGGATTAAATCTTTATAATAATCAGGGCTCCTCTGTGGCTTGGAGTATTGAGCCTAGTGTCAGGACGCCGTGGGTTTTTGATTCCCAGTGTAAAAAAATAAAATAAATGAATAAATAAAAATGATTGAACTTCTATCTGTGGGGGTTGTTTTTTCCTCTGTAGTTTGTTCTCTGCTTTGTTTTACTGGGTTTTTGTTTTGGGGTTGCACTTCCTGTAGAATGGGTGGCCAGAATGTGGAGTGTCCGAAGGTGTGTTTTTTCTGCAGACCTGGGATCGGAGGTTTAGGGTTTAATTTAGCGGGGTTGTCTGGCCAGCAGAGTCTTTTCCGGAGAAAGTGGGATGGGTTTTTATATGTATATATAATTGTATACATGTGTATGGGTATATATATATATCTATATGTGTGTCCATGGTTAAGCATGTTTGATTATCTATACATAAGTAGTTTTTGGTGTGGGTAGGTGTAGTTTATATCTGGGGTTATTCCAAAAATAAATAACTATATAAAAATACATTTTGGGCTATGAATAATAAATTTTGCTTAGTGGACGGCAATGTGGGTGTGGTTCAGAATTGTTTGAATCTTTACATTGGGGGGCTTGGGGGAGTGGAGATGGGGCATTGCGGAAGTTGTTGAGCTCTCTCCCTTTCTCTCTATTTTTCTTCATTGGGTTGGTAATTGGTTGATGTTATGGTGGGTTTCCTTGGGTCAAAGATGGGTGCGGTGGGTAGTTTTTCTCGCTGAGTTATATGAGGTCAGATGCCTGGGTTCTAAGTTTTTAGATGGCATGCCTGCTGAGGTTTCATCCATGTAGCACTAATGGTCTGAGGTGCCCAATGGTGGCTCAAGGGGTGGGAGGTCCTCGACCTAATTTTATGTAGTGTTTAAAAAAAAAAAAAAAAAGTGAATGTATGTGTTATATGTATATGTGTTTGTGTATACTGTATATATATATATATATATATATATATATATATATATATATATATATATATATATATATATATATACTGTGTATTATTATTATTATTATCGGTTATTTGTAGAGCGCCAACAGATTCCGCAGCGCTATAAACAAAGGGGGAGTACAACAAAACAATTATAGGGTAGAGGGCCCTGCCAAGAGTTGCACTGTTGTACTCAGCTCTTAAGAAGGTGATCTACAAACAGCTGGACTCTTAGGCTTACATGCTAAGAGGGTTCAGGGGATTGCAGTGGAGGAGAGGAACTGGTAATAGGAAAGGTCAGCGTAGGTTGTATGCGTCCCTGAACAGTAGAGTCTTTAGGGAGCACTTGAAGCTTTTAAAACTAGAAGAGAGTCTTGTGGAGCGAGGCAGAGAGTTCCACAAGATGGGAGCCAGTCTGGAGAAGTCCTGTAAACGGGAGTGTGATGAGGTGACAAGAGAGGAGGAGAGTAGGAGGTCATGAGCAGAGCGAAGGGGACGGGAGGGAGAGTATCTGGAGACAAGGTCTGAGATGTAGGGGGGAGCAGTGCAGTTGAGGGCTTTGTATGTAAGAGTGAGAGTTTTGTGTTTGATCCTAGAGGCAAGAGGAAGCCAGTGAAGGGATTGGCAGAGAGGCGCAGCAGATGAAGAGCGACGTGTAAGGAAGATGAGTCTGGCAGAGGCATTCATTATGGATTGTAAAGGAGCTAGGCGGCAGGTGGGGAGACCAGAGAGGACAGAGTTGCAGTAATCAAGGCGGGAAAGAATGAGAGAGTGGATTAAAATCTTAGTTGTGTCTTGTGTAAGGAAGTGTCTAATTTTAGAGATGTTTTTAAGGTGGAAGCGGCAGGCTGTAGCCAAGGACTGAATGTGAGGAGTGAAGGAAAGATCTGAGTCAAATGTGACCCAGAGACATCGGGCATGCGGGGTAGGGGTAATGATGGAGTTGTCGACAGTTATAGAGATATTGGGGGTGGAGATTTTGGAAGAAGGGGGGAAAATGAGGAGCTCAGTTTTGGAGAGATTTAGCTTGAGGTAGTGAGAGGACATCCAGGAAGAGATGTGAGAAAGACAGTTAGTGACACGGGTTAGCAAGGAAGGAGATAGTTCTGGTGCAGAGAAGTAGATTTGGGTGTCATCGGCATACAAATGATATTGGAAACCGTGGGACTTAATAAGGGAACCTAGTGATGACGTATAGATTGAGAAGAGAAGGGGACCAAGGACAGAGCCTTGTGGTACTCCAACAGAAAGTGGTGACGGGGCAGAGGAGGCCCCAGAGAAGGCTACACTGAAGGTACGGTTTGACAGGTAGGAAGAGAGCCACGAAAGGGCTGTGTCACAGATGCCGAAGGATTGGAGGGTTTGGAGCAAAAGAGGGTGGTCGACAGTGTCAAAGGCTGCGGACAGATCAAGGAGGATAAGCAGAGAGAAGTGGCCTTTTGATTTAGCTGTAAGTAGGTCGTTGGTGACCTTAACAATAGCTGTCTCTGTGGAGTGATAGGGACGAAATCCAGATTGCAGCGGGTCAAGAAGGGAGTTTAACGTAAGGAAATGGGATAGGCGTGCATATACTAGTTTTTCGAGAAGCTTTGAAGCAAGAGGGAGGAGGGAAATTGGGCGGTAGTTGGATGGGGAGGTAGGATCAAGGGAAGGTTTTTTGAGGATAGGTGTGACCAGTGCATGTTTCATTGATGAGGGAAATGTACCAGTGCTGAGGGAGAGGTTGAAAATGTGTGTTAGTATAGGGGTAAGGGTAGCAGAGAGAGAGGGGAGCAACTGTGAGGGGATAGGGTCAAGGGGACAGGTAGTGAGGCGAGAGCGCAGTATAAGTGCTGAAACTTCGTCCTCAGTAACAGGGGAGAATGAACTAAGTTTCAGGTTATGAGGGTTGTGGTTGAGTGAGACTATTTGAGGGGGGGAGAGAATTGAATTGTGTTGAGAGCTGATTTCATGTCTGATGGAATCAATTTTGTTAATGAAGTGACTGGCAAAGTCTTGAGCTGACAGAGAAGTTGTATTAGGAAGTGGGGGAGGGCGGAGGAGAGTATTGAAAGTGGAGAACAGACGTTTTGGGTTTGAAGAAAGATTAGAGATAAGAGTAGAGAAGTAGTATTGCTTGTGGAGATTAAGGGCAGAGTAGTAGGAGTTCAAGATGAATTTGTAATGAAGAAAATCAGCTGAACTCCGTGATTTTCTCCAATGTCGTTCAGCAGTATGGGAACATCTGCGTAGGTACCGTGTCAGAGGAGTATGCCAGGGCTGGGGATGAGTGTGTGATTTCCTAGCAGTGGTAAGAGGGGCGAGATTGTCAAGGACGGATATAAGGGTGGAATTATAGTGGCAGATAGATTGTTCAGGGCAGGAAAAGGAAGAGAAGGATGAGAGGAGCTGTTGAAGGGAATTAGCAAGTTGTTGCTGATCTAAAGACCTAATGCTTCTGTGAAGTTTGGTGTGAGGAGTAGAAGGTGGGAGAGTTGTAGGAAGGGATGATATGTTGCAGGTAAGGAGATGGTGGTCAGAAAGAGGAAAAGGGGAGTTTGAGAAGTTTGAGAGAGTGCATCGATAGCTAAAGATCAGGTCAAGGGAGTGACCGTCTTTGTGAGTGGGAGAATCAGTCCATTGTGACAGACCGAAAGAGGAAGTGAGTTGCAGAAGTTGTTTAGCAGATGAGGCAGTGGGATTGTTAAGGGGGATGTTGAAGTCGCCAAGAATGAGGGCAGGGGTGTCTGAGGAAAGGAAATAAGGAAGCCAGGCAGCAAAGTGATCTAAAAATTGAGTTGGGGAGCCAGGGGGGCGGTATATGACTGAAACACGTATATAGAGGGGAGAGAATAACCGAATCATGTGTGCTTCAAATGAAGAAAATGTGAGTGAAGAGAAGGGCTGAATTTGTTGGAAGGTGCACCGAGAGGAAAGTAAAATACCGACACCACCTCCTTGTCTATTGCCAGACCTAGGAGTGTGGCTGAAATGGAGACCCCCATGTGACAGTGCAGCAGTGGATGCTGTGTCTGAAGTAGAGAGCCAGGTTTCTGTAAGAGCCAGAAGGTTAACAGAGTGGGAGATAAAGAGATCATGGATAGAAGTTAACTTGTTGCAAACAGAGCGAGAGTTCCAGAGTGCACAAGTGAAGGGGGAGGGGTTTTTAGATGTAAGAGGAATGCGATTAAGGTTACCAGAGTTTAATTTATGAAGTCTATTGAAAGGCACAGAAGGATGTGAAAGGTTAGGAGGTTGTGAGGGACCAGGATTAGGGGAGATGTCGCCAGCAGCTAGTATGAGCAAGAGGGAGAGTGACATGAGATGAGAAGCAGATTTGCAGTAATGAGACTGTTGTTTAACTGAAGTGCAGGGGGGAGAGAGAGTATTTAGGAATAAGTAGAGTTCATGAGTACAAAAGTAAGGGGAGTATAAGAGAGATGGGCTAATGAACAGTGCAGGTGGAGAGGGAGAAGGAGTAAGTGAGTAATGTAGTTTGTTATAGAGACAAGAGGTAGCAAAAAGGAGTATGAAGATATTGAGCATTATTATGAAAGTGGGAACCAATTAAACACATAAGACACAGTGTTACAGCAGCACTTTCAAAAGGATACAATGACATACATAAAACATAGTAATACAAGAGTACTTGCCTTGTGTCTTGCCCCTTGCCCAATCCTTGTTCGATTCTTGTATAATTCTTAAAAATTGATGCCTCACTTATAAAATGTTCACTTTGAAAATGTGAACATATGCTATTGTTAAAAAGTACACAGCCCTGTTACCAATGCACACACCCCTGTGCAATGCACATCCCCTAACTAGTCTGAAATATATACAGGTAGGGCAGTCAGCTGAGTCCACTAAATTTACTTAATTGCTAATCAAAGACAGTTGGTAAGGCCAATTGGAATGTTAGAATCTGGTCAGGGTGAGATGAGTTAAGTAAACAGACAATACAATTTGGAGGGGGTTAAAACTGTGACATAAGAAAACTATAAATTTTAGAGTTATAGCAAGTATTGATAAGGAGTGAGCATCACATGGCAATTAACTAGACATTAGAATTGAGACATTGAGAAAAATCATTACAAAAAAAGCAGGACTAAATTTTAACAGCCTAAATTCAATTGCTCAATATACATATACACAGAGAGACTGGGAGTAAAATGACAGAAAAGCAGGGAATATAGCAGGATTTAAATGCAGGGCCTTAATTCACGTACCAAAAAGAGAGACTTGGTGTAAAATGACAGAAAAGCAGGGAATATAGCAGGATTTCAATGCAGGGCCTTAATTCACGTACCAAAAAGAGAGACTTGGTGTAAAATGACAGAAAAGCAGGGAATATAGCAGGATTTCAATGCAGGGCCTTAATTCACGTACCAAAAAGAGAGACTTGGTGTAAAATGACAGAAAAGCAGGGAATAAAGCAGGATTTCAATGCAGGGCCTTAATTCACGTACCAAAAAGAGAGACTTGGTGTAAAATGACAGAAAAGCAGGGAATATAGCAGGATTTCAATGCAGGGCCTTAATTCACGTACCAAAAAGAGAGACTTGGTGTAAAATGACAGAAAAGCAGGGAATATAGCAGGATTTCAATGCAGGGCCTTAATTCACGTACCAAAAAGAGAGACTTGGTGTAAAATGACAGAAAAGCAGGGAATATAGCAGGATTTCAATGCAGGGCCTTAATTCACGTACCAAAAAGAGAGACTTGGTGTAAAATGACAGAAAAGCAGGGAATATAGCAGGATTTCAATGCAGGGCCTTAATTCACGTACCAAAAAGAGAGGCTTGGTGTAAAATGACAGAAAAGCAGGGAATATAGCAGGATTTCAATGCAGGGCCTTAATTCACGTACCAAAAAGAGAGGCTTGGTGTAAAATGACAGAAAAGCAGGGAATATAGCAGGATTTCAATGCAGGGCCTTAATGCACGTACCAAAAAGAGAGACTTGGTGTAAAATGACAGAAAAGCAGGGAATATAGCAGGATTTCAATGCAGGGCCTTAATTCACGTACCAAAAAGAGAGACTTGGTGTAAAATGACAGAAAAGCAGGGAATATAGCAGGATTTCAATGCAGGGCCTTAATTCACGTACCAAAAAGAGAGACTTGGTGTAAAATGACAGAAAAGCAGGGAAGATAGCAGGATTTCAATGCAGGGCCTTAATTCACGTACCAAAAAGAGAGACTTGGTGTAAAATGACAGAAAAGCAGGGAATATATCAGGATTTCAATGCAGGGCCTTAATTCACGTACCAAAAAGAGAGACTTGGTGTAAAATGACAGAAAAGCAGGGAATAAAGCAGGATTTCAATGCAGGGCCTTAATTCACGTACCAAAAAGAGAGACTTGGTGTAAAATGACAGAAAAGCAGGGAATATAGCAGGATTTCAATGCAGGGCCTTAATTCACGTACCAAAAAGAGAGACTTGGTGTAAAATGACAGAAATGCAGGGAATATAGCAGGATTTCAATGCAGGGCCTTAATTCACGTACCAAAAAGAGAGACTTGGTGTAAAATGACAGAAAAGCAGGGAATATAGCAGGATTTTAATGCAGGGCCTTTATATATATATATAATATATAATTTATATATATTAACCCTTTATTGCTGCTAGCGTTCTTATACACATATTTTCTTTTCTCTAGGGTGTTCCCCCCCACACACTTTTTTTTGTTCCATTTACTTTTATGAGGGAATAGCTTATTGTGCGTGCAAAGTTCATCTTTTTATGCTTGTCGGGTTAGCGTACAAGTGAAAACAATATACTTTCAACTAAGAATACCTGAGCACTATATGGCAGCATTGCTCATAACAATATTTTTAACGTTATACATTTTTGAGCACTAGAGAACAGTAATATGTACAAGAATGAAAATGTATAATCCGGAGCATACCTAGGTATGTTCTACAATAAAGTATACCAAGAGAAAGAGGAACATTTCATAATATAAATATGTTGGAAAGTTGTTTAAAGGGACAGTCTACACCAGAATTTTTATTGTTTTAAAAGATATATAATCCCTTTATTACCCATTCCCCAGTTTTGCATAACCAACACAGTTATAATAATATACTTTTAACCTCTGTGATTATCTTGTATCTAAGCTTTTGCAAACTGCCCCTTTTTTCAGTTCTTTTGACAGACTTGCAGTCTAGCCAATCAGTGCCTGCTCCCAGATTACTTCACGTGCACGAGCACAGTGTTATCTATATAAAATATGTGAACTAACACCCTCTAGTGGTGAAAAACTGTTAAAATGCAATCTGAAAGAGGTGGTCTTCAAGGTCTAGGAAATTAGCATATGAACCTCCTAGGTTAAGCTTTCAACTAAGAATACCAAGAGAACAAAGCAAAATTGGTGATAAAAGTAAATTGGAAAATTGTTTAAAATTACATGCCCTATCTGAATCATGAAAGTTTATTTTGGCCTAGACTGTCCCTTTAAAATGACTTGTTTTATCTGAATTATGAAAGTTCTGTGAAAGTTAAAACCATACAGTCTTCTGAATATTAAATGCCATTTTTAAATAAAGTGTTTTTTATTTTTTACTTAAACTGATAAATGTTAGATGTTAGGAAGTTTACCACTGGACCGGAGGGTTATTTGTCATTGATGGTTACATCAGGTGAAATCTTAATGCTGGGGTTTCTTCTGGGGAGGTGGTAACAGGGTGGAGTTGTGGGAAGGTATTTTACAGTGAGGATAGGTCATGTTGGGGGTGGTCATGAGTCAGGTTAATTGTGATTAAAGGATCTGGGTCAGTGTGTTAAAGGGACACTCAAGTCAAAATATAACATTCATGATGATTTTAAGGGAGCTCAGGCTCGCCAGAAACACCAGTTATGCTCCATAACCTGTCCGCCTGCTCTGAGCAGGCGGACAGACATCGACGCAATTTCAACCCGATCAAGTACGATCGGGTTGATTGACACCCCCCCTGCTGGCGGCCAATTGGCCGTGAATCTGCAGGGGGCGGCGTTGCACCAGCAGCTCACAAGAGCTGCTGGTGCAATGCTGAATACGGAGAGCGTATTGCTCTCCGCATTCAGCGTGGTCTGTCGGACGTGATCCGCACTGTCGGATCAGGTCCGACAGACCTTTGTTAAATAGGCCCCTAAATGTTTTCAATTTGCTTCCATTAACAAAATGTGCACAGTCTTTTATATTTACACTTTTTGAGTCACTATTTCCTACTGAGCATGCGCAATAATTTACAGAATATACATATTTGCATTTGTGATGAGCTGATGTCTGTCACATGATACAGGGGGAGTAGCAAATAGACATGACTTTAAAATTTGTCAGAAAAAAAATCTACTCATTTGAAGTTCAGACCAAGGGGCCTTTTTATCATTGAGTCAATCTCAACGCATTCGCTGGAGTCAATATGCTCACCAGATATCGCTGCCGTGAATCTACATACAACGCCCTTATTTATAAAAAAGTCTGTCAAAAACACGAACATCAAGTATGGAGCAATGAGCATCGGACTGTTGATAAATAGGAGTCATCAATGTCGCGGATATTCTGTTTTTTCCAACTTATACCATTTCATTACTGTCCATGAACAAGCATATATCTCTAAAGCTAATCTTTAATTTTTCATCTGTTAATGTCCAAGAAATAGCTAGATTTATACCTGAACAAACAATAATATCTCATAGAAAGCTATTTTTTTGCTTTATTTATTTGTTATACAAAAAATCTGATATATGATATTTCCACATAAATTAATGTGTATTTCTATAAATCATGATATGCCTATCTCATGTTTTTTTGCTTTTTAAAATGATTATTAATGCTAGAATTTGTACATATATCTTTGCACATACTTGTATATTTATATGTGTTTTGTCAGAAATCTTTTGCAAACATATTTACATGTCCCTAAATTCCTTGTCTTTCATATCTATGTGTTTATTTATACCACTATATATATATATATATATATATATATATATATACACTGTATATATAGTGTAAATGTACTCTTTCTAAATCAAGCAATATTATTGCTCCAAAATTGGTGAGAAATATTGCTATAAATTTGGTGCACTAGTAGATATAGGGATAAAAATGAAATAAATATATTACTACTTATGGATTATGTTACATCTGTGTCTCTCATTACAAAGCAAGGGGACAATATTATTGCTACAAATTTGGTGCAAAATGTTGCTCCAAACTTGGTGCAAAATATTGCTCCAAACTTGGTGCACTAGTAGATATAGAGATACAAATGAAATAAATACATAACATAATATAGCTGACTTCTTTTTTTTTTTTTTTTTTAATTAAAAATCTATTTGCACCATGTTTAAGGCATGTAATACAAGTCCCACTCTCCACCAAATTTGACGCTATACTCCTATTGTATTTATTTGCAAATTGATATTTTAAGAGCTGGGCCAGTTTTCTATCTGCACCTGTATAACCCTGATTGCAGTCTAGTTTTAAACACCACCCCTAAACAGGTGTTAATAAATGGGCTGGCATATAAGATGACATTTCTTAATGAAAATTAAATTCAAAAGAAGGAAGAAAAACACTGAAAATAGCATGACAATAAAGAGGTGATTTTAATTTCTGCTGTATCTGAATCATGACAGTTTAATGTTAGGTAAACTGTCCCTTTGATCTATCAGTTTAAGATTATATTGAATCAAACATAATTAGAATTTTAAAATCATTGTCTAAAGTATTACACTGTGTGTCCTAATGTCGTCATCATCAATATTTAACTTTAATACTAATTTCATATATACATACTGTCATGGATAATGGGCTGCAGGGGTTAAACTCGGGGTAGCCGGAATCTGTCACACATACTTTCAAAGTATAATACACAATGTAACAAATGGCACATACAATTTTAATAAAGTTTCTAATTTACTTTTATTATCTAATATTCTTCATTGTTTTGTAGCATCGAACATAACCTTTCTGTGTTTACAGACTCTCATTGATTTCTATGGCATTCATAAATTTAGAGTTCTGCATTAGCCGTCAAAAGCAGCATTAAGGGGTCCTAACGCTGCTTTTGGGCGGCCACTGGTATTTAGAGTCAGGCAGGAAAGGGTCTAACGCTCACTTTCAAGCCGCGACTTTTCCATACCGCAGATCCCCTTACGCCAATTGGGATCTTCCTAACGCTGGTATTTAGAGTCTTGGCTGAAGTGAGCGGTAGAGCCTCTACCGACAAGACTCCAGCCGCAGAAAAAAGTTAGTAGTTAAGAGCTTTCTGGGCTGGGTTTATAAAGCTCTTAACTACTGTGCTCTAAAGTACACTAACACCCATAAACTACCTATGTACCCCTAAACCGAGGTCCCCCACATCGCCGCCACTATAATAAATTTTTTAACCCCTAATCTGCCGACCGCACATCGCCGCCACCTACATTATCCCTATGAACCCCTAATATGTTGCCCCTAACATCGCCGACACCTACATAATATTTATTAACCCCTAATCTGCCCCCCCCAATGTCGCCACTACCTTACCTACACTTATTAACCCCTAATCTGCCGACCGGACCTCGCCGCCACTCTAATAAAGTCATTAACCCCTAAACCGCCGCACTCCCGCCTCGTAAACCCTATAATAAATAGTATTGACCCCTAATCTGCCCTCCCTAACATCGCCGCCACCTAACTTCAAGTATTAACCCCTAATCTGCTGACCGGACCTCGCCGCTACTATAATAAATTTATTAACCCCTAAAGCCAAGTCTAACCCTAACCCTAACACCCCCCTAAATTAAATATAATTTTAATCTAACGAAATAAATTAAATATTATTAACTAAAGTATTCCTATTTAAAACTAAATACTTACCTGTAAAATAAACCCTAATATAGCTACAATATAATGAATAATTACATTGTAGCTATTTTAGGATTTATATTTATTTTACAGGCAACTTTGTATTTATTTTAACTAGGTACAATAGCTATTAAATAGTTATTAACTATTTAATAGCTACCTAGTTAAAATAATTACAAAATTACCTGTAAAATAAATCCTAACCTAAGTTACAATTAAACCTAACACTATACTACAATTAAATAAATTAAATTAATTAACTACAAGTACCTACAATTAAATAAACTAAACTAAATTACCAAAAAAACATACACTAAATTACAAAAAATAAAAAAAGATTACAAGAATTTTAAGCTAATTACACCTACTCTAAGCCCCCTAATAAAATAACAAAGCCACCCAAAATAAATATTTTTCCCTACCCTAATCTAAATTAAAAAAGTTAACAGCTCTATTACCTTACCAGTCCTTAAAAGGGCTTTTTGCGGGGCATTCCCCAAAGAAATCAGCTCTTTTGCCTGTAAAAATACCCCACAATACCACTCCCAACATTACAACCCACCACGCACATAACCCTACTCTAACCCAAACCCCCCTTAAATAAACCTAACACTACCCCCCTGAAGATCTCCCTACCTTGAGCCGCGTTCACCCAGCCGGGCACCGATGGACCAAAAGAAGACATCCGGAGCAGCAGAAGTCTTCATCCTATCCGGGCAGAAGAGGACATCTGGACTGGCAGACATCTTAATCCAAGCGGCATCTTCTATCTTCATCCATCCGACGAGGAGCGGCTCCATCTTCAAGACCTCCGGCACTGAACATCCTTCGTGTTCTATTGGCTGTTCGATCAGCCAATAGAATGCAAGCTCAATCTGATTGGATCAGCAAATCGGATTGAACTTGAATCTGATTGACTGATTCAATCAGCCAATCAGATTTTTCCTACCTTAATTCCGATTGGCTAATAGAATCCTATCAGCCAATCGGAATTCAAGGGACGTCATCTTGGATGACGTCACTTAAAGGAACCTTCATTCGTCGTCTAGTCATCGTTGAAGAAGGATGTTCCGCGCCGGAGGTCTTGAAGATGGAGCCGCTCCTCGTCGGATGGATAAAGATAGAAGATGCCGCTTGGATGAAGATGTCTGCCGGTCTGGATGTCCTCTTCTGCCCGGATAGGATGAAGACTTCTGCCTCTCCAGATGTCTTCTTTTGGTCCATCGGTGCCCGGCTGGGTGAACATGGCTCAAGGTAGGGAGATCTTCAGGAGGGTAGTGTTAGGTTTATTTAAGGGGGGTTTGGGTTAGAGTAGGGGTATGTGGGTTGTGGGTTGTAATGTTGGGGGGTGGTATTGTGTTTTTTTTTTACAGGCAAAAGAGCTGATTTCTTTGGGGCATGCCCCGCAAAAAGCCCTTTTAAGGGCTGGTAAGGTAATAGAGCTGTTAACTTTTTTAATTTAGATTAGGGTAGGGAATTTTTTTTATTTTGGGGGGCTTTGATATTTTATTAGGGTCTTAGAGTAGGTGTAATTAGCTTAAAATTTTTGTAATCTTTTTTTATTTTTTGTAATTTAGTTTAGTTTATTTAATTGTAGGCAATTGTAGGTACTTGTAGTTAATTTAATTTATTTAATTGTAGTATAGTGTTAGGTTTAATTGTAACTTAGGTTAGGAATTATTTTACAGGTAATTTTGTAATTATTTTAACTAGGTAGCTATTAAATAGTTAATAACTATTTAATAGCTATTGTACCTAGTTAAAATAAATACAAAGTTGCCTGTAAAATAAATATAAATCCTAAAATAGCTACAATGTAATTATTCGTTATATTGTAGCTATATTAGGGTTTATTTAACAGGTAAGTATTTAGTTTTAAATAGGAATACTTTAGTTAATAATATTTAATTTATTTTGTTCGATTAAAATTATATTTAATTTAGGGGGGTGTTAGGATTAGGGTTAGACTTAGCTTTAGGGGTTAATACATTTATTATAGTAGCGGCGAGGTCCAGTCGGCAGATTAGGGGTTAATACTTGAAGTTAGGTGGCGGCGATGTTAGGGAGGGCAGATTAGGGGTTAATACTATTTATTATAGGGTTTGTGAGGTGGGAGTGCGGCGGTTTAGGGGTTAATAACTTTATTAGAGTGGCAACGAGGTCCGGTCGGCAGATTAGGGCTTAATAAGTGTAGGTAAGGTAGCGGTGACGTTGGGGGGGCAGATTAGGGGTTAATAAATATAATATAGGGGCTGGCGATGTTAGGGGCAGCAGATTAGGGGTACATAGGTATAATGTAGGTTGCGGCGGTGTACGGAGCGGCATATTAGGGGTTAATTATATAATGCAGGGGTCAGCGATAGCGGGGGTGGCAGATTAGGGGTTAATAAGTGTAAGATTAGGGGTGTTTAGACTCGGGGTTCATGTTAGGGTGTTATGTGCAGACTTAGAAACTGTTTCCCCATAGGAAACAATGGGGCTGCGTTGGGAGCTTAACGCTGCTTTTTTGCATCCCAAACTGCCCCATTTTTTCCTAAGGGGGAATTGTGCACGAGCACGTTTTGCCAGCTTTCCGCTACCGTAAGCAACGCTTGTATTGAGGGTTGAAGTGGCGGTACATTAGGCTCAATGCACCCTTTTTGGAGCCTAACGCAGCCCCTCAGACAACTCTAAATACCAGCGTTGTCTTAAGGGTGCGTTGGGAAAAAAAGCTGCGTTAGCTACGCGGGTCTTAACCGACAAAACTCTAAATCTAGCAGTTAGTTTCTAGCAGCTGATTGGTGGCTGCATATATACAGATTGTCATTGGCTCACCCATGTGTTCAGTTAGAAACCAGTAGTGCATTGCTGCTCCTTCAACAAATGATACAAAGAGAATGAAGCAAATTAGATAATAGAAGTAAATTGGAAAGTAGTTTAAAATTTGATGTTTTATCTAAACCATGAAAGAACATTTTTGGATTTTATGTCCCTTTAAATTTAGGAGGAGCTAGATGGTGTAATTAGAGAATTTTAGAGGGAGAGGTCACAGTTTGAGATAAAGTGTGAATTTTAGGTACCTAAAAGTACTTTGCATCTTAAAGTTGTGCAACCGGGTTGACAGGTGCAATTAGGGTATGTAATTTGTAACAACTTTCCAATTTACTTTTATCATCAAAATGGCTTTGTTCTATTGGTATTCTCTGTTGAAAGCTAAACCTAGGTAGGCTCATATGCTAATTTCTAAGCCCTTAAAGGCCGCCTTTTTATCTCAATGCATTTGACAGTTTTTCACAGCTAGAGGACGCTAGTTCATGTGGTGTGCCATATAGATAACACTACACTCACGCCTGTGTAGTTACTAATAAGAGAGCACTGATTGGCTAAAATACCAGTCTGTCAAAGGAACTGAAATAAGGGGGCAGTCTGCAGAGACTTAGATACAAGGTAATCACAGAGATAAAAAGTATATTAATATAACCGTGTTGGTTGTGCAAAACTGGGAAATGGGTAATAAAGGAATTATCTATCGTTTTAAACAATACAAATTCAGGAATAGACTGTTCCTTTAATTCACTCTGGGCCTAATGTTCATAAGCTCTCCACTCAGGCGACGTGATCTAAGACTTCGTATGGAAAGGTCCTTAAAAAAATGTTAAAACACAAATTTTTATTTAAATGATATTTATCTCCCTATTCTTCATGTGAGTGAGAGATGCCATTAGGTCTAAAATAATCCCAAATATTTTGATTGCTTTCTCTCCATGCCGGCAAGCTTTTGATTATCAGTCCCTGGGTCTGATCTGAGGTCTGATGTCTGCATATGGTTAACACAGGTTACACAGTCATAGGTGATAAATGATAATGTGAGATAAGAGGCTTGTTTAGTCAAATCTGAAGTCTAATTAGAACTCTGTCTTCAGCATTCCTACTGTCACCTGTTGGTTTTTCATTAGTTTTATTAAGAGAAATCATTCAATAACTGTGAAAGTAGGAAGTAAGAGTATGGGGCCTAGTTATCAAGCCGTCAACCTCAAATACGCTGGAATTCCACAGCGTATTTGTGGCGAGGCTGATTCGCCTTAGTTATCAAAGGCTATAGACCGGCAAAAGTAGAATTTTGTGACATAAACTTTGATCCACCGGACTCAGTCCGACACAGATCGATTCTTACGTCACTCCAGATGTTCCACATACAAGTACGGCACAATCTGACTACTTTTGCTAGTTATCAAAAAACTAGCAGGTACGCTCGGCACTTTTCCGGCCCAGCGTACCTGGTTTTCAAACCGCCACCCTGGAGGCGGCGGATCCCATAGGAATCAATGGGAGTCTGACCATAGCGAAAGTACAAGTTCGCTGCTTCCAGACATCCCATTGATTCCTATGGGAGATGTCTGCACCTAACACCCTAACATGTACCCCGAGTCTAAACACCACTAATCTGTCCCCCTTACACCGCCGCAACTAAATAAATGTATTACCCCCTAAACCGCCGCTCCCGGAGCCCACCGCAACTATAATAAATGTATTAACCCCTAAACCCCCGCTCCCGGAGCCCACCGCCACCTACATTGTACCTAGTAACCCCTATCCTGCCCCTCTATACCGCCGCCCTCTATAATAAAGTTATTAACCCCTATCCTGCTGATCCCGCACCTCGCCGCAACTAAATAAATAGTTTAACCCCTAAACCGCCGCTCACTGAACCCGCCGCAACCTATATTAAATTTATTAACCCCTATCCTGCCCCCCTACACCGTCGCCACCTATAATAAATTTATTAACCCCTATTCTGCCCCCCTACACCGTCGCCACCTATAATAAATTTATTAACCCCTATCCTGCCCCCCACTACACCGCCGCCACTGTAATAACATTATTAACCCCTAAACCTAAGTCTAACACTAACCCTAAATATTAATTAAATAAATCTAAATAATATTTCTATTATGAACTAAATTAATCCTATTTAAAAATAAATACTTACTTTTAAAATAAACCCTAATATGGCTACAATATAAATAATAATTACATTGTAGCTATGTTAGGATTTATTTTTATTTTACAGGCAAATTTCAATTTATTTTAACTAGGTACAATAGATATTAAATAGTTATTAACTATTTAATAGCTTACCTAGCTAAAATAAACTGAAATTTACCTGTAAAATAAATCCTAACCTAAGTTACAATTAAACCTAACACTACACTATCATTAAATTAATTAAATAAATTAACTACAAATAACTACAATTAAATACAATTACATAAACTAACTAAAGTACAAAAAATAAAAAAAGCTAAGTTACAAAAAATAAAAAAAATAAGTTACAAACATTTTAAAAATATTACAACAATTTTAAGCTACTTACACCTAATCTAAGCCCCCTAATAAAATAACAAACCCCCCAAAATAAAAAAACGCCCTACCCTATTCTAAATTAAAAAAGTTCAAAGCTCTTTTACCTTACCAGCCCTTAAAAGGACCTTTTGTGGGGTATGCCCCAAAGAATTCAGCTCTTTTGCCTGTAAAAGAAAAATACAACCCCCCCCCAACATTAAAACCCACCACCCACATACCCCTAATCTAACCCAAACCCCCTTAAAATAACCTAACACTAATCCCCTGAAGATCATCCTACCTTGAGTCGTCTTCACTCAGCCGAGCAGCGATGGAACCGAAGAGGAGACCCGGAGCGAACATCCTTTTTTACTGACGGACTACTGACGAATGAAGGCTCCTTTAAGGGACGTCATCCAAGATGGCGTCCCTTCAATTACGATTGGCTGATAGGATTCTATCAGCCAATCGGAATTAAGGTAGGAAAAATCTGATTGGCTGATTGAATCAGCCAATCAGATTCAAGTTCATAGAATGCGAGCTCAATCTGATTGGCTGATTGGATCAGCCAATCGGCTTGAACTTGAATCTGATTGGATCAGCCAATCGGAATTGAAGGGACGCCATCTTGGATGACGTCCCTTAAAGGAGCCTTCATTCGTCGGTAGTCCGTCGGTAAAGAAGGATGTTCCGCGTCGGCGGGATGAAGATTGAAGACCCGGCTTGGAAGATGACATCGCCCGGATAGAAGACTTCTTCAGCGTCGCTTGGAGGATCACTTCATCGGATGGAAGATTTCTTCAGCGCCGCTTGGAGAATAACTTATTCCGCTCCGGGTCTCCTCTTCGGTTCCATCGCTGCTCGGCTGAGTGAAGACGACTCAAGGTAGGATGATATTCAGGGGATTAGTGTTAGGTTATTTTAAGGGGGTTTGGGTTAGATTAGGGGTATGTGGGTGGTGGGTTTTAATGTTGGGGGGGTTGTATTTTTCTTTTACAGGCAAAAGAGCTGAATTCTTTGGGGCATGCCCCACAAAAGGTCCTTTTAAGGGCTGGTAAGGTAAAAGAGCTTTGAACTTTTTTAATTTAGAATAGGGTAGGGCATTTTTTTATTTTGGGGGGGTTGTTATTTTATTAGGGGGCTTAGATTAGGTGTAAATAGCTTAAAATTGTTGTAATATTTTTAAAATGTTTGTAACTTTTTTTTTATTTTTTGTAACTTAGCTTTTTTTATTTTTTGTACTTTAGTTAGTTTATGTAATTGTATTTAATTGTAGTTATTTGTACTTAATTTATTTAATTAATGTAATGATAGTGTAGTGTTAGGTTTAATTGTAACTTAGGTTAGGATTTATTTTACAGGTAATTTTGTATTTCTTTTAGCTAGGTAGTTATTAAATAGTTAATAACTATTTAATAACTATTCTAACTAGCTAAAATAAATACAAAGTTACCTGTAAAATAAATATAAATCCTAAGATAGCTACAATGTAATTATTAATTATATTGTAGCTATCTGAGGCCTAGATTTGGAGTTCGGCATTAGCCGTGAAAACCAGCGTTAGAGGCTCCTAACGCGGGTTTCTTACGGACTCCGGTATTTAGAGTTCAGTTACCGACACTCAAAAAACACCTAACGCTCACATTTCTACCGACACCTCAGACCCAGTAGTAAACATATACCGACAAAAAAAAGATCCACGAATCAAAAAACAAATATTACACAAACTACACTTACAGTCATACAAACACTACACTATGTTTATTTTTCATATTTAATAATTTTTCATCAAAATACAAAGGATTAAAGTTGCGAGATCTCGGGTGTTAGAAAAAAAACAACACAAATCCATTTTCCCATTGACTTACATTGACACACGGGAAAAGACCCTCATATACCTACATCTAACTAATAACATTATCACAAACATACACTCATCGATGCATACAAACAATATACACCACATGACATACCAAAAATATTTATTTATTACAAAAAGAACACGATTTAGTTACTTTTTCACACAAGCTCATGACGTCATTCACTTTACGAGGAAAACCAGTCTTAGAAAAAAAACAAGAACAAATTTTAGAGCCTCCATTGACTTCTATTGGGAAGACGTGCTCGTGCACGCGAAACCCTCATTTCCCTAACGCACGCAAATAGCGTAGACAGAAAAACTCCAAATACCAGCGCTAGAAAAGACATGATTTCATGCGTTAGACCCAGCTATGATAAATAGATCAAGAAATGACTATTTCCCTATGGTGGATTTATGGATTTTACTGTTTGAATATTCACAACACCATTACATTCTTTCAGACTTTTATATTACATCAACTACAAATCAACATCACTAGTAACAACATTTTTGTTTTAAAAATATTACATTTAAACGGACACAAAAATAATGTCAACTTTTCAGGATTCACAAACACTACACAATGGGAAACAATTCTCATTTACCTTTATTATTGCATTTCAGTTATTCAACTCATATGCTTGCAGCAACAGCATATCTACATAGGCTTAACACATGATCACTCATGGATGCACATACATTACTTTTAACATTCACTCATACATGTGCATTCAAATGATGGGGGAAAAACACATTACATTCTCTCGAGGAATCACAAAACACAACATATGGATTTTACTGTACTTTTAACATCATGATTCCATCACCAGAAACCATTAGGAATTACGTACAACAAGAACATCATTACACCAGATTACAGATGTCACTTTATGGGAAGGAACAACAATGTCAGACCGCTATATAGAAGTCAGCATATGTGGGACACAATCACAATATATACGTATATGTACATAACACGCATCACCCATCACGCAACCACAAAGCACACATTTAGATTTTATTCAGCACACAATAACAATGTAGCACAATACAACAACACAATGAGGATTTCAGAACTACATAGGCAGGTTAATAATATCATGACGTCATTAGAAGATTCAACCATACACATCACAGATTCACGACTGTACCGCCCCTTTCGGAACTTTAACACTCAATACTACAATACAACATATACGTAAACAACAGTTTGGAACAGCATTATTAAGGCGATTTCAATGGGACAATTAATAAATATTGTCAGATCGCAAATCACTTATATATATAATACTACAGATGACAGCCGGAAGTTATTCAGTATTAGTGCCATTTGAATGGGACGCATACAATATTGACATCTCGGCAATCACTTATATATACAATACTACAGATGACAGCCGGAAGTTATTCAGTATTACTGCGATTTGAAAGGGACGCATACAATATTGACAGCTCGGCAATCACTTATATATACAATACTACAGATGACAGCCGGAAGTTATTCAGCATTAGTGCGATTTGAAAGGGACGCATACAATATTGACATCTCAGCAATCACTTATATATACAATACTACAGATGGCAGACGGGAATTTCGGAATTATTATTGCAATTTTAAAGGGACGCATACAATATTGACAGCTCGGCAATCACTTATATATACAATACTACAGATGGCAGACGGGAATTTCGGAATTATTATTGCGATTTTAAAGGGACGCATACAATATTGACTGCTCGGCAATCACTTATATATACAATACTACAGATTGCAGACGGAAAGTTTGGAATTATTATTGCGATTTTAAAGGGACGCATACAATATTGACAGCTCGGCAATCACTTATATATACAATACTACAGATGGCAGACGGGAATTTCGGAATTATTATTGCAATTTTAAAGGGACGCATACAATATTGACAGCTCGGCAATCACTTATATATACAATACTACAGATGGCAGACGGGAATTTCGGAATTATTATTGCGATTTTAAAGGGACGCATACAATATTGACTGCTCGGCAATCACTTATATATACAATACTACAGATTGCAGACGGAAAGTTTGGAATTATTATTGCGATTTTAAAGGGACGCATACAATATTGACAGCTCGGCAATCACTTATATATACAATACTACAGATGGCAGCTGTTACTTTATCGTTTACAAACAATATTGCAGCAACATTGATCGATCACATTCGATGCACATTATACACAACTATGCACTTTCATTCATGTTTGCCTGGACGTGTGCTTGTTACTATAAGATCGCGTTTAAGAAATATTGATTACGCATATGAACAAACATTACAAACATGCACTGTATGTGTGATATTTGAAACTTTCACATTGAGAATCATTGTTTGAAAATAACATTTCACCAAACAACAAATAAACGCCCACTGTGAAAGCATTCGCGCCGCTCACATACAAACAGGTGAATACAATCAGCAATCATTACAAACTCACTACCATTGGACTAATTGTACTATAAATCCCCCAAACAACATGGCCAATGCATCACTTGTGATCCACATCAGATCAAGTGCTTACCTTGTTACGCTGTTTTGAAAGATGGATGACGATGACATGGTAGACGCTGCTGGTGCTGCTATTGGCGAACTAGCTGTTGGTCGAATCAGGCAGCCTCGGCGTCTCAGACTGAGACGAAGGGGTCGTCTTGTTTCGAGGTCCTCCTGTCTACAGGGTGAGACCCACCTTGGAAAACATGAGCGACTTTGAGGTTTTTGAAAAGTATCGGCTTGATCGCGAACAGCTCATTGGCCTTTACGATCTTCTTAAACCTCATTTGGAGCCACGTATAAGAATAAGGACTGCTGTTCCCGCCATGAGTAAGATGCTAAGCTGTCTATACGTCCTGGCCTCCGGGAGTTTTCAATCCGGAGAACTGTACATGCATGGCCTGGCTCAAGGTACATTCTCTAGGGTGTTTGATAACTTTCTGGACGCCATGGTACGTATCAGTAAGCAATACATAGGATTCCCACAGAATGATGGTGATTGGAGGCGCCTGAAGCGGGAATTCTTTGATATTGCTCAAATGCCCAATGTCTTGGGAGCCATAGATTGTACCCACATTGCGCTGCGTGCTCCAATTGATGACTCGCCCTTCAGAAATCGCAACATTTTCATAGCCTCAACGTGCAGTATGTTTGTGACGCACAGATGAGGATTATGCATGTGTGTGCGAATTTTGTAGGTGCTTGTCATGATGCCCGCATCCTCTCTCTGTCGTCCCTGTGGAGACAGTTTGAGGAAAGACAAATGCCCCCTGGTTATCTCGTTGGTGAGTATTTGTGCACAACATGGTTAATTATTTTGACAATTGCCACTGTAGTTTTAAAATTTTAGCGTAATGTTCAGCTATAGGATGCAATTTAACCATATATTTTCCCCCCGCTAATGTCTACTTTTAGTTCAATGCAGATATGTAGCATGTCTTACCTTAAATGCTCAGATAGAGAATGTAATGTATTTAGGAGAAATACGCATATGTAGCATGTCTTAGCTGAAATGGGAAGATATTAGCTAATGCAATTTAACCATGTCATTGTCTCTTTCCGCAAATGTCTTTTAGTTCAATGCAGATATGTAGCATGTCTTACCTTAAATGCTCAGATAGAGAATGTAATGTAACCATGTAGTTAGCATTTTACACAAGGCTTGATTTAGGAGAAATAGGCATATGTAGCATGTCTAAGCTGAAATGGGAAGATATTAGCTAATGCAATTTAACCATGTCATTGTCTCTTTCCGCAAATGTCTTTTAGTTCAATGCAGATATGTAGCATGTGTTACCTTAAATGCTCAGATAGAGAATGTAATGTAACCATGTAGTTAGCATTTTACACAAGGCTTGATTTAGGAGAAATACGCATATGTAGCATGTCTTAGCTGAAATGGGAAGATATTAGCTAATGCAATTTAACCATGTCATTGTCTCTTTCCGCAAATGTCTTTTAGTTCAATGCAGATATGTAGCATGTCTTACCTTAAATGCTCAGATAGAGAATGTAATGTAACCATGTAGTTAGCATTTTACACAAGGCTTGATTTAGGAGAAATACTCATATGTAGCATGTCTTAGCTGAAATGGGAAGATATTAGCTAATGCAATTTAACCATGTCATTGTCTCTTTCCGCAAATGTCTTTTAGTTCAATGCAGATATGTAGCATGTCTTACCTTAAATGCTCAGATAGAGAATGTAATGTAACCATGTAGTTAGCATTTTACACAAGGCTTGATTTAGGAGAAATACGCATATGTAGCATGTCTTAGCTGAAATGGGAAGATATTAGCTAATGCAATTTAACCATGTCATTGTCTCTTTCCGCAAATGTCTTTTAGTTCAATGCAGATATGTAGCATGTGTTACCTTAAATGCTCAGATAGAGAATGTAATGTAACCATGTAGTTAGAATTTTACACAAGGCTTGATTTAGGAGAAATACGCATATGTAGCATGTCTTAGCTGAAATGGGAAGATAGAGAATAATATTGAACTAGATATTTTAAAGTTAAAATAAACATTTGTTAATGGATTATCGTGTACAAAACTTTTTATTGTACTACAAATACTATTTTGAGGATTCTGTTGGAATTATGTTCTGTTCATAATTTATAGGGGATTCTGGGTACATGAGCCGGCCTTGGCTCATTACCCCCTTGCGTAGCCCGACTGATGTGTCTGAGGAGCGCTACAATAGGGCTCATAAGAGAACCAGGGCGGTGGTTGAACGGATGTTCGGGCTCCTGAAGATGAGGTTCAGGTGCCTGGACAGGTCGGGAGGAGCCCTCCAGTACAACCCAAAGAAGGTGGCTAAGATCGTTGTAGCCTGTAGCGTCCTGCATAATATTGCACAGCGGGCTGGGATGCTGCAGGCCGTCCGGCCGGACAGAAACCTCCTCAGAGATGAGGAGGATGATCCTGTTCTAGAGGGGCCATTCCGGGACGAGGGGCTCAATGTCAGAGCAGACATCATCAACCGCAACTTTAGACGGTAAAGAATAGAAGTTAGACTGGAGTATTATCAATAGATGTGAACTGTAGGGAAATGACAAGTAGAGAATTGTGCAAACATGTTAGGATTGTTCATCAAATGCTAAAAATGTGTTTCATTTATTAATATAGGTGATGCTCTGGCCATTGGGTCTTGTAGCGAGTCTTTGCCACCTGGTTTTTAAAGAGGACATCAGCTGGTATAAATGTCTGGACTGTTGCTGGCATGAATTGTACACAAATACATCATATGGCATACATTTTCTAAACTAGTATTTAGTTTACACATTACTTAAAATGAAAATACTCAGAAAGGGATCCTCTAGCATGACTATGGTTCAATGTCACACATTAGAGGTTTGTTCTGCTCAATATGACTCATCTTCACACTTGATAGAACATAACACAAGATGCTACACAGTAAGCTAGTGACAGAAATTTCTTATGAAATGGTGGGTGGGAGAGGGCTACAGAAATTATTCACACACTTGTAGTAATTTTGAATAAACCTTTTATGCCATTAGGGAGCTGACTTAATCTAAAGACTGAAAGGGAAGAATTAGAAGCCTGACAGTGAAGATTGCCCAGACTGACAGTGGAAAAAGCCAAGATTGAAATTGAAGTATACCAATGGGATCATGTCTGGCATTATCTTTCAAATCTGCTGACCTTGAAAACTATACAAAGACATGTTCACATGGTAAGTGCCAACTATTTAATAGAATAAGGCTGTTGAGGCATCCTATTGGAGACACTTAGATGATTTTCAAATTTTTAGATGGTATTTCACAGTCCTCTATTTTTGAAATGATGAATAAGACACCTATTGAAGATCAACTTTTTACCCCTGAATTGACTTTCAAAGACCATGCATTATCCAGGTTGGTGTACCAATGCATGCTAGTTAAGAATCACAGGAAGAATGTTGATTATTGGTAGCTTACATACATTAGTCATACATATTTCATCATTAGATATTTAGGGATCACAATCATAAAAAGGAAAACATATTATAGTTGATATAGAGGTATTTGAATGGACATGAAATATGACATTTATGTTCAACATATATATTATTGAAATGTGATATACATTTTTATGTATAATTAGAAAATCAGATTTTTTTTTTTATTTTATTACACAATATAATTTTTTTTTTTTTTAAATATAATTAATAAATATCTTTAAAAAATGTTGAACAAAGTTAGAGCATAGACACAAGATGATTGTAAATGTATTTTATGAATCTTTGACTACGTGTGTATTAACTTTTGTAAAAAAAAAATTTACATTTCAGATTGGCATCTGATGACTTCCAGGAATATATTTTTCTTTTTGGTTCAGAAACTATTAAATTTAAAAATGGTAATAATAAACATTTTAGTATTAAATACACTCTTTGGAACAGATTATAATAAATATCCATATAATCTGTCAATAAAAAACAATTTGACTCCCATGACTGGTAGTTGTCTATTTGACAAGCACATGCATAAGATCAAATAATGCATTAATTGTGGAAAATCCACTGATTCCGAGAATATTACATTAAACTATCTTTTTTAACATTCATTGGGGAGTGAGATCCATCAATGCTTTTCTTTTTGAAATTCTTAGATGTTAAAATAATTTCGGATATGTAGTCAATTTGTCAAAAATTTATTTTGTTCACTTTTAAGAAGGGGAAGTGGTTCAATTACATTAAAGTGACAGTGTTGTTGAATGTAAAATTAATTTTATAAGATCTTGTATCTTCCTTAGGTATCTCAAAACATTATTTGCTAAATTATTTTAATTTTTACATTTATAAATGGTAGGTCATTTAACTTTATATTTTTCACAAGCTAGTGATTGGATGGCAGGTTAATCGATTTGATTTTCTAGTGGAGTCATTTAACTATAGTTAATAATATTATGTAGTTTTTAAAATCTTACCTCTTGGGTTAGACATCACATATCTATATATAATTTTCATTCCCCTTTAGTTTATTTTGACAATGTTAAATCAACATTACAAATGTTTTGGTCCTTAAAGGGACATTCACAAAGTATATTGTGTATTGATTTTTAAATAATTCATAAAAGAATTTAAACATATTTAGAAAGTACTATAGAATTACATTCAGTCTAAATATACTTTGTAAAAAAACCATCAATGCACATATCTTAGTCAATTACATAAGGTATCTATGTGCAACCAACAATCAGCATCAAAATAGCCTATGTAGATATGTATTTAATCCAAAAATATATATAATTACAATATAATGATTGAATACCAAAACATATTAAGTTGTTCAAATATTATAATCTTATCCAAAATGCATACATAACATATAGCTTAATGTCCCTCTAAGCTGAAGACTCCGAAATACCTCCTTTACAATATATATTTCAGTCAGTGTGTAAAACAATCCAGAAGTTAATCTAAATTTTATATACTCATATGTTATACTAATTTATCAAAAGGAAGGTGCCTAGGTTTCTGATATTTCAAGCATTATTGTGAAATGTTTATTTAAAGGGACATGAACTAAAAATATACTTAAAGGGAGACAGTTAAAAAATTAATGATTTATACATTCTGAATGAGTATTCTATTTTAAGCAACTTTAAAAATTGTCTCATATTATGAATGCTCCTTGTGATGTTGCTATCATTACTTTAAAAATAAGGCATTAAATAGATAATTTATTTGCTTCAGTACTCTGGACTGAACTTGGTTTTTTGTGGTGGATTAATTTATCCAACAATCATCAAGGACAACCCAGGTTTTTTGAAACAATTGTCCGTAATCTCAAATATCATTATTGATTTGCAAAGAAAGATAACAAGATAATTGTTAACATTTGAGAATCGGATTAAATTACAACGTTGATTAACATTTCATGCTCAATCTGAATCACCAACGCTAAATTTGTTTGGACAGTGTCCCTTTAAGAGATTTAAAGAGTGTATTTACTTCTCTTCCTATCTTGACAAACTTTGCTTGAAAAGCATATCGAGATAGGCTCAGTAGATGAAGATTGGTGGATGCACATAGATGCCTTATGTGATTGTCTCAACCATGTGCATTTAAATTTCTTCTGTTGAGGATATCTAAATACTAAGATAAATTGATTTACATTTTAAAGTCTAAACAATCTTCTATCTCTACAGATCATTTGATACAATTGTTTGTTTGTAATGTCTATTTAAAAATAAAGACGCCATTGCACAATAACATATATGAGCACTTCAGACAAATACAAGCTCGAGGTTTATTTACTAATAACAAACAAACCTGTAGTTTAACATTTATAAACAGATTATCCAAGTTACTGACCTTATAACCTGAATTTGAACATTCAGAAATATTGCGTGGGAAACGCATCTTGAAACACCAGATTAGCATCTTTAAACATTAGTCTAATGTCACGCAATAGCACACAATCAATGTGCATTATGAAATACATTTAATAGAGCAATATCAATACTTCACAATAAGTCAATAAATGGATTTTATGAACAATAAAGACATACAATATTAAATGTGTATTTGTATTAAAGAAACAGACCGTTATTAAACCGAGAAATGTCTACATTAATAATGTGACAGTATTAGATGTTAAATAGAATTTAATCATTAATATTTAACGGATCACGGATATTAAATCTGCGTCACACATATCCGCATGACAGGCCCATGAGTTACAAATAAGTCTACATGAAAAATTAAGTTACAGCACCACCATGAGGTATGTGTAAGGAAGTTACTAAGATATGAAACATTAAGGAACGGCCAATCAGAGTTCATCACACAAACACAACTTGAGTCAGGATGGTCTCACAGACATTCTAACAATATTTCAAACTTTTATCCAATCAGATGTACAGATAACTTGTCCCATGGTGCATCTCATGTTTACTTCACCATATAAAAGTCCATTACACGTTGCCATCTTTGTCAGTTCTCTAATGCCTGCAGGCAGTTTATATTATTATTATTATAATATATTTATTGGACAACCCAGCAGGCATGTCAGCTCCCAGGTTCACCAAGGAGGAGAGCGCTGCACTGGTCCACGCCGTCAAGGACTTTTATCCCCAGCTGTTTGGGAACAAGAGGAGGTTGACAGATGCGCCTGTTAAGAAGGCCCTATGGGAGTCTATCACCAATGCGGTTAGATTGGTGTGTGACGTCCAGAGGACCCAGGATCAGATCATGAGGAGATTCGGAGATATGAGGTTGCGGTTAACCAAAAAAGTCAACCTCATAAGGGACTGGGTACAAGCCCATAAAAGAGGTGGCAAAAGAGAGGCCCAGCGGAAACTGTACCTACTCCCTTATGAGGTGACTTTATGCGAGCTCCTCAATCTCCGGGTCCCCAAAAGATTCAGATCATCGCCATCCTCGGCCTACTCTTCTTCCCTCCCAGCTGCGGGATCTGAAAGTCCTGACGCGGGGGCCAGGGCAGCTGCTTCTCCGTCCGGTGGCCTGGGAGGAGATGGAGAATCTGAACCAGGTAATTATCCAACTTCATATAATATCTTTTTTTTTATTTTTTAAACAATAAATGTGTATATAGTCAGATACTAAACCTATACAGATCTCACAACATACACTACATATGATGTTTAGATATCTGATTTTAGATTAGTGACACATGAAATAGGAATGATGTGTCTTGCGCTCTACAGAATATGCGTCACAGAGCGAAAATTGAATTTCGCATACACGTTAACATGGGTTAGCTGTAAGTGGCATTGCTTTATACATGTTGGTCAAATGACGGATGCGTAATTCCGCTTTGAATCATTGCGCAATGATCGCGAAAATGGAATTGCGCATACACGTTAACATGGCTTTGCTGTAAGTGGCATTGCTTTATACATGTTGGTCAAATGACGGATGCGTAATTCCGCTTTGAATCATTGCGCAATGATCGCAAAAATGGAATTGCGCATACACGTTAACATGGCTTTGCTGTAAGTGGCATTGCTTTATACATGTTGGTCAAATGACGGATGCGTAATTCCGCTTTGAATCATTGTGCAATGATCGCGAAAATGGAATTGCGCATACACGTTAACATGGCTTTGCTGTAAGTGGCATTGCTTTATACATGTTGGTCAAATGACGGATGCGTAATTCCGCTTTGAATCATTGCGCAATGATCGCGAAAATGGAATTGCGCATACACGTTAACATGGCTTTGCTGTAAGTGGCATTGCTTTATACATGTTGGTCAAATGACGGATGCGTAATTCTGCTTTGAATCATTGCGCAATGATCGCGAAAATGGAATTGCGCATACACGTTAACATGGCTTTGCTGTAAGTGGCATTGCTTTATACATGTTGGTCAAATGACGGATGCGTAATTCCGCTTTGAATCATTGCGCAATGATCGCAAAAATGGAATTGCGCATACACGTTAACATGGCTTTGCTGTAAGTGGCATTGCTTTATACATGTTGGTCAAAATGAAATGTGAATTATTATATATGTGAAGAATACAGTATTCTTATTTTCAATATTATACATAATAAAAAAAGAAGAATCCAAATAAATTATAACATATGCCCATCAATTGATGAGAATGAAATAACACAAAAAAATAATTAAAGCTACAGTAAACAACACAACTGATTGAAAATAAGAGTACAGGATATATTTATCATGAATTGAATTGAGGAAACAATTAACTCATGGGACTACCAAAGGATTAATAGTTTTAAATTGATTTGCTAATAATGTAAATATTTTAAACATGGCATGATTTGTATTAATGATATGCAATCCTCATTTAATATATTACAGATATGGATGTTGCTGCTGGATCCTTAAGGCAGGGCTTGTCACAGTATGGTATGTCTCATTTTAATTGACATTTGTCTTAGAAACATGGACAGAACATTACATACTAAATCCACATTGTTCAATATTTATATGTAATGTCCCTTTAATAGATGAAAATTAAATAATTCTTCGGATATCCTTAAATAACATATTAGATTTGAATTGCATGCTCAATCCCATTCATTACATCAACATATGGAGTAGAGAATTCATTAACACCAACATTGTCAAATCAATATAATTTTATATTAAAGGGATACTGATCTACAATTATTAATGTTGTCATTCAGATAGAGTATGCAATATTAATAAACATTTAAATATAATACTATCATCATATGTGAAATATTCTATTGCTAAATGTATTTTAAAATCAAGAATGTACGTTTATCTGCATCTCAATTTTGGTTGAACAACCTGGGTTTTTATTGATGATTGGTGGATACCTTCAACAAACAATATTTATTGAATACAATATTGCTTATCTGCCTTTAAGATTAAAATGTAGCAACATTCAAATTATAATAGGAGTCCATGTTAAATCATTTTGAACAGTTTGAACAGAGAAATCAATGATTTAAATTAATCATGTCAGTGTCCCTTTAATAAACAATAGATTCATTCATCTTTACATTCTTTGGATTAAACAATATTGATATATAATTCACATATTCACTGTTGGAGTTACTTTATAGATATCAGCATACTCTAACAGCACCATGATTACATATTTGTACTAATCAATTTGGTTTTGTATTGTGATAAATATGTGTTGTGTCCTAAACAAGATTACTGTACATTGCACAAATGGCTCGATGTGCCACATGTGTTTGTTTAGATTTGTCAACAGCTGTTCTTCAAAATGTGGTTTGTGTGTATTCTTTTAAGAACATTGATCAATGAGTATATTTAGATATGCAATAGCATCGTATGAGATGAGTTTGATGTCTAATATAGTCTGAAATTAAACATATGTTCAATACATCATTTTTAACAGAATCCCCTTGATGCAATCATGCATTTTCTGGTTTAATGACTGCTCTTTTCTTCACATTTTCAAGTTGATTAATCTTAAAATTCGATACAGATGTGATTTAGTGATATCCCAAATGTGTTTCCTAATATATATCTATATCATTCATAGAGAGAGTTGGTGTGGTGAGCCCACAGGAATCCAGCAGTGACACAGAGCCACCTTTGCGGTCTCCTGGTAAGTCCATTGACTCATTTATATGTCATTGAAGGTGTATTGGTAATCAATATTATGAGCATGATTCTGATGAAGCATAACATTTGAAACAAACATATAATTTTCTCTTCTGATTATATATTAATTTTCTTTTAATATTGAAAGATTAATAATTAAAACTTTATTAGTCTACACATTTGTTATTCAGAAGATGTATAGCATATGTTTGTTTCCATGTTCATTTTTGACAACAGTCATCAAGTGATACACACATGAGAAATCTTAAATGTTCTATGTACTATGCTTTTATGATTTTTAAATTAATACAAACAATACATCGAAAATATGAATCATTGAGAATAACAAATCTAATGTAATTTGTATGCTCCATCAAAATGATGTAAATCATAACTTTGGGTGTGTATATCTTTAATGCAACATTGATGTGTGTCTTTGAACAACAGTAACATATGTTATAATATCTGTTCTTAACGTGTACAAAATATGTTATGTTTTACAGAGATTGATTTAACATATGTGACGGAGGAGGAAGAGGCTGCCTTGGAGTCTAATGGTATGTGAAATATATCTATCATGTTTCCAACATGTTGCTTTATTTGAAATCATTTCATTGAAGACATTCAAAGTCTACAGCTTTTGCACTTTAAAAAAGGAATATTATTTGTCTGTTCAAATACACTACTGCCCCCTTTCTATATCAGGCAGCATGAAAATATTATTTTTTTAAAAAATGTATAATTCATGCCATCATTATGTCACATGCATATTCCAGGCCAAAACACAATAATAATGTTATAATTGTACAGACAGTAATTGATATTCATCTGAGTGCCTATATGCATACCATATCCTCATTTCATAATTGTTTACAAATACAAACACACTTCTAAGTATATTGAAAACATAATCAATTTGAAATGCGTTGATTTGATTTCATGATGTATGAGATGTTAATATATATTTTTTAAATTTTCAGATGGATCCGCCACTTATGGTCATCTGGTTTCCGCCCCTGCCCAGTCCCCTGACCAGTCACAGACCCCTGCCCATGCCCAGACCCCTGCCCATGCCCAGACCCCTGCCCATGCCCAGACCCCTGCCCATGCCCAGACCACTGCCCAGGCCCAGACCCCTGCCCATGCCCAGACCACTGCCCATGCCCAGACTCCTGCCCATGCCCAGACCCCTGCCGGCCCTTCCCATTTATCATTTCCTGTCCCTCCCAAAAAACGCCCCTACAACTCCCTTCGCCGCTCTCCCCGTATTATGGCCCGTACAGCTGCCCAGGCCCCAACTCCCCACTCCCCAGCTGTACGGCCTACCCCGGAGCATCAGCTCATCCCTCCCCAAGCCAATCCATCCCTCCCCAAGCCAATCCCATCCCTCCCCAACCCAATCCCATCCCTCCCCCCTGTCTCAACCTTCATTGTCCTGGGTGTCGGATTGTTCTTCCCAGGCACAGTTGTAAGTATCATTCAAAATCAACATTATAAGATACTTAAAGGTACACTGAAGGTAAATATTTTCTATTGTGATTCAAATAGAGCATGCAATGTTAATCAAATTTATAATTTACTACTCTTATGAATTATTCTTCATTCTCTTGATATCTTTATTGAAACAAAGAAATGCCTATAATTATTTTTAAAAATAAAATAATTGTTGACATCATTTCTTTATTGTTGGATGAATGTATCCATCAACCAGCAGGGACAAACAAAGTTGATAAACAAATATGGCCTGCCCTAAAATCCGACATTCTTGCATTCAAAATCTAGCTATAGAATTCAAACATTTAAAGAATATGTGTAATTTTTTAATATTTGTAATGTCATGCTCTATCTGAATCAGTCAATTAAATATTTAGGTTCAGTGTCCCTTTAATTGGATATCACTACATATACCAATCACCACTACTTGGATCCAACAATTAATGTACAAATGTTTATACATTATCTCTTGTCTAACCCAGTGGGAATGTAATTTCTTCAGGTTGCTATGTTTACACAGCTTGTCCTCAATGCCAAAATGTTTAAGGATAGGTGTGCCTACCACAGTATAATTAAAATATTTAAATTGCTAATGTAAGTACAATGTAAATCATTTAACAAGATTTGATACACTCAAGCTGTATAAGTGGATCATCTAAAACCAATTAAAGGGGACAACATGTTTGAGTAAACTGTCCCTTTAATGATTTCGGTCTGTCTGAATAACATATTTCATGTGTAAAGAATAAATTTAAACTAATTGATGTAAAGAATGATTTGTCTTTATGATGACAATGTATCTTTTCTTTTTTTTTCGTCTGTTGTGTAATTATCATTAATATTTAATTTATTCTTTATTTTAGGCTGTGACTCAGCATGGCTCATGCTAGAAGGTATAGCAAGAGTAGAGCAGGCCGTGTTGAGGAATGCAGCTGTCCTGAGAGGGATGAACGACACCATGCAGGCCCAGCTCCGGGTTCAGGACTTGACTCTGCGTGAAATTATGCGATTAAGTTCAAGGCCTGAATCTGGAGCTGGACATGCACAGGACGATGAAGAGGATGACCAGCAAGTGGAGGATCTGGAGATGCTCCAAGGTGGCAGATAAGAATCCTCCGTCCACATGTTGATGTTTTTTTGTTATTGTTGCCATTTGGCCTTTTTAAAAGTTTATTGTTGTGCCTGTTGCACTCTTTTACCTTGTCATATGTCTCCAATGGGGCTATGGTGGCCCTTGGCAACTCTCTTCATGGACTGTGATGCACTGTGTTACCTTGTCATATGTCTCCAATGGGGCTATGGTGGCCCTTGGCAACTCTCTTCATGGACTGTGATGCACTGTGTTACCTTGTCACATGTCTCCAATGGGGCTATGGTGGCCCTTGGCAACTCTCTTCATGGACTGTGATGCAGTGTGTTACCTTGTCATATGTCTCCAATGGGGCTATGGTGGCCCTTGGCAACTCTCTTCATGGACTGTGATGCACTGTGTTACCTTGTCATATGTCTCCAATGGGGCTATGGTGGCCCTTGGCAACTCTCTTCATGGACTGTGATGCACTGGGTTACCTTGTCATATGTCTCCAATGGGGCTATGGTGGCCCTTGGCAACTCTCTTCATGGACTGTGATGCACTCTTTTACCTTGTCATATGTCTCCAATGGGGCTATGGTGGCCTTTGGCAACTCTCTTCATGGACTGTGATGCACTCTTTTACCTTGTCATATGTCTCCAATGGGGCTATGGTGGCCCTTGGCAACTCTCTTCATGGACTGTGATGCACTGTGTTACCTTGTCATATGTCTCCAATGGGGCTATGGTGGCCCTTGGCAACTCTCTTCATGGACTGTGATGCACTGTGTTACCTTGTCATATGTCTCCAATGGGGCTATGGTGGCCCTTGGCAACTCTCTTCATGGACTGTGATGCACTCTTTTACCTTGTCATATGTCTCCAATGGGGCTATGGTGGCCTTTGGCAACTCTCTTCATGGACTGTGATGCACTCTTTTACCTTGTCATATGTCTCCAATGGGGCTATGGTGGCCCTTGGCAACTCTCTTCATGGACTGTGATGCACTGTGTTACCTTGTCATATGTCTCCAATGGGGCTATGGTGGCCCTTGGCAACTCTCTTCATGGACTGTGATGCACTGTGTTACCTTGTCATATGTCTCCAATGGGGCTATGGTGGCCCTTGGCAACTCTCTTCATGGACTGTGATGCACTCTGTTACCTTGTCATATGTCTCCAATGGGGCTATGGTGGCCCTTGGCAACTCTCTTCATGGACTGTGATGCACTGTGTTACCTTGTCATATGTCTCCAATGGGGCTATGGTGGCCCTTGGCAACTCTCTTCATGGACTGTGATACACTGTGTTACCTTGTCATATGTCTCCAATGGGGCTATGGTGGCCCTTGGCAACTCTCTTCATGGACTGTGATGCACTGTGTTACCTTGTCATATGTCTCCAATGGGGCTATGGTGGCCCTTGGTAACTCTCTTCATGGACTGTGATGCACTCTGTTACCTTGTCATATGGCTCAAATAATCCTTATTTTTACAAGATTATTTCTAAACGTTGTTGATGTTTTCTTACATACTAATAAAAGACATGTAATTGCACGATTCTTTGTCCTCATTCTTCATGTTATTTTTTTAAAGCTCTAGTTTATCTTGTTGATCCTTAAAGGGACCTACCAAAAATAATTTTTTTTTAAAAATCATATATGTAAGACAATTGTAAATGACTTTAAGATTAACATCTCCAATGTAATCTTATTATTTGTCTTTATATATTTTTCTCTTAGCTTTATCATTGCATGATTATGATTAGCATAGTAATTGTTTTATATATGTATATATAGATTGTTATTTGTGTATATATGTATATTTCAATTTTCACATCCATGTGTGTATTTAGAAACTCTGCATGAATTGATGCACCTTTAACAAATGATCTGAGGATTGATACAATGATATAATCCCTGTAAAGTGTTCATTTTATTGAAATAGTATTGTCTATGTGTATCCTCTTTTTAAAAACAAAATAATGTCCCTTTAAGGGATGGTGAGCACAATTGTTAATGAATGTATTTCCATTTCTAAAGCGTTTTTGTCCTTTTTACATGAACAAGGACATATAATCTTATTAATAAACAATCTTATTGTAATGTTGA
This sequence comes from Bombina bombina, assembly GCF_027579735.1. Taxonomy (NCBI): domain Eukaryota; kingdom Metazoa; phylum Chordata; class Amphibia; order Anura; family Bombinatoridae; genus Bombina; species Bombina bombina. Next base: position 241,581,966 of record NC_069506.1, read on the forward strand.
CAGCACATGTATTTCATTTTCTATTCTATCTTATTGTAAAAGTGTAACCAAATAAATCTCTGTGTGTAATGCAAATATTTTAGATGATGAATATTTTTTTAAAAATATGTTAACAAAATAATTCTACTCCCATATATGGCTATAGGTAGGCTGACCATATTTAAACTTGAATAAATGACACGTTTAATCAATCCATGTATCATTATTGTTATTCCAAAACAATCAAAACATATCTTAAAACATCAATGGCATATGTATTTCTCATGTGTATCTTTTAAATGTTAAAGATATACACCATAGCTATAGTTCAAGGGACAGTCAAGTCCGAAAAGATGATTCATGATTTGGTGACATTCCTAGATAGCAATCTAGACACATACTAGTTCCTAAAATATAAATACGTTTCTTAGTGATATGCCAAGCTGTCAACTGAGTCCTTGTATTGGCTGCGGTTTTTCAGCGATCTCGGGTGCGCCATGTTGCTTAAAACGTCACCTGCCAGGCTGTCCAATGATTCCTTGTATTGACTGACGTTCTTACGTGATCAAGAATGTGCCTTTTATTGGATTGCGTTTTGACGCGATCAAGGATGCGCCTTTTTTTTGGGGCGTTCTTACGTGATCAAGAATGTGCCTTTTATTGGATGGCGTTCTTACGTGATCAAAGAAGCGCCATGTTAAGACGTCACATGCAAAGGTAAAAAAACGTCTGATTGGATTACGTATTCCCGCAATATTTGTTTGTGCACGTTAAACACGTTTGTGACTGCAGCCAATTTTAAAAACCTTGCGAATATGTATTATTTGCATCATGTTACATTGTTGACCCGTAGCTGATAAAGACCACCACATTCTCTTTTGCTGGATGTCTGGTTGAATAAACGAACGAAAGCAAAATGTTTTCATGTATATGATATTTCGAGGCAAGTGCAAATCTCTATAGTCCATGTTGTTTAATATGTTTGTCAACAATATGTTCCTTTTTCATAAAAATGACTGTTGTTTTTAATGTTAAAGATATCTAATTAATAAATATGCGCTATTGTGTTAGAATAAAGTAATCAATATGCATTTATCTTTATCATATGCTAAATATATGATGCCGACTTCTTCTAAATGTAATTTTGTTGTATATTTTATTAAAGGTTCATTAGACACTCACATTATAAATCAAAACTTTTTATTTTGTCTCTAGTTAGATAGTCCATTGTTTAACAAATACACGTTTCATTTTGCTTCTGTTCAAAGAAAATGTAATTAATTTTCAGACTCCTCGCCCAGCCTCTGAGTTTCATGTGAGTACCATCTCCAGCTTTCTCCTGTTTGTGTAAAGGGTCTTTTCATATGTTAATGATGGGGTATTGTCTTGTTTTACGGTTGTAATGGGGGTTCATCTATATTTTCAATAGAGCTAACCCGATTTTCTTTGAAAGTGTTTGAAGCTTTGTAATATTGATATCAGTATATGTTAATCTTGTTTTTTGTATTAGTGTCTATTACATACAGTTCTGTTAAAAATATAGTATACTGTCCCTTTAATGCAAATGTTGATTTTTGTATCATGTATGAGTTCCACATTGTTTAATCTTCAAATATATTATTGTTAGCATATTTTCACCCCCCCCCACTCCTAAAAGGACTTTAAACCATATTCATTGTTCAAACAAATGTCTTTCTAAAAAAAAATTACCACAATAATGTCTCTTTAAGAAAATATACTTTATTTAACACGTCAATATAAATCGGATTTCAATATTTAATTTTTGACCAAGTACATGTAGATATACCAACAAGCTTCAAATATGTGTTAGCATATGTAATTTTGTTAAAGGGACAGTTTAGAAAACAAATAATGTTTTGCATTATTCTAAAAGTCAATTTTGTAATATCAATGATATCAAAGGTTTCTCACCAATTAATCATTTGTCTTTGTTTATTTAAATTTGCTAGCTAAACCTATGAGGTTCGTGTGCTCATTTCTTCGAGCTTCAAGAGTGCATGTAATCATTATACAATTTGACCACTAGAGGGCATTTGTATAGCATTTGTATATGTAAAACCTTGTGCTCATACAGCATATTATTTACCATGTATTGATCATTGATATCTAAAAGGTTGTTATGTCAGAACAACAAATAAGTGGTCATTTTTCCTAGTCATAGATACAAGGTTAAGCACATAAGTCACACGTATTTCTCCATGTTTTGTTGTTTCCAACTTGATAATGTGTAATACAGTGTTTTCTTTGTAATCAATAATTTTCTGACTGTCCCTTTAAGCTGTGTTATTGGCATTCAAACAGTAATATGCCATCATGGATAATTGTAATGGTAATTTTGTTTGCGATTCGGGAAACAGTTTGGACATCACATCACAGAAACCAATCAATATCATGAACAAGGATAGGTATGTGATGATGTGGTTTTCACACACTTATAACCCACACTCTGCAAACAATCCTCCTCCATGGACCTGGTCCCATAGAAGTAGATTATATACAGAGTGTGGTCCACAAGTGTATGAAAACCACATCATCACATACCTATCCATTACACATTAAATAAAAAAAACATTAAAGATGAAAATAAATACTTACTTCCTCTTCCTTCCCCTCTTCCCACGGGGCTGAGGCTCTGGGAGGGGCAACTGCCGACTCCGAAGAGTTCTCCTTGGAGATGTTGTGGGAAGAGTGGAAGGAAGAGTACTGGGACGACCAAGGTGAGGAGGAGAAGATGGCTGAGGAGGAGAAGATGGCTGAGGAGGAGAAGCTGGCTGAAGAGGAGGAGATGGCTGAAGAGGATGAGATGGCTGAAGAGGAGTAGATGGCCCGGCAGGAGTAGATGGCCCGGCAGGAGTAGATGGCCCGGCAGGAGTAGATGGCCCGGCAGGAGTAGATGGCCCAGCAGGAGTAGATGGCCCAGCAGCAGGAGGCCCAGCAGCAAGAGGCCCAGCAGCAGGAGGCCCAGCAGCAGGAGGCGGACCAGGAGGTAGACCAGCATGCGCCTCCCGGAAAAAATTGAACATGTCTTGGTGCAGATTAAAGATTCTGTTTTGGCCTTGTTCGATTTTATTGAGTATGTTTATTATTTGGTTTTGTCCTTCAATTATTTGATTTTGTCCATCAAGAATTCGAGTGCGGCCTTCGATATTTTGTATCCGGGAGTTACGCATCTGGTCTATGTAGTCCAGTAGAACCCGCACCTCCGCTATTTCCTCTTGTTGTGCTTGGCGGGGTACCCGTGCACGGCGGGGTGCCCGTGCACGGCGGGGTGCGGGTCCTTGAGGGTCCTCTGGTTCTGCGGGCTCCTCCTCTGCTTCCGGGGCCTCTTCATCAGCTTCCGTGCGCTCTTCGTCACGGGGGGCCTCTTCCCTCCGAAGTGGAAATTCCTCCCCACCACTCTCATCCCGGGGAGATAGATGAGGCTGTGTTTCTTGTGCTGCCTCCTCCCCAGACTCTGTATATTAAAACAAAAAAAACAAAAATGTATATATTAGCATATTTGCAAATCAAGCTTTAAATGACTTAGCTTACGATACAATTACAAATGCAGAATCATTAATCCACTTTGAAATCTAACAAACAATAAATTATGATTTCCGCTTTTTCAAAACCGTGTTTGTGATATCTCTGGTCAATCTGAATGTTTTCGCGTTTGTTTTCAGTCTGTTTAAATGCGCACCTAACCTATAGCCTAGATACTGATGTAACCGCAAAGTAATTGAATGCGTGTAAAGAACGTTATAGCATTAATCTGATCCTTAAAGGGACATGAAACCCAATGTTTTATCTTTCATGATTTAGAAGCATACATTTATTATCAACTTTCTAATGTACTTTTCTTATCTAATTAGCTTCATTCTCTGGATATTCTTTGCTGAAAAGCATATCTAAATATGCTTATAAGATGCTGATTGTTAGCTGAATATAGCTGCCTCCTGTGATTGTTTCACCGTGTGCATGGCTATTTCTTAATTAAAATATATCTCAAGAATGATTCAAATTAGGTAATATAAGTACATTTGAATGTTTTATCAAATTGTATTTGCTACCTCAATCATGAAAGTAAAGGTTTGCGTATAGTGTCCCTTGAAATACATTCGTATGTGAATTTATTGTTCAATGAGCTTACCGTCAGATGAGAGTGGCAGGTTCCCGGTATCAATTCCTCCGATACCGACTATTTCCACCTCGGAGATGCTGGGCCGCAACATTTCCTCCCATCGGCAGTACTCTATTTCCAGGGCAGGTCCGCCACCGGTTCCTGCGGCATGTCGGGCCTCCAGGCTTAACTTTTTCTTGAGATCCATCTTACAGTCCCGGTAGCGATGTTTTATCGAATCAAGATCTCTGTTCCGGCCACCCACTGCATTGACTGCATTTCTTATCTCATTCCAGAGCCTCCTCTTGTCAGTCGGGGTAGTCTTCTGGTGCTGCAGCCTCCTATACCTGGCCATATAGGCCTCTATGAGGGCCTCCTTCTCCTCCATCGAAAAACCTCGCCTCCCTAGTCGCCTTGGCCTTCCCCTGTGACGATGCCCTCTGTTTCCCGGACTGTGAAGCCCTACTCTGTCCGCACTGGGCCCAGCCACTTGTTCATCTTGAACCAAGTGACTGGGTCCACCCACCGCTTCCACCCCCGCTTCCTGCCCCCCTTCCTGCCCTGTTCCTCTCCCCCTCCCTCTCCTCCCCCCTCTACCTCTCCCCTTCCTGGCCTCCATCTGTTCCCTAAACTAAACCCCAAATAATCAAACAAAAAGTGAGTGTGATGAAATGAAAGGGGGTCAAAATAAAGAACTAAAAAGACAAAAAAAGTGCTGAAAGTGTGAGAGGGATGTAAAAAAACAAAGAGGGTAAGGAGTATTTAAATAAACCAAAAGAAGAAGAAGACTAAAAGGAGGATATGTAAACTAAATGTAACTAGGGGATGGGTATGGGGTATGGGATAAGAGTAAATGGGATGAAAGGGAATGGGACTACAGGGAATGGGGTATGGAGTGTAGTATGAGGGGGTAGGGGGTATGGAGTGTATGTAGTGTTATTGATAAATGTATGTATGTATTGAATGTGTTTGCGTGTAAATGTGTTACGTGTACAGAAAAATCACTCGCTCGATAACTCACACTACTACTAATTCTCACTAACACACTACTACTAATTCTCACTAACAAACACTCCCACTAACTCTCACTAACTACCACTAACTGACGCTCCCACTAACAACTCTCACTAACAACTCCCACTCCCACTAACTCACTCACGCTCCCACAAACAGACTCTCTCCCACTCCCACTAACTCACTCACGATAACACTAACAACTGACTCTCTCACGCTAACACTAACTCACTCACAATAATGCACCAACTCTCTAATCTTAAACCTCCAATCTCCAAAGACCCACCAGCAACACAGTCAAAGAAGCCCTGCTTGTATGGTGCTTATATACCCTGTGTAAATGTTTAATGATGTACCAATTTCCGTTGTAAATTGTGTTCAGGTGTGCTTTATTAGCAATTAATATTAGTGCAATGTGTATTAGTTGTGTGAATTTGCGCATGCTCATTTGGAGTTAGTATTTGTGGAATGTGTATGCAATGATGTCATAGTGGTCGCTTCTCTAACATTGTCCAATAGTATTCTGTTTAAATGTGAATTTGCGATGGTGTGTTATTAGTGAAGTGTTGTATATGTATGTTTGTCCTAATATATAGTGATATTGAATGTGATTATTTTTCTAGTGTATGTATATATTTTTAATTCCTTGTTGTTATTTTGCGAATTTCCACATCTTAAAGTATATGTGTATTCCCCGTATTCAATTTTATTTCAAATCCCCCCGCTTGTGAATGTGTAATGCTTGTGTGCTTTGTTGATTGATTGTTGTTGTGACATTTGCGGCGTGTTATTGTTGTGCATGATGTGGTATGCGTCATATGACCGAGCTGTGCGTATTCTCGCGAGATCGAGTGTTAGGTGAAAAAAGCTATTTTTTTGCTTTCCCATTGATCTCTATGGGAGACTGTCTAACGCGGGCAGTATTACGCGTGTGACATACACGCGTTAGGAGCATCGTTAGATGGTCTTTTTTGAACTCTAAATACCGGAGTCAAACAATGCCTTGCGTTAGACATAAAACATGCGTGGCGTTAGAAACCCATCTACCGCCGAACTCCAAATCTAGCCGTTAGGGTTTATTTTACAGGTAAGTATTTAGTTTTAAATAGGAATAATTTATTTAAGTATAGTGTAGTGTTAGGTGTAATTGTAACTTAGGTTAGTTTTTAGTTTACAGGTACATTTCTCTTTATTTTAGCTAGGTAAGCTATTAAATAGTCAATAACTATTTAATAGCTATTGTACCTAGTTAAAATAAATTGAAAGTTACCTGTAAAATAAAAATAAATTCTAAGATAGCTACAATATAATTATTATTTATATTGTAGCTATATTAGGGTTTATTTTACAGGTAAGTATTTAGTTTTAAATAGGATTAACTTAGTTAATAAGAGAAATATTATTTAGATTTATTTAATTAATATTTAAGTTAGGGGGTGTTAGGGTTAGTGTTAGACTTAGGTTTAGGGGTTAATAATTTTATTACAGTGGCGGCGGTGTAGTGGGGGGCAGGATAGGGGTTAATAAATTTATTATAGGTGGCGATGGTGTAGGGGGGGCAGGATAGGGGTTAATAAATTTAATATAGGTTGCGGCGGGTTCAGGGAGCGGCGGTTTAGGGGTTAAACTATTTATTTATTTGTGGCGAGGTGCGGGATCAGCAGGATAGGGGTTAATAACTTTATTATAGAGGGCGACGGTAAAGGGGGGGCAGGATAGGGGTTACTAGGTATAATGTAGGTGGCAGCGGTGTCCGGGAGTGGCGGTTTAGGGGTTAATACATTTATAAGAGTTGCGGCAGGGTCTAGGAGCGGCTGTTTAGGGGTTAATAACTTTATTTAGTTGCGGGGGGCTCCAGGGGCGCCGGTATAGGGGTAGAACAGTGTAGTTTAGTGTGGGTGCTTAGTGACAGGCTAGCAAGAAAGCTGTAAAAAAGCTGAAGAGCAGCGAGATCGGATGAGTGATAACTCTCACAGTCCGCTGCTCATCGCCCCGTACTTGGTGCGCGTTTTTTTGACAGCTTTTTTGATAACTTAGGCGAATTTTTGCAGGTCCGCGGCGGCGATGTGAGGCGAGCTTAGGCGGGCGTATTGGGCCGGCGAAGGCAGGAAAAGTAGACACGTTGATAACTAGGCCCCTATATATGTAGTGCAACACTCACAATATAAAGAAAGTCAAACTAGTCAAAAAAGTTTTTGTCCAAAAGCTTAAAGGGACACTGTACCCAAAAAAAATTTCTTTTCCGATTGAGCATGAAATTTTAAGCAACTTTCTAATGTACTCTTATTATCAAATTTTCTTCATTCTCTTGGTATCTTTATTTCAAATGCAAGAATGTAAGTTTAGATGCCGGCCCATTTTTGGTGAACACCCTGGGTTGTCCTTGCTGATTGGTGGATAAATTCATCCACCAATATAAAAGTGCTGTCCAGAGTACTGAAACCAAAACAAAGCTTAGATGTCTTCTTTTTCAAATAATGATAGCAAGAGAACGAAGAAAAATTCATAATAGGAGTAAATTAGAAAGTTGCTTAAAATTGCAAGCTCTTTCTGAATTACAAAAGAAAAAATTTGGGTTCAGTGTCCCTTTAATAAAAAATTGTATATGAAATAGTGAATTAATTATTCATAATATTTGTATGAAACTGCTGAGACAACAGTAAAGTAAAATGTGGTTGATGGAATCCCAACAGAAAATAAAAATAAATAACAAGTGTAAAATGTATTTATAAAAAATAATAATATATATATTATTGTGCAAAGGTTTTACAAAATAATCCAATCTTACCAGGGGCAGATCCAGAGCCCAAAATCAAGAGGGGCAATGTGCCAGATTATTGTGTGACACATATGCATGTACAAACACATATACAAAAACACACACATGTGCACACACATACATACACACACATATGCACATACAATAAAGACATGTGTAGATGTGCACATGCACATCTTCATAAACATACACACAGAGGGGCATATTTATGAAGCTCCTGAAGGCTCGCCGGAAACAGAAGTTATGAATAAGTGGTCTAAAGACCGCTGCTCTATAACTTGTCCCCCTGCTCTGAGGCAGCAGACAGAAATCAACCCGATCGAATACGATCGGGTTGATCGACACCCCCTGCTAGTGGCCGATTGGGCGTGAATCTGCAGGGGGGGGGCATTGCATCAGCAGTTCACAAGAACTGCTGGTGCAATGATAAAAGCCGACAGCGTATGCTGTCGGCATTTATCGATCTGCAGCGATGTTACTTTGTATTATGTCCGCTCGCACATTGGTAACTATAGCCCATATACTGTATATACACATTTACTCCAACACACACACACACACATATATACACACATCCATACACACATGCACATACATAAACACAAACACATATACAATACAGACATATACACACATAGGCACAGGTGCACACATATATACAGACACACATATACACATCCATGCACACACATACATGCAAATACACACTTACATTTATACACAAACACACACACATGCACATATACACACACACATACATACACACACACATTCACACTTACATACAAACATATACACAAACACACTCACATATGCACATATATATATATAAACATACACACATACAGTATACACAAATATACTCAAACAAACACACAGCCATACACACATGCACATACATAAACACAAACATACACACACACATACAGACATACAAACATACAAACATACACACATATGCACACACATACATGCACACCAATGCACATACACAAACACATATACCCACAAATGTTTATACACAAAAATACATGCACATACACACACACACACATACACACACTTACATTCAAACATATATACACAAACACACACATATACACATCCATACACACATACATGCACATACACACTTGCATACAAGCATATATACCCAAACAGACACACATGCACATATACACACATACATACACACACAAACACATAAGGGGCATAGCTCCCCGAAACGTCGTGGCTGTTTGACTCTGCACTTTCTAAAATAAAGCATTGAAACTTTGGCATTTTGGAGAGCTTCATTTTTACATTTCTTTACTATTGTTGGGGAGTTTTGTAGTGACTCCTTGAAGCTCTGACCTGTGAGTATTGCTGCTGGATGTATTGCACCATTTTGCACACATACATACACACATGTACACAAATGCACATACACACAAACACATATAAACACACATGCACACACTACACACAGACACATATACACAAGCAAACACATGTCACATCACAATTAGGATGCTCCCTTACAATGGCAGCTTAACCCACCTCACAACAGCACACCTATGTCAATTCCACTAACCTATTAAAGTAGAATCCCATTCACCTTTATGTGAAGTCAAGCAGGAAACTTGCAGGGCGGGCACTAGGGTTAGGCAACATTTCGAATTTTGAATATTTGTACAACATTCTAACATGTGTTTAATGTAATAGTATTTCTAATGCTTTCTTTAAATGTAATATTCAATTAAAATTTTATAATAATTGTATTCGAATTATGCAATATTCAAATTAGAAAAATTTGAATCTATATTAGTAATAGTATTTATAATACTCTCTTTAAATGTAATATTCGAATTATGCAATATTCAAAATAGAAACATTCAAATTGGTATATTTGTATCTATTATATATCAATGTACTAAATTCCCTACCACATGAACTATTGACCTTCTGAATAGTATTTGTTAAAACAAATGTTACATTCGAAATTTCAATCATGGCTATTCAATCTAATTATGAACATTTGAACATGAAAGTAACCTTCAAAAACCACAAATAACATTCGATTACCGAATTTTATTGGATTTTCTTTCATATCAACATTCGATTGTCCAAAACAAATGTTCACAGGACTATTCATTCTACCAAACGAATTACACTTTCAGCAAAGTCGTTCATCTCTAATGGGCACTCAGACCGGTGCTTACAGACACAGAGATTACAAGTTATGCGCTAAACGGTGCGTAAATAACACAAAAAATTTAGCGATACCGCATTTTCCATTGCGCTACCATTACAAGTTACAAAAAAACTTCTTGTGTAGTCCGGTATGGTGCGATAGGCTCCATACCACACTAAAGCTTAGTCCTGACTTAATGTGCTTGTGCACATTTTACCCCATAGACATCAATGGAGAAAAAGTGTTAGAAAAAATGAACACCTGTGGTTGCAGAATTGCGATCGCTATAACACATTCCCCATTGATGTCTATGGAGACAAGAAAGTTATGTAAAACTTCCAAGACTTTCTATGAATAAACACAAGACTAAGGTGCCTTCTCGTGTAACACTGTTATGACCTAGTCAATATGTACACTTTAAAAAATCATACTCACAAGTAAGGCATCACCCAGTTGTGCTAAGTGGGGCATTCTGGGAATGCTGTGTCCCAGCTCACTGATCCAGGTACAGGTGTTAACCTCTTGGCCTCTCCTGGTATGGTGCATAGTGCAATGAATGCTCAGGCTTCCAGTGCAGTATAAAAACAAAGGTTTAATACAAGGTAAAATACAAACAAAGGGTCTGAAATATACCCAGTGTGAATAAAAACTGTTGCAACGTGTTTCTCAGCTCCCCTCGCTGTTTCCTCAAGCATCTGTTTGTGGCCTTGAAGCCCTAGCTTTTAAAAATATGAACAAACAATCAACACCATACTCTCAACACCCCCCCCACCCAGTAATACTACAGGCCGGGTAAGCAGTGCATAGTCACTGTAAAAACTACTTTACTTCAAACCAACATTATCCATGATTATTATGGATAGAAGGAGAATTGAGAGCCTTTCCAACCACGCACACACTTATTAAAGATGGCGTCTGGCACCAACATACTACTTGAGGCTGTGGCAAGCTTATTACATGAGCACCATGAGAAGATACTGCAAACATGGTCTGCTGAATGGAGTAACCTCCGTGCGCTAACTCAGCAAATTAGCCATCGACATCTGATTTCAAGCGAGTCACCAGAGCAACCCGACAAAGCTTCAAGTGTTCAGGAGCTCATCCCCGGCCTGCCAAACCCTCCACCCTAAGCCCAGGTTCAGGTTAAGGCAACTCAGAATTTGGGCGTACCCGTAAAAAATCCTCAAGCTAATTACCCAGATGGCAGCTTGGACACAAGAGTGTTAAAAATACACCCCTCTATGAAGCAACTGATGATAAGAGAACCGGAGACTGATGGCAGAGTGGGTGCAGGTGTCACATCCCTTTACCTAGAGGAGACTCACCATTCCCTGAACTTCAAAGACATAGTCAAGCTGTTCCAGGAGCATGAAGACGGGGGGGGCGATGGTCCTGCAGAGCTACAGACCATAGTAGTACAGTCCACTGTTGCGGAGGAGGAGATGGTGGCCAGGGGAGAGAACCCCACAGGGTTCACTTTACACACGATGAAACCAGCTTCTATTATGCAGCGTCTCAGGTGGTACATGCTAGAGAAGACTGGCCAGATAACTGGGTATGGTTTGTTTCCTAGGGCAAATCCAGATCCTATGAGAGAACCCACAGTAAGAGACACTTATACCTCCTTAATACCAAGTGACTCACAGAGTGATCGGCTTTTTAGGCGGACCTGCGGGATTGCATTGAGCTTCTGCAGTGTTGAAGGGTCAGCCGGACAACAAACAGCGAGTCGGCCCCTGAAGACACGGTTTGTAGATGCCGAAGTGGCCAGCTTGACTCAGAGATGCGGAGTGGGTTAAGACATATACATTCTGAAAGTCTCATTAGACATACCTTGGGTGCTGCTTTTTTGGACTCTTTATACTTATATTTCTGTTATCTACATAAGGGTCATGAGTCAGACAGATCCAGTAAAATTTTATATATATTTTTTTCTTCCCATCCCTGCTAAACATCCAATATCCTATCCGGTGTTTGTGTTTATATTACCTAGATGTGCCGTTTATATTCATATCGCTAGCACATTTACTATGTGCTGGGCTATATACAATTTATATACAGCTATATTATACTCCATGCAGAGCCGTGTTAATTTTTAGCCATATTAACCCAAATCCAGTATGCGTAGACAGGTAATGGTAACATAAGGCTGGGATTACTTGCCACTCATCATATACAGGGGAATGGTTTCTACGCAAGGATATTATACTAATCTTATAAGCACGATACTGAACTACCTGAGGCATACTAGCTAAAGATGACTAAGATCTTAAGTACTCAAACCAAGAATAAACTAATAAACAATGCCCCAGATACTTAATATATCTGAAACAGATAAGGCGGCCTTATAGCATATTTATGAGTGTCTACTGCTAATGCTTGATTTTTATGTACATGACTTTATTCTTTTACTAGCCTGTTTACCTATTTATCCTAGATATCTGGTTCAATATATTTTGCAATAGTACATTTTAGCAGCTACAGCTAGGATATTTGATACTAATGTACCCTTAAAAGGTAAAGGAAACTCTAATCTATAGCTATGTTTATTATATTACAGAGCGCCCCCCACTAGAGCTCCCCCCACTAGGGGTCAGCAAAGATTTCCGCTGCTTCTGGGTAAAGTTTGTGAGAATATTTTTATGGTAGCGCTCACTATGGGTATGCTGTGCTGCATGGGTACTAAGTCTTTCCACTAGATGACAATGTAGTTTCAATCATAAGATTTGCTAGTGAAACAATATTTACCTAGCCTTTATGAGACATAAGACTTGCGGATTCCTATTAGACCTGCGCCTTTCTCCCCACACAGTCTTTTCTGTCATTTACTAATAGTTAAGAACATATCCTCAGGCACTATCCTTACTTATGGTCCAATAGCGTTAGCAACTAGTACCTGTTTTAGTAACTCACCATACTTAAGTGTTGGTTAATTACCATTCTAATTCACATCTCGGGTACAAGAGTGGCCCATTTTATTATTTTCCTTCCTCCCCATTGCCCCCCATTATGCCATACTAATATTCTTGGGGGTCCAAGAGTGGCCTCTATATTCCTCTGGGGGTAAACGGTATATTTTGTATTTTATCATACTCTAAGGGGAGCTCACTATAACAGAAAACATGAGGTTGAATTTTTTTTTTTTTTAATTGCATGTCTAAATAACATTTATATTCCTTTCTAGTCTTGACTGTGTTTCTAGATTTTGTGCAAGTCAATGTTTTTTCTTTTTTTTGTCATTGATATGACCTCTTCTTCTTGTATTTGCATGTCATGCAAATTATTGCCTAATGGTTATTGTATGTATTAAACCTCAATAAAAATGTTTGAAAAAATAAATAAAATAAACCTATTAAACCCCTAAACCGCCGACCCCCACATTGCAACTACTATAATAAACCTTTTAACCCCTAAACTGTGGACCCCCCACATCACAACTATTAAAATAAACCTATTAACCCCTAAACTGCCGGCACCCCACATTGCGACATACTTAATTAAACTATTAACCCCTAAACCTAACACCCCCCTAACTTTAAATTCAAGTTACAATATAACTGTATTAAAATAAATAAAAACTTACCTGTTAAATGAAAAAGCTTAAACTGGGGGGCGGGGCTGACCGGCAACAGAGCTGGTCGCACGATCTGGGAGCTCTGTTAGTAAAACAACTAAGGAAGCCCAAAACTGTGAATATACCCCAAAAAAAGAAATGCTGAACTACTGATTAATCATCCTAGGGCAACCCTGGAAATGCTGATGAGTGCCTAATAACATTTTGACCTACGCTGATCTGAAATCTGTTTAGGACTGGGCCGAGACACCAAGCGGCGCCATCTTGGCTGGGATATTGCCCACTGCACTCTGAACCACCTAACAGTTCTTTAAACTTGTGGACCTGTCAACGCCTGAGGTGTGTCACAGCAAGAGCCACTATGGAATCGCAGATACTGTACTCTGCGGTCAAAGACCTCTTAGAAGAGTATGGGAGAAAGCTTTGCAAGTGACTGGATGCCCTTATATATAGGTCACAAGCCATGCACACACTCAGTGACGGCCTCAAAGTGGAGCACAGGGCGGTGCAAGAACCGCGGTGCAACATGGCCCTGGCAGTTCCTCTTGTGAGCTCCCCTCCGCTGATGCCAACAGCCACAGGCCAGGGGATTCCGTCTCTCTCAACTGACATCCATTTGCGGCCACAAGCAACTTACCCCAAAGAGGAGGAGAACTGCGCGATGCTAGTCGCAGAGATTCCGGTACTGCAGCGCATCACGCTCCTCACAGCTCTCCACGCAGACCTCCCTCAGCCGCCGGCTCGCCCGGCTCTCATGGTGTCTGTGAGACTGGACTGTACACATTCGTTCCGACTGGACGGCTGTGAGAGCTGGCGGATTCTACAGATTCTCCTGGTCAGAGCACTATGGCATCAAGCTTCCCAGGGACCCCGGGCAGGCATTGGATAGGTGATGGGTTACAACTCTGGGGATGTAATACCATCTGAGGGGATTGCTATTGACAAGACACTCTCTATGTGTATATGGCCACGGTTCCCAAATAAATATATTGAGATGTCCGCTGCAGCTTGCTATGACGGCCCTGAGGCCTGATACTTGGACTCTCACATTGTATTTGCTTATTTACTCTGATAATGCTCTTATGCTTTATGACCGTATTGTTTATTATTACCATGTTTTTCAACTTTATATGCCTTGTTCTCAGTAGATTATGTTCTTAACTATGGGGAACTCTTATTAGGAAAGTTACTGCTACTGTATGTAAATTTTTTCTTTTTTTTTTCTCTCCACTCCCGCCTTTTTGCTGCAGTTTATTTACATCTTGTTAGGGAAGGAATAGGCTTTGCTTTAGAAAAATACCTGACTAACTCATTCCCTTATCGGAAGCCCACATGTGCTAGTTTATGTAGGAAACTAAGTTGGGAATGGCTCAACACATTAATGCACTACAGTAATTACGCTACCTATATGTGTTTGAATATATCACAAGCCCGCAAGTATGTCTCCATAGATGCAATACCATCCTAGCCCCCACATAACTTTTACTAGATACTGAGTTTGCTTTTAATCTGTGTCCATCCCCCCCACCCTTCCCCCCACAGTTTTCTTTTATGATAGCTATGTGCCTCCTGCCTCCTTAACATGAGAGTTTCTGACAGTTAACATAGCGCAGAATATGGGTCAGGGAGTATCGTCTCAATCTTGATGAGAGTGCATGCTACAAGCTATGTCACAAGTATGTAGCCTGCTTGGCTAGTTGAACAATAATCGTATGGGGGTGTTATGCCCTATACAACAATTAGGATAAAGGTGCACACATGCATACCACTCATCGCTGACTAACCTCTAATATGAGCTTTCCCATATCTTCCTTAGTGTGTTTCCCAGTAAAGGGTTATGTCTGGAGGACCTGTGTCTTGCTGGCTGACCCCTGGTTTTTCATGAAGAACTCCAAAAAACGCCTATCTTAGAGTATGTGGTATCTTAGGGATACTGCCCTGGCCTGAACCTAGAACTAGAAAAAAGCAGCTAGCGCTAATGATACTGTATTTGTTTGGCTACAGCGTAGTGGTCCCCAGTTACGCAGGGTTATACTAGATATTAATTTTGAATAACTCTTAAAGCCCAGTGCGCTTTTATGTAAAACCAACAGAGAGGTTAATGATAACTATAGGGGACAAGCATATATATTCTTTCGCATGTGTCCTTTGTATATCCATTTTGATTGTCAAGTACTGCATTCCTGGATATTCCTTATTCCCCCCATGCTTCAGTATAGTCATGTAAGCGAGTAAGCCAGCATTGAAGGAGTGCACTATTATTTGAATAACTCCCCCCCCATTTTAATATCCCTATGCGGTAAGGGTTCAATACCTCCTCCTCCGCATTCCTTTTTGGCAGAGTTAAGTAGCCTCTGCCCAGCCTGCAGAGCCGTGTTAGGTTCTGCAGGATCTAGTAATATTCTATATGCGATTACCAACGCTCATTGTTATCAGTGTATATGTATAAGTGGCAACTGAGGTCTGTTTCAGTACAACATTTTTATCTGTGTACTTTGTTTGATGTTAATTGACATTATTTGACAGCAATTTAGGTGTTTTCCTACACCTGTTTGTATTGACATTACTTATGATACCCAAAGTCGACCGCTACTATCTCCACACTGACACTGGACTTTTTGATGTAAACTTATCTGATGTGTCCTCAGCGGTAGTTCGCACTTCTGGTCTCTTAAGGAGACTGTTTGTCTGGAGGACATTGCGAACCAACAAAATCAAAAACGAGATTTTCAGAATATCATGTCATGTCGCTGTGTTATGGACTGGTTTCCATATGATGTATCGTAATGAAAATTTTATTTTTTCAGATATGACTATGTTGTCAAAGATATTTTTACCTCAATAAAAATAAAGTTTAAAAAAAAAAAAAAAAAAAAAAAAAAAGCTTAAACTATAAAAAAAAACTAAAATTACTATTTTATAAAAATAAAATAAACCAAAAATAAAAAAAACTAAATTACAAAATTAAAAAATCCTAACATTACAAAATACAAAATTAAAAAAACCCCTCTAAAATTACGAAAAATAAAAAATAAACAAAATTTTGCAAAATAAGGTAGTTATATTGTAACTTTAATTTAAAGATAGCGGGTGTTAGGTTTAGGGTTAATAGTTTAATTTAGTGTGTCACAATGTGGAGGGGCCGGTGGTTTAGGGGTTAATAGGTTTATTTTAGTAGTTGTGATATGGGTAGTGTAGTTTATGGGTGTTAGTGTTCTTTGTAATATTTTTGTTATGAGTTTTTTTTAAACATTTGTGTTTTGCAAAATCCATAACTACAGGTTTTTTTTAGCGGAATGGCTAGTGGTGGTATAAGCTATAACACTAGCATAGTAGACGCACCACACAACCTGTAATATGGGTGACCTGAAAACCCTACACTCAAAAGCTATTTTTTGAGTTGAATAGAGAGTTGTGGTACAGGCTAAAACGATAGTGGTATAGCCGTACCGCCGGGACTTGTAATATGGGTGACCTGCCATTCCGTGCGCAAAGGCCAATTTTTCAGCGGTAAACTGTAAGGTTCAGTTTAGTGATGGGGCAGGGTGAGCCTTACCTTCCTCTCTCTGAGTGCTAATCACTAGCACTGGCTGTCACTGTCATGGCAGCCTGTCTGGCTCTGCTGTCGGGGGAGCAGACCCAGACAGGATCTGCCACTGAGTCTTACATCAGATTACAAAAACTATACAAAAAGCAAATTCACACTAAACTAAATTTATTTTAAAGGCAGAAGGAAGTATTTTATGAAACTTCCACTCAACCATCTGTTGCTTAAACACTTTAGTTCTCATTTGTGAAGACACAGTGTAAGCATTCTTAAATCAGGCAGAGAACATGCCTATGCATATAAAACTGCACTATTTAAACATATTATCCTTTTATTTAAAGGGCCATGATACCCAAATGTTTAAACACTTAAAAATGATTTAGCATATGAGTATTATGTCCCTTTAATACAAAAACATATTTTTGTTTTGATTTTGAAGCTAGCAATATGTGCAATTGAGCCTTAAAGACAGTTTATTTGCCACACAAATATAAAGAAAAAATCAGCACAGCCACATAGGTTGTGATAAACAAATTAAAAATAACTTTTAAATACAACTAATTGAAAAATAGTTTTATGTCATTTTACACACTGATTTACGTATGATTATAAGTATGAAATAAACACAACTTTGGTTGCAATTTTGGAAAATTACTGTACATATCATCATAGAGGAAAATCTCACAACGCTGTATATTTGTAGCCTTAAAAGGACATGAAACCCAATATTTTTCTTATATAATTCGGACAGAGCATACAATTTTAAGCAACGTTCCAATTTACTTCTATTATCAAATTTACATAATTCTCTGGGAGCTAGCTGAACACACTGAGTGGGACAATGAAAAGAAGCATATATGTGCAGTCACCCATCAGCAACAAGCACCCAGTAGTGTATTGCTTCTTCTGAGCCTATCTAGGTATCCTTTTCAACAAAGGATAACAGAAAAGCAAAACAAATTAGACAATAAAAGTAAATTTAACTTTAATAATGAAAGTGATCATACTGAAATCTTCCGAGCTTATAAATAGATTCACAGTTCACTTTGTGCATGATTTAAGAGTAAACACATACATAGTGCATGATATATAAAAAAGAAAAAAAAAAAGAAACATGCACAGTAAAAAGTATTTAAAAAGAGCCTTTGCTTGTAAACATATTTCACAATGTCTGTGATGAAATAACAGTATACCACTGTATGAGATATGTTAATGAAATGAAATTAACTGCTGAACGATAACTTAGGGGACACATACCTTAGGAGGTTTTAGTAAACTTTATCACAGGGGATTTTGGATTTTGGAGTTAAATTATTGGTAGAGGTTTCTATGGATAGGATTATTTCAGTGTAGTAGTTAGAATTTATCGTGATCATGGATGACACTGGGTGTAATGGTTGGGGTTTAACCCCTAAACAACAGACACTGTATGAGGTAAGCTAGCGATTGCAGGGAAAGGGTGTCCCTGAGATCTCATTCCTGTCATTAGGGTGCCTCCATAACATGAGATACATGCTGAGATCAACATGTATCTCATGCTGTTGCTGGATACCTACATGTAAGGCTATCCAGCAACAGTATAGTAACAGTCAAATATGACTTTTACTGAGTATACAATCACTGTGACAGTCTGCACAGTTATTGTATTCTTAAAATGGAGCCTACATAGAAGCATGCTGCAATGCATGCTGGTATCAGACTCACTGGGCATTTACTGGATACCTCAGGAGACAGGAAGTCCAATGATACCCAAAGTGTCCCATGGTCACGTGATTACTGTGACAGCAAGTAACAGTGATTGCATGTCAAAAAGTACATTACATTTATTTTAAAAAAGTGTATTTATATATTTTTTTCAATTCATGATTTACTAAAGTATATATATATATATATATATATATATATATATATATATATATATATATATATATATATATATATATATATATATATATATATACCCTAAGTTATATATCCATATAGGGTATCACATGAAATCTCTATTTATCTGTTAAAAAAACGGTGTATAATATTATTATTACTGAACAGTGGTGGTATAACATAGCCGCAAACTGCACCTCAGAAACAAAAGACCAAAAGAGGAGACACATTTAACACGTACTTGATTACACATGTCTTATTTACAAGCAGAGTGGAGAGACACTGAAAAATAAGATCACAGAGATAGAAGTTGTTCAATTATTTTATCATTCACAGTGAACTTGTGTATCTCCAATCTGGTTGCAAAATTTTATTTTTAGGTACAGATTCTTTGTGTTTGTACAATTGGGGAACTAAACATATTGGTTCCATAAAGACATGATGGTACTGGTCAGTGTTGGGACAAAATAATGTTACAAAGTCTGCCTGGTAACTAATACCGGCTTAAATGCAGTAGCGGCAATCTGCACAACTGACACAATACGTCAATCAGCTTGGGGGTGTAACTGTATCTAAATGTGGCTACTTAAGCTCCATCAGGAACACTCCTAAGCTATCTTTGAGAAAGCGCCAACCGGCGAGAAATGCGTCAGATGACGTCATCCTTGCCTTTGTCTGTCAGCCATTCGTGAGTTTGTGTATGCACAGTTTCTGTGTGGACTTTTAATGTATACCCAATAAATGTTTCTACTACAGTTTTATACAAGTGCTTGTGCATAGTGTTGTATCCTAGCCATTACTGTTTTGCAATACATCGTTATTTAGAACTATCGATACTTAGCTTTTGGAAGTCTTTTCCTTTCTTTGATATATATATATTTATCGTTGCAATTAAAAAAGTTAAAAACAGTTTACATACTTAATTAAAAAGCATTAGGGCTAGATTACAAGTGGAGCAATAAATATCACATTCGCAAAAGCGATATTAGCGCTCCACTGAGTAATACCAGTGCACACTAATGTGCGCTGGTATTACAATTAAAGCACAAAGCGAATCGACCTCGCTGGGAAGCATTGCGCTCATGAGAGTGCGTTTCCATAGACTCCAATGGGAGCTCCTTCTCATGCTGTGAAACATGGCAAGAGACGTAGCACAGCGATGTCAGCATATTGTAAATATATATGTATATGTCTATTTGTATATACACATATTAACACATAACTATATATGTATATAAGCATATACATATTTATTTACTGGGAACATACAGTTCCCATAGACCGCAATGTAAAGGCACTTTTCAGTGCCGCTTTTTTTCTAACACCCCACACTTTTAACCCAATATAACTGCTTTTTGCAGTTATTTTATTAAAAGATGCTACTATCTTTATTTTTTAATAAATTATATTACACTAGATTTTGGGGGCATTTGCTAAACATTTATAAAATCAACCAGTGATCTGATCTTTGGTTAATTGTATAAGCGCTAATTTAGCGCACCACTTGTAATCTTGCCCTTAATAAATAACTGGATAGTTACATAACAATCGAACTAATATATAATAGAATATGCCATTTTCAAATTTTGTTTAAAGTAAGAGCTATTATTATTATTATCGGTTATTTGTAGAGCGCCAACAGATTCCGCAGTGCTATAGAGCTATCACTATATTCTGCTGCTGTCAGTTTTAGCTTTCTTTGGTGTGATTTTCTGTGAAATAAAATTTAGCAGTTCTCCAGATATGTTTTTTCTAATAAAGGAAATGGAAATATCAAACCGTTTTTAAAGTCATCAAACTAAATCTATTGCAAATACATCGTCCATAAAATTGTAGTCTGTAAATATGCAAGTTTTAAAAGTTATTGTAAAAATCTTTAGTCACTCTATAACTATATAATTATTAAATTTATAATTGCAAATTGTGACCACAAAATTGGGGAAGTATGGTGCTGCGGCTATTTTTTTTTTTTTGCTAACAAAGAAGTGAAACTGTTAATAGAGACAAGTGCATTACCAAACTGAACTATTTTATGTGACTGTCCTGATATTCATAATAAACACAACAGTTAAAGGCTTGTTGATGAGTTGCAAAAGATTATGGAATCCCTTTTCAATAAATATAGAAGTATTATAAAAATGCAAATAAAAAGGGCATTGAGTTTAACTGCCTAATGCACAGCTAGCTAAGTTTATCAAATGTTTAGCACTGAACAAGATTGTCAAGTATTATGTCTGGGGTTTTTTAGGTGGCCCCTATGGACTTATGCTAGAGTTTTTTGGGAAGAGCAATTGCATGACCACTGTTGGTCATGGGTCATTTGATTGCCCTTCTTTTTTTTTTTTTTGGGGGGGGGGTAGCTGGCATCCCTATATACACACACACTTATTATTTAACAATTAGTTTTGAGCTAGCACCATTCTCAACATCAATATTAAAAGGATGCCTTATTCATTTTAATTACGTAAATGACAAAATTGTAAAAATGTAATGTTAAAAAAAACAATAAGGAAGTAAGAAAACTAAATTTATGCTTACCTGATAAATTACTTTCCTTTATGATATGACGAGTCCACGGATTTCATCCTTACTTGTGGGATATTACCTCCTGCTAACAGGAAGTGGCAAAGAGCACCACAGCAGAGCTGTATATATAGCCCCTCCCTTCCCCTCCACCCTCAGTCATTCAGCTGAAGGTATAGGAAGAGAAAAGGAAAGGCTAAAAAGGTGCAGAGGTGACTGAAGTTTACAAAAAAAAAAAGAAAAACGGTCTTAAAAAGAACAGGGTGGGCCGTGGACTCGTCATATCGTAAAAGAAAGTAATTTATCAGGTAAGCATAAATGTAGTTTTCTTTTACAAAGATATGATGAGTCCACGGATTTCATCCTTACTTGTGGGAAACCAATACCAAAGCAATAGGACACGGATGAAAGGGAGGGACAAGACAGGAATCTAAATGGAAGGGACCACTGCTTGAAGAACCTTTCTCCCAAAGATAGCCTCAGAAGAAGCAAAAGTATCAAATTTGTCAAATTTGGAAAAAGTGTGAAGGGACGACCAAGTCGCAGCCTTACAAATCTGTTCAACAGATGCATCGTTTTTAAAAGCCCATGTGGAAGCCACAGCCCTAGTAGAATGAGCCGTAATTCTTTCAGGAGGCTGCTGTCCAGCAGTCTCATATGCCAGGCGGAAGATACTTCTCAGCCAAAAAGAAAGAGAGGTAGTCGTAGCTTTCTGACCCCTACGCTTTCCAGAATAAACAATGAATAATGAAGATAATTGACGGAAATCCTTAGTTGCCTGTAAGTAAAACTTTAAGGCACGGACCACGTCCAAGTTATGTAACAGACGCTCCTTCTTAGAAGAAGGATTAGGACACAAGGAAGGAACAACAATTTCCTGATTAATATTCTTTTTCGAAACAACCTTAGGAAGGAACCCAGGTTTGGTACGTAAAACCATCTTATCAGAATGAAATATGAGATAAGGTGAATCACACTGTAATGCTGAAAGCTCAGAAACTCTTCGAGTAGAAGAAATAGCAACCAAAAACAGAACTTTCCAAGATAATAGTTTAATATCTATGGAATGCATAGGTTCAAACAGAACCCCTTGCAGAACTCGAAGAACTAAATTCAAACTCCAGGGAGAAGTAATAGGTCTAAATACATGCTTAATTCTAGATAGAGCCTGACAAAAAGACTGAACATCTGATACATTTGCCAAATGTTTGTGAAACAGAATTGACAAAGCTGAAATTTGTCCCTTTAAGGAACTTGCTTATAACCCTTTCTCCAATCCTTCTTGGAGAAAAGACAAAATCCTAGGAATCCTAACTTTACTCCATGAGTAACCCTTGGATTCACACCAATAAAGATATTTATGCCATATCTTATGATAGATTCTTCTAGTGACAGGCTTTCTAGCCTGTATCAAAGTATTGATAACTGAATCAGAGAATCCTCGCTTCGATAAAATCAAGCGTTCAATCTCCACGCAGTCAGTTGCAGAGAAATTAGATTTGGATGTTGGAAAGGATCTTGAATGAGGAGGTCCTGTCTCAACGGAAGTTTCCACAGTGGCAGAGAGGACATGTCCACTAGATCCGCATACCAAGTCCTGTGTGGCCACGCAGGCGCTATCAGGATCACTGAATCTCTCTCCTGTTTGATTCAAGCAATCATGCGTGGGAGGAGAGGAAACGGCGGAAACACATAAGCTAGGCTGAACAACCAAGGTACTGCCAAGGCATCTATCAGTTCGGCCTGAGGATCCCTTGACCAGGATCCGTATCTTGGAAGCTTGGCATTCTGACGAGATGCCATCAAATCCAATTCCGGTCTGCCCCATCTGAGAATCAATGAGGCAAATACCTCCGGGTGAAGTTCCCACTCCCCCGGTTGAAAAGTCTGTCGACTTAGAAAATCTGCTTCCCAGTTCTCTACCCCTGGGATGTAGATCGCTGACAGATGACAAGATTGGGCCTCTGCCCAACTGATTATCTTGGATACTTCTATCATCGCTAAGGAACTCCTTGTTCCCCCCTGATGATTGACATATGCCACAGTCGTTATGTTGTCCCACTGAAATCTGATGAATTTGGCCGAAACCAATTGAGGCCACGCCTGAAGCGCATTGAATATTGCTCTCAGTTCCAGAATATTGATTGGAAGTAGAGACTCCTTCAGGGAGTTCCAAACTGCACCCCAGCCCAGAAGGCTGGCATCTGTTGTCACTATCACCCACGAGGGTCTGCAGAAACATGTCCCCTGGGACAGATGATCTGGCGACAACCGCCAAAGAAGAGAGTTTCTGGTCTCTTGATCCAGAATTATCTTTGGAGATAAATCCGCATAATCCCCATTCCACTGACCGAGCATGCACAGTTGCAGTGGTCTGAGATGAAAGCGAGCAAACGGATTGATGTCCATTGCCGCTACCATTAATCCGATTACCGCCATACACTGAGCCACTGATGGCTGAGGAATGGACAGAAGTGCTCGGCAAGAATTCAAAATCTTTGATTTTCTGACCTCCGTCAGAAATACTTTCATGGCTACCGAGTCTATCAGAGTTCCCAAGAAAGGAACCCTTGTCTGTGGAACAAGTGAACTCTTCTCTATGTTCACCTTCCAGCCGTGAGTTCTCAGAAAAGACAACACTGTGTCCGTGTGAGATTTTGTCAGATGATATGTTGACGCCTGAATCAGAATATCATCCAGATAAGGCGCCACCGCTATTCCTTGCAGTCTGAGAACCTCCAAAAGAGACCCTAGAACCTTTGTGAAGATTCTGGGTGCTGTGGCCAACCCGAAAGGAAGAGCCACGAACTGATAAAGTTTGTCCAAGAAGGCAAACCTTAGAAATTTGTTTAGACACTTGAGGTCCAAAATGGGTCTGAACGTTCCCTCTTTTTTGGGGACCACAAATAGGTTTGAGTAAAAACCCCTGTCCCTGTTCCAATTTTGGAACAGGACAGATTACTCCCATAGTAAAAAGGTCTTTTACACAGCGTAAGAACGCCTCTCTCTTTATCTGGTTTGCAGATCATTTTGAAAGAGGAAATCTCCCTCTTGGGAGAAAATCCTTGAATTCCAATTGATAACCGTGGGTCACTATTTCTAGTGCCCAGAAATCCTGAAGATCTCTTGCCCAAGCCTGAGCAAAGAAAGAAAGTCTGCCCCCTACTAGATCCAGTCCCGGATCGGGGGCCACCCCTTCATGCTGTCTTAGGACCAGCAGTAGATTTTTTGGATTGTTTACCCTTATTCCAGTTCTGATTGGGTCTCCAGACTGACTTAGATTGGGAAAAATTCCCTTCCTGCTTTGTGGAAGAAGAAGCGGGGGGGGGTCCTCCTTTAAAGTTCCGAAAGGAACGAAAATTATTCTGTTTACCCCTCATTTTAACCGACCTATCCTGAGGTAGGGCATGACCCTTACCTCCTGTAATATCAGAAATGATCTCCTTCAATTCAGGCCCAAAAAGGGTCTTACCTTTAAAGGGAATAGCTAAAAGCTTATGCTTTGATGACACATCAACAGACCAAGATTTGAGCCACAATGCTCTACGTGTTAAAATAGCAAATCCTGCATTTTTTGCCGCTAATTTAGCAATTTGAAAAGCGGCATCAGTAATAAAAGAATTAGCTAGCTTAAGAGCCTTAATTCTATCTAGAATGTAATCTAAAGGAGTCTCAACCTTAAGAGACTCTTCTAGAGCCTCAAACCAAAAAGCTGCTGCAGTAGTTACTGGAACAATGCAAGCCGTAGGTTGTAAAAGAAATCCCTGATTAACAAATAATTTCTTTAGTAGACCCTCTAATTTCTTATTCATAGGATCCTTGAAAGAACAGCTATCCTCATTGGGTATAGTAGTACGCTTAGCTAGGGAAGATATAGCTCCCTCTACGTTAGGGACCATTTGCCATGAGTCCCGAATGGTATCTGATATAGGAAACATTTTCTTAAAATTAGGAGAGGGAGAAAATGGTATACCTGGTCTATCCCATTCCTTACTAATAATTTCCGAAATTCTCTTAGGAACCGGAAAAACAGTGTAAGTAGGAACTTCCAAATATTTATCCATTTTACACAATTTCTCTGGAGGAATCACAATAGGATCACAATCATCCAGAGTCGCTAAAACCTCCCTAAGCAACAGGCGGAGGTGTTCAAGCTTAAATTTAAATGACATAGCATCCAAATCTGTCTGAGGCAAAACATTCCCTGAATCAGACATTTCACCCTCAGACAGTAATTCCCTGATCCCCAACTCAGAGCACTGTGAGTGAATATCAGAAATAGCTAATAAAGCATCAGAGGATTCAGTATTTACATTAATACCTGACCTACTGCGTTTACCCTGCAACACTGGTAATTTAGACAATACCTCTGTAAGGGTAGTTGACATAATTGCAGCCATCTCCTGCAGAGTAAAGGAATTAGACGCACTAGAAGTCGCTTGTGTGGGCATAAAAGGTTGTGACACTTGGGGAGAATTGGATGGCATATGACTGAGAATCATCCCTAGGCACACTTACTTTATTTAAAATATGCTTTTTACATTGTAAAAGCCCTTTCAGTACAAAAGTTACACAATGTTAGAGGGGGTTGCACAATAGCTTCTAAACACATAGAACAATGAGAAACCTCAATGTCAGACATGTTGAACAGACTAGTAATACCACAAAAGTCGTTTAAACACTTATTTATAGCATAAAATAAACGTGTACTGTGCCTTTAAGAAAAGAAAATGTGCACAATTTTTCCAAAATGCACAAAAAACGTTAAATTATTCACAAATTTAACTTAATATTGTTGGTTAATCCAAAAATGACTGCACCCAGAAGCAAGGGCAGAAATAAGGCTTTAGAAGTACTTATATCAACATGTAGTCAAAAGATAGATACAAATACACTCTGCTGTGGTGCCTACCTGCCCCCAGGGTACTTCAAATCAAGTTTCCAACCCTTCAGACCAGCTACACAGTCCAGGAGCCACTGAGTTATTGTTTGCTGCTGCTAAGCCTGAAGAAATTGCGGCAAAAAAGGCTCCGCCCCTTAAGGTCAAAGGTCGGAGTAGGCCCAAGCAACGCCGCATGGAAATGCAGTTTTGCACTAAAGTAAAAATACACACACAACATTGTTTTTTATATTGTCTCCCATGTCACATAATGCCCAAATATCAACTAATGATACATATAAAATAGGGACTCCAGTAACACACCTCTTATTAAAATAGGTTTTACTGCTTACCCCATTCCCATACAGGGAAATAATGCCAGCCAGTTCTGATACACCAAGTCACCACAGAAAAAAAGGCTGCACATACCTTAATGCTGCTTGTAGCATGAAACCGGTCTCCACACTGAAGATGTCTCATGGTTACCTTCAGAAGTCTTGTGGGAACCAGCGTGGATCTTGGTTACAAATGCTAAGATCCTCAAACCTCAGGGCAGAAATCTTCTTCCATATCCCCCTGAGGAAAATAGTACGCACTGGTACCATTTAAAATAAAAAACTTCTTGATTGAAGAAACTAAAACTAACACCTCACTTTACCATGTCTTCCTAGTATAACACAGGCAAAGAGAATGACTGAGGGTGGAGGGGAAGGGAAGGGCTATATATACAGCTCTGCTGTGGTGCTCATTGCCACTTCCTGTTAGCAGGAGGTTAATATCCCACAAGTAAGGATGAAATCCGTGGACTCGTCATATCTTTGTAAAAGAAAAACATTTACAAGGTTAACTATGAATTATTTTTGGATGTATTTATTTATTTAATTTGCTTTCATGATGATTTAAAAATAATGAACAATATCTAGGGGCTGTAGCGTATCATGTCCGCCAGACATCGCTGAATGCAGACAGCATATGCTGTAGGCAACCCCTTGAGTGCTAACGACGGCTCAGAGCCGTCGCTAGCAATCACCCACCTTGAGGGCAATATGGGGGCTCCCATCGATGCCCACCCCAGCGATCAGGCTTGTATAGTGACAGGCATTGCCGGGGGAGTTCCCGTTTCACGCAGTGACGTAACGTGTCTGTCGGTGTCTCCAGTTGCGCACACATCCTCAAAGGAATGTTGGCAGCGTGAGGCAGCCAACAGAATGTTGGCTGCGCGTGCAGCCAAAACAATTCAGCTGTATGCAGCGAAGCAATAACTATTTAAAAAAATAAACTAAATGCCCGCAATAAGTATTTAAAAAAATAAAATAAATAACAGCCCGCACTAAGTATTAAGAAAAAAAAATACCTAATAAAATTATTAACCCCTAAATCCGCCAACCCCAACATCGCAAACTACCTAATACATCTATTAACCCCTAATCTGCTAATACCCCACAATGCATTAAACCTAATTTACCTAATAACTCCTACACCGCCAACCCCACAACGCAAAAATCTCATTTAATGACTAAACCCCTTAACCTAACACCCCCTGAATTAATCCCTTATTTGCATTTAAAAAAAACCACTACATTACAATTGAAATAAATAAAAAAAAATACATTACATCAATCTAAAAGAAAATAAAAAAGGCTAACATTACAAACATTACAAAAAATAATAAACAACACTATCCAAAATAAAAAAATGAAACCTAATCCCTAAAAACACCCCTTAATCTAAGAATAAACTACCAATAGCCCTTAAAAGGGCTTTTTGTAGGACATTGCCCCAAGTTTAAAAGCTTTTTTGCATATAAAATTACTTAGCCCCCCTCTAACAGTAAAACCTCCACCCACCAAACCCCCCAAAATAAAATAAAAACTAACACTAATAAACCTAAACTACCCATTGACCCTAAAGGGGCATTTGTATGTGCATTGCCCTTAAAAGGGCATTCAGCTCTTTTTCACTGCCCTTAAAAGAGTATTCAACTCTTTTGCACATTGCCTAAACCCTAATCTAAAAAATCAAAACCCCCCAAAAATTAAAAAAACCCTAACACTAAAGCCCCAAATAGCTACTCACGGTTCCTTAAGTCCGGCGGAGAAGATCTTCTTCCAGGCAGGTCTATCATCTTCATTCACAGCGAAGGCGGCGCGGAGCGGAGGTCTAGAGCTGTCTTCCAAGAAGGGGCGATCATCGGCGGCGGTTTTGGTGGGTGGGGGGTTTTACTGTTAGGGGAGACTTTGTTTATTTGTAATGTAAAAGAGCTGTTAAACTTAGGGCAATGCCCTACAAAAAGCCCTTTTAAGGGCTTTTGGTAGTTTAGTATTAGGTTAGGGGGTGTTTTTATTTTGGGGGTATTTTTTATTTTTATAGGGTTATTAGGTTTAATTTTATTATTTTTGATAGCTTTGTTTATTGTTTCTGCATTTTTACTTTTTTAGTTTTTGTAGCTTGGGGAGTTGCATTTTTAACAGATAGGGGGGTAGTTATCAAGCCGTCTACTTTTTTGGCTTCGCCGGCCCAATACGCCCGCCTAAGCTCGCCTCACATCGCCGCCGCAGACCTGAAAAAATACGCCTAAGTTATCAAATAAAGCTGTCAAAAAGCCGCGGGGCGATGAGCAGCGGACTGTGAGAGTTATCACTCATCCGATCTCGCTGCTCTTCGGCTTTTTCCCAGCTTTATTGCTAGCCTGTCACTAAGCACTCACACTAAACTACACTGCTCTAACCCCTATACCAACGCCCCCGGAGCCCCCCGCAACTAAATAAAGTTACTAACCCCTAAACCGCCGCTCCTAGACCCCGCCGCAACTCTTATAAATGTATTAACCCCTAAACCGCCGCTCCTAGACCCTGCCGCAACTCTTATAAATGTATTAACCCCTAAACCGCCGCTCCCGGACACCGCTGCCACCTACAGTATACCTAGTAACCCCTATCCTGCCCCCCCTATACCGTCGCCCTCTATTATAAAGTTATTAACCCCTATCCTGCTGATCCCGCACCTCTCCGCAACTAAATAAATAGTTTAACCCCTAAACCGCCGCTCCCTGAACCCGCCGCAACCTATATTAAACCTATTAAACCCTATCCTGCCCCCGCTACACCGTCGTCACCTATAATAAATTTATTAACCCCTAATCTGCCTCCCCTACACCGTCGCCCCCTATAATAAATTTATTAACCCCTATCCTGCCCCCCACTACGCCGCCGCCACTGTAATAAAATTATTAACCCCTGGGGGGCGTGTCCGACCACTGACCAAGATGGCTGCTGTTTAAGCTATGTCTGATTATAGGAGCTGAATATTCTGCTGATTATCTCTCCCAAACTTTCTGAATCCTATTCCTCTCAGAAGAATTGTGACTAACATTACTTACAGAACAGATTCATGTGACTTTTACACACTAATGGACATAAGCAGACCGGAATAGAGAAGGTGCGCAGCAGAGGCCTTGTAGCGGCCTGTGCCTCTCTCTACCCCCCCCAATATTCTGATTAGTCAGTTTAATCGGCCTAATGTGCTGACCCACGAACTAATAACTTTTTAATCTAAAGTTTTCTATCCACGGGACTAAAATGGTGTTACCCCTGAGTGAAAAGGTAATCATCAAACTTTTAGAAACGCACTTCCTTAAGCTGGAGCAACGACTGATTGCAGCATGTAAAGAAATGTCTCCTGCAGAGCACTCTGACCCCCAGAATGACAGGCTACGCTTGACACATAAAGCAGATGTAAGAAGGGATTTGCAGTCAGTGACCGAAGGTAGCAGTGTCAGGCCTGGAGACCCGCTGAATGTTGGCGACATGCTCTGCGAACATGGCAGGGGGGGATCGATAAAGCTGGATGACGTCTTGACTAGGAGTACCGGACTAGAGATATCCCAGGCCCCCCAACTTACCACATCATCGCCGCGGAGTTGCCATGGAATGTCCATGGATCTAATTGGGCACATGGTATGTGAGTCAGATGCAAGAGGCGCTACGCAGTCCGGGACCGAAGATGACAGACCTGACATCGGAGCTTTGCCGCAGCGTGGTGACAAGCTTCACGGACCGCGCTTTAATCTACTGGGTAAGATGGCTGGCTTAGTAACAAGCCGGGAGGAAACCGAAATAGCCCAGAATTTGCGGCCTGCCACGCTGCGGCCACGCAAACAGCTCGGATCTCTTGATCTGATAGCTCCGGGGACTCCCGCTACGGAAATTAGGTATGATGCCTACCAGAGACAGAGTCCTGTACGGGCCCAGTCTGCCAGCTGGCTAGAAGCCATGCCGAAACGGAGAAAGGCTGGGATCGGCTAAACCACCTCACTCAGCGTCCAGGCATAGGACCATCACTGCAAGCTGGTAGTAACTTGGCTGTCCTAAGAATGGACTATAACTAGCCACACATGGCTCTATTTACCTGATAAGGTTTGACTGATATGCCTTCTTGTATTTATTGGAAGAAACTTGTTATGGGGGGTCCAGTTTACTGTAATGATGGCCTGTGGGCCGGATGTGTGTGGGACCCCTTCATCTCACATTGAATATGCTGTCATGGACTGAGGTTCAAAAGATCTCACTTTATTTGATGCCTTAGTTTAAAATTACAACCTCAAATATTTTCACAGGTCTGATCTGCTTGTTTTCTATACTTATCTATTTAACCATGTTGATAGTCACTATTCACTCACACATTATTTTTCTTTTTATGCCATCACTGTTAGCCTGCACCAATACGGCTGATTACATGAATATATAGATTTGGGGTGTGCTACATCTAGAATAGGTCTGTGGTATTATTGTTATAGTGATGTATAATTATTGCAGGGTTTTAGGGACGAAGGTAATTCCCTCTAAGGTTGGTTTAATATGTTTCATATATCTTTATATATTGTTTAACTCCCCTAGAGCTTTTGGGCTAAGTTTTATTGAGGCAATGCATTAACGTATGTCTAGGCCCTTGGAGGAAAATCTAATTTGACCAAAGAGGTACCTCTCTATATCTGAGAATTGTGTCAGCCCTTTCCAACACACGCCCTATTTAGAGGCCCTAGCACCATACCAGACACTGTCTTGACCCTTTTACCTATTTAACCAGTTAAAATCTGTCTATTCTAGTGCAGAGCCATATAATTTATATAATTTACACCCTCTATACATGTTGCTGCTGGCATCGGTAATCTGTCATCACTATATAACATGTTGCTACTGCCCTCCCAAGCCATTATCTACTTGATAGTGAAACCCCTTACAGTTAATTATGGGCTAGTGTGTATTTTCACACCAAATAGTGCTTGCTAACCTCATTGTACGCATAACTTTTACCGTTTACAACCATGTGTGCTGCTTAGCCCTAATGATAGTCTCGTAGTGCCCTATTCAGAGTTCCCAATAATCCTTGCTCACACCAGTATTCTTCATGTATTTGTTAATATTAATCACTCAGGTCCAACGGTGGCCATTGTAAATATTAACTATCCTCCTCTAGTTTCTATGAATCTTCTTAGGCCCAAAAGAGGCTTATTGTGCCAAGAGAGGAATTTACTATAGAAATATATAAAATGGAGGTTCTTTTTTTTTTTTTTTTATTGCCCAGTATCTATAACACTGTGTGGAGGATTTGATTATGCTCTGGGTTAATGTAAAGCTGTTATTGTCTGTTTCTTGTCAACTCTGTGTATGGTTCTTTATACATGTTGTTTACAATTTATAACCTCAATAAAAAAATCTATTTATAAAAAAAAAAAAAAAATTATTAACCCCTAAACCTAAGTCTAAGTCTAACCCTAATGCCCCCCTAACTTAAAAATTAATTAAATAAATCTAAATAATATTTTTATTATTAACTAAATTAATCCTAGTTAAAACTAAATACTTACCTATAAAATAAACCCTAATATAGCTACAATATAAATAATAATTATATTCTAGCTATCTTAGGATTTATTTTTATTTTACAGGTACCTTTCAATTTATTTTAACTAGGTACAATAGCTATTAAATAGTTAATAACTATTTAATAGCTTACCTAGCTAAAATAAACTGAAATTTACCTGTAAAATAAATCCTAACCTAAGTTACAATTACACCTAACACTACACTATACTTTAATAAATTATTCCTATTTAAAAATAAATACTTACCTGTAAAATAAACCCTAAGATAGCTACAATATAATTAATAATTATATTGTAGCTATCTTAGGATTTATATTTATTTTACAGGTAACTTTGTATTTATTTTAGCTAGTTAGAATAGTTATTAAATAGTTATTAACTATTTAATAACTAACAAGCTAAAAGAAATACAAAATTACCTGTAAAATAAATCCTAACCTAAGTTACAATTAAACCTAATACTACACTATCATTAAATTAATTAAATAAACTACCTACAAATAACTACAATTAAATACAATTACAAAAACTAACTAAAGTACAAAAAATAAAAAAAGCTAAGTTACAAAAAATAAAAAAATAAGTTACAAACATGTTCAAAATATTACAACAATTTTAAGCTACTTACAACTAATCTAAGCCCCCTAATAAAATAACAAACCCCCCAAAATAAAAAAATGCCCTACCTTTCCTACCTTTATTCCGATTGGCTGATAGAATCCTATCAGCCAATCGGAATTGAGGGGACGCCATCTTGGATGACGTCCCTTAAAGGAGCCTTCATTCGTCGTAGTCCGTCGGTGAAGAAGGAGGTTCCGCGTCGGCGGGAGGAAGATTCAAGACCCGGCTTGGAAGATGACATCGCCCAGATAGAAGACCTCTTCAGCGCCTCTTTGAAGATGACATCGGCCGGATCGAAGACTTTTCTTCATCGCCGCCTGGATGATGACTTCATCGGATGGAAGATTTCTTCAGCGCCGCTTGGAGGATTAACTTCTTCCGCTCCGGATGTCCACTTAGGTTCCATCGCTGCTCGGCTGAGTGAAGACAAGGTAGGATGATCTTCAGGGGATTAGTGTTAGGTTTTTGTAAGGGGGTTTGGGTTAGATTAGGGGTATGTGGGTGGTGGGTTTTAATGTTGGAGGGGGGGTTGTATTTTTCTTTTACAGGCAAAAGAGCTGTTTTCTTTGGGGCATGCCCCCACAAATGGCCCTTTTAAGGGCTGGTAAGGTAAAAGAGCTTTGAACTTTATTTAATTTAGAATAGGGTAGGGCATTTTTTTATTTTGGGGGGGTTTGTTATTTTATTAGGGGGCTTAGATTAGGTGTAAGTAGCTTAAAATTGTTGTAATATTTTTAACATGTTTGTAACTTATTTTTTTATTTTTTGTAACTCAGCTTTTTTTATTTTTTGTACTTTAGTTAGTTTATGTAATTGTATTTAATTGTAGTTATTTGTAGGTAGTTTATTTAATTAATTTAATGATAGTGTAGTATTAGGTTTAATTGTAACTTAGGTTAGGATTTATTTTACAGGTAATTTTGTATTTCTTTTAGCTAGGTAGTTATTAAATAGTTAATAACTATTTAATAACTATTCTAACTAGCTAAAATAAATACAAAGTTACCTGTAAAATAAATATAAATCCTAAGATAGCTACAATATAATTATTAATTATATTGTAGCTATCTTAGGGTTTATTTTACAGGTAAGTATTTATTTTTAAATAGGAATAATTTATTAAAGTATAGTGTAGTGTTAGGTGTAATTGTAACTTAGGTTAGGATTTATTTTACAGGTAAATTTCAGTTTATTTTAGCTAGGTAAGCTATTAAATAGTTAATAACTATTTAATAGCTATTGTACCTAGTTAAAATAAATTGAAAGGTACCTGTAAAATAAAAATAAATCCTAAGATAGCTAGAATATAATTATTATTTATATTGTAGCTATATTAGGGTTTATTTTAAAGGTAAGTATTTAGTTTTAAATAGGATTCATTTAGTTAATAAGAGTTAATTTATTTAGATTTATTTAATTAATATTTAAGTTAGGGGGGCGTTAGGGTTAGACTTAGGTTTAGGGGTTAATAATTTTATTACAGTGGCGGCGGCGTAGTGGGGGGCAGGATAGGGGTTAATAAATTTATTATAGGTGGCGACGGTGTAGGGGGGGCAGATTAGGGGTTATTAAATTTATTATAGGTGGCGACGGTGTAGGGGGGGCAGATTAGGGGTTATTAAATTTATTATAGGTGGCGACGGTGTAGGGGGGGCAGGATAGGGGTTAATACATTTAATATAGGTTGCAGCGGGTTCAGGGAGCGGCGGTTTAGGGGTTAATACATTTATTATAGTTGCGGTGGGCTCCGGGAGCGGCGGTTTAGGGGTTAATATGTATAGAGTAGCTTGCGGTGGGCTCCGGGAGCGGCGGTTTAGGGGGTAATAACTTTATTTAGTTGCGGCGGTGTAGGTGGGGACAGATTAGTGGTTTTTAGACTCGGGGTACATGTTAGGGTGTTAGGTGTAGACAGCTCCCATAGAAATCAATGGGATGTCTGTCAGCAGCGAACTTGCACTTTCGCTATGGTCAGACTCCCATTGATTCCTATGGGATCCGCCGCCTCCAGGGGTGGCGGTTTGAAAACCAGGTACGCTGGGCCGTAAAAGTGCCGAGCGTACCTGCTAGTTTTTTGATAACTAGCAAAAGTAGTGAGAATGTGCCGCACTTGTGTGCGGAACATCTGGAGTGACGTAAGAATCGATCTGTGTCGGACTGAGTCCGGCGGATCGAAGCTTACGTCACAAAATTCTACTTTTGCCGGTCTCGAGCCTTGGATAACTAAGGCTTATCAGCCTCGCCACAAATACGCTGCGGAATTCCAGCGTATTTGAGGTTGACGGCTTGATAACTAGGCCCCATAGACTGCCCTCTGGGTAGGCTTATCCACTAGTGATATATATTCTTTAATTTAATTCTAAGATAAAACAGTTTATAGTAGGTAGTACACTGACAATTTGTTTTCTAAATTCTGCTGCTTGCTCAATATATGCAGAATGTGGTCTTTATCCTATGTTTGCTTTAATATAGTATTTGTTCATATCTATTACACTTTACTGACACTGGATATGGGCTGTCATAATGAATCCAGTTTTGAGATTCCCAACTGGGCTTTCTTAAAGTGTAAACATATGCACAAACTAAGTATTGCATGAATTTACTTATTATCTGACTGTGCCAGCAGCTAATTTAAATGAGAACTATAAAAATGCCCATGCCAAGAGTGGCCTGTCCTATTATAAAATATGTTTTGTTCCTTCTCATTTTTTTGTGTGTTTAATTTGAACCACAAAGTCAACGAAAGATCATATTTAGTTGTATATAGAAACTAGATGCCATAAGATATTTCTTAACATTAAAAAAATAGTAGTTTTAAACAATTTTTGATATTGCAGCCTTTGATTTATTACAGATGTAGGGGTAGATTTACCAATGTCTGTCTGACATGATACCCTGTAGCGTTTCATGTCCAACAGACATCGCTAAATGCCGACGCCAACCCCTGCAGATTCGCGGCCAAGAAGTAAGAAAAACATTTACAAGGCCAACTATTACTGTTTTATGGATGTAATTATTTATTTATTTTGCTTTCATGAAGATTTTAAAATAATGAACAATATCTAGGGGCTGTAGCGTATCATGTCCGCCAGACATCGCTAAATGCCGACAGCATACGCTGTCGGCATTTATTATTGCACCAGCAGTTCTTGTGAACTGCTTGTGCAATGCTGCCTCCTGCAGATTCGCGGCCAATCGGCCACTAGCAGGGGGTGTCAATCATTCTGATCATATAGGATCGGGCGGATTGAAGACCGCAGCCTCAGATACAGCGGACATGTTATGGAACAGTGGTCCATTCTGCCCTTGTTAAATCGACCCCATTATGTTTGTGATAAATGTCAGTGATGTCACTTGTTTTGTTATTGTTCTAAACGCAGTAAAAACGTTATTAAAGGGACATGAAACACACAGTTTCTATTTTATGATTGAGATAGAGCATACACTTTTAAAAATAACTTTACAGTTTACTTCTATTATCAAATTTGCTTCTTTCTCTTGGTATCCTTTGATGAAATAGCAGTACTGGGAGCTAGCTGAACATATCAGGTGATAACTCCCAGTAGTGCATTGCTGCTCCTGAGCCTGCAAAGGAATACTTTTAAACATAGGATACAAAGAAAACAAACCAAATTAGATAATAGAAGTAAATTAGAATGTTGTTTAAAATGAAATGCTTTATCTGAATCACGAAATAAAAATTTTTATTTCATGTCCCGTTAAATAAACACTTGTTATTTCCTTTAAATCATCACAATTGAATGCATCTGCCCACTTAATGGGACATGTAACAAAAGTAAACTTTCATGGATTAGAAATAGCATGGAATTTTAACTGACTTTTCCCTTTATTTGTTCAATTATCAAATTTACTTTTGTTTTTTTTACCTTCATTTCTGTTGTTGAAAATCATACCTAGGTAGGCTCAAGAGCGGCAATGCACTACTGGCATGAGTTATTGATTGGTGGTTACACACATATGTCCCAATTGTGCTGTGCAGTTCTGGAGCTGACTTTATAAATGTGTTTTAACCTTTTTTACATGGGTTAAACGCATAGTTATATGCAAGTATTAGTGAAATAAAAATGCAATTGAATGCCCCTTTAAGAATGTAGCAGATTGTCCAACCCTGCGATCTGCTACACAGGGATCGATTTGGTCCATGTAGGAGAGACCAGGTAAAAATAATCAAGGGGTTTCAAGGGGTTTATCCCTGAACTACTCTTAAATTTGCAAACTCATGCAGAATTTTGCCTGCAAAGTGCCATTTTTAAATATTTTAAAGGGATAGTCAAGTCCCAAAAAAGTTCATGATTTAAATATGGAATGTAATTTTAAACAACTTTCCAATTTACTTTTATCACCAATTTTGCTTTGTTCTCTTTGTATTCTTCGTTGAAATCTAATTCTAGGAGGTTCATATGCTAATTTCTTAGACCTTGAAGACTGCCTCTAATCTGAATGCATTTTGACCACTAGAGGGCATTAGTTCATGTGTTTCATATAGATAACATTGAGCTCATGCAAGTGAAGTTACCCTGGAGTGAGCACTGATTGGCTAAAAAGCAAGTCTGTCAAAAGAACTGAAATAAGGGGGCAGTTTGCAGAGGCTTACACACAAGCTAATCACAGAGGTAAAAAGTATATTAATATAACTGTGTTTGTTATGCAAAACAATAGCATTGATTAGCATATGGCATTTTGGGTAAAGGGCTTTGAAAACACAATTTTTTTTATTTCATGATTCAGAAACAGCATTTTAAACAGCTTCATAATTTGCCTATATTACAAAAATGTATTTGTTCTCTTGGTATCTTTTGTTGAAAAGCAAAGACATAAGCTCAGGAGCGTGCACATGCCTGGATAACTACATGGCAGCTCTTTTGCAAGAATTCTATCCATTTGCAAGAGCGCTAGATTGCAGCACTATTTCCTGCCATGCTATGTAGTGCTCCAAATACTTATCTAGGCATCTCTTCAACAAAGAATACCATGGGAACTAAGCAGATTTGATAATACAAGTGAATTGGAAACAGTCAACACCAATATTGTTATTGTTTAAAAAGATAGACAACACTTTAACTACCCATTCCCCAGCTTTGCACAACCAACATTGTTCTATTAATATACTTTATAACATAAAAACCTCTAAATGTTTGCCTGTTTCTAATCCACTACAGAAAGCCTCTTATCACGTTTTTTTATTAGCTTTTCACAATAAGAGACTGCTAGTTCACGTGGGCCATATAGATGACATTGTGCGCATGCCCGTGAGTTATGGATGACACTGCACTATTTGACTAAAATGCAAGTCAATAGATAATAAATAAATAGCCATGTGATCAGGGGGCTCTCAAAAAAGGCTTAGATACAACATAATCACAGCGGTTAAAATTAAATTGTCTGCGCAAAACTAGGGAATGGGTAATAAAGGGATTATCTATCTTTTTAAACAATAAAAATGATGTAGTTGTCATCCCTTCAATTTACCAGAAAGGAGAACAAAATAAATAATGCAAATGTGTTTTACTAAATATAATTACAAAATTATATTCAGATCTTGAAGTGTTTAATGTCCCTTTAATAAATGTGTACAGGTCCAGGATAGTAAAAGTGTTCTATTCATATCTACAATATACTTTCGTAAACTAAGTAGATTGTAACTGTGTATTGGAAATGTTACAACGCAAATAGTGTGTCAAAAAATGAACAGCTTTATCTTGTGTCTGAAAAGAAAGTTAAGACTTTGAAAATGAAAAATGCTTTTTCTACTCATTGACTTCTGTACCTGTTAGTCAATATTGCTCAAAAACAGAATCTATTGTTACTAAAGTACAGTAACTAACGTTTACTTAAGTGTAAAAGGATAATGATTAATGTGACATAAACAAATTAAAAACAGAATGTGTCACCTGCAGGAAATTTGCATTATAAGTTTTTCTTAAGGTTAAAGTTAATCATTTCCTCTTTTTTCAGTAATGTTAAAAAACATAATGATGAAAAAGACTTATATATATATATATATATATATATATATATATATATATATATATATATATTAATTTATTTTTCTACATAATATTAATATAGGAGTTTTTGGGAGCATTGAAACCCTTTGAATATATTATATTTGTAGGTCTGTGTTGCATTGTTCTTGATATATACTTTTTTGTTCACATAATATATGTAATATTAACATAGCTTTTCATGTTGCTTAAAAATGTCAAACTTCTGTATTTTAACCCACACATCTTAAATAAATTTGCATTTTTTGAATGCCTGGGGTATTATTTTCTAAAGGTATTTTACCTCTTTTTCACCCACAGAACACTCACATGATATGTTTATATGAGACAAAGGCACTCTCACTATTTGTCTCTTGAAACATATAGAGTCAGATTACAAGTGTAGCGCAAACTTTTGCATGCAAGCAATAAGTGGTTTATAACGGGTGCTTGAGCTCTTTGGGCTTATCGCTCGTATTACAAGTTGAATGTAAAGGCGATCATAAAGCACAATGCGATTTATGCTAGAATAATAACCGCGACTTCAAATCTCTAGTTAACTGTTTCGTGAAACTGAAAAGTGTCACAAAATACATCAAAAATGAACTACAAAGCATACTTACACTCATAATAACACTATCTAATAAAAAATATTTGAAAAAAACATTAAGATACATACATATACATCTGTAAAGAAGATATACATAGACATATATATATATATATATATATATATATATATATATATATATATATATATATATATATATATATACAGTATCCCACAAAAGTGAGTACACCCCTCACATTTTTGTAAATATTTTATTATCTTTTCATGTGGCAACACACTAATTGCTACAATTTAAATTAGTGAGTGTACAGCCTGTATAACAGTGTAAATTTGCTGTCCCGTCAAAATAACTCAACACACAGTGAGTACACCCCTAAGTGGGCCAAATTAGCCATTTTCCCTCCCCGGTGCTACAAGGTCTCAGGTGTGAATGGGGAGCAGGTGTGTTAAATTTGGTGTTATTGGTCTCACACTCTCTCATACTGGTCACTGGAAGTTTAACATGACAAATAACTCTCTGAGGATCTGAAAAAAAGAAATGTTGCTCTACATAAAGATGGCCTAGGCTATAAGAAGGTTGCCAAGACCCTGAAACTGAGATGCAGCACGGTGGGCAAGACCATACAGTGGTTTCACACTACAGGTTCCACTCAGAACAGGCCCAGTCATGGTCGACCAAAGAAGTTCATTTCTTGTGCTCAGCGTCATATCCAGAGGTTATCTTTGGGAAATAGACATATGAGTGCTGCCAATATTGCTGGAGAGGTTGAAGGGGTGGGGGGTCAGCCTATTAGTGCTCAGACCATACTCCGCACACTGCATCAAATTGGTCTACATGACTGTCTTCCCAGAAGGAAGCCTCTTCTAAAGATGATGCACAAGAAAGTCAGCAAACAGTTTTCTGAAGACAAGCAGACTAAGGACATGGATTACTGGAACCATGTCCTGTGATCCGATGAAACCAAGATAAACTTATTTGGTTCAGATGGTGTCAAGCGTGTGTGGCAGCAAACAGATGAGGAGTACAAAGACACGTTTGTCTTGCCTACAGTCAAGCATGGTGGTGGGAGTGTCATGGTCTGGGCCTGCATGAGTGCTGCCAACACTGGGGAGATACAGTTCATTGAGGGAACCATGAATGCTAACATGTACTGGGACATACTGAAGCAGAGCATGATCCCCTCCCTTTGGAGCTTGGCCTGCAGGGCAGTATTCCAACATGATATAGACCCCAAACACACCTCCAAGGCGACCACTGCCTTGCTAAAGAAGCTGGGGGTAAATGTACTGGCCAAGCATGTCTCCAGACCTAAACCCTATTGAACCTCTGTGGGGCATCCTCAAATGGAAGGTGGGGGAGCGCAAGGTCTCTAACATCCACCAGCACCATGATGTCATCATGGAGGAGTTGAAGAGGACTCCAGTGGCAACCTGTGAA
The DNA here is from genome assembly GCF_027579735.1 of Bombina bombina. Lineage (NCBI taxonomy): Eukaryota > Metazoa > Chordata > Amphibia > Anura > Bombinatoridae > Bombina > Bombina bombina. Next base: position 241,622,951 of record NC_069506.1, read on the forward strand.
GCTCTGGTGAACTCCATGCCCAAGAGGGTTAAGGCAGTGCTGGAAAATAATGGTGGCCACACAAAATATTGACACTTTGGGCCTAATTTGGACATTTCCACTTAGGGGTGTATTCACTTTTGTTGCCAACAGTTTAGACATTAATGGCTGTGTGTTGAGTTATTTTGAGGGGACAGCAAATTTGCACTAATACAGGCTTTACACTCACTACTTTACATTGTAGCAAAGTGTTATTTCTTCAGTGTTGTCATGAAAAGAAATAATAAAATATTTACAAAAATGTGAGGGGTGTACTCACTTTTATGGGATACTGTATATACACACATACAGTATATACACATAAAAATACATAAATACATACTGTATGTACACATATATATATAATTTCAACTCATAATACGAGCGCAACCCGAAGAGCACAAAAAGCTTACTTGTAGCATAATAAACGATTGTGCATTAATTAGAACGCGACTTGCAATCTGGTCCACAATGTTTTTGAAATCCCTAAAATATACTTGAAATGCTTAATTTATTTTGATATATGAGTTAATAAAATTAAGTCAGTGAGTTTTGTTCCACATATGCATTTATGTTGTAAATGTCAGCCCTTATTTATTAGCTTGTAACTGTTTTACAGATAAATCTGTGGCTGTTTTTTTAACCTTTTCAGCACTAGTTGTACATACAACTAAACTAAATAGATACCCCAGTTACCATTAAATATTAGTGTGTTCCAAAAAAATACTTGGTGACAAGCAAAACTAAAAAAATAAAAACAAATGTATTAATGTTATCAAAGGCGTTTATCCGAATGTAGCCTGGCTTTATAGCTTATGATATGATCATCATATATCTCTCTTTGATCAATGTTTTTGTTTAAAAAAAAAAAAAAACTGCTGCGTTAACTAATGCAATACATTTAACTTTTTTTTTAACAGAAGCAGTCATAAACCTTGATAAACTTTTTAGACAAAAATATATTGTAGCCCTTTTTAAATGTATTTACTTCAGGGCTTGACAAATTTGTTGAAACGCTAGGTGTTGTCCCAAAAATTATTTATTTCAGTCAGGTTATGTGTTAATGTGTGTATGTGTGTGTTTTTGTATATGTGTTTGTATGTGTAGGGTGTGTATGCGTGTGTTTGTGTATGTATGTGTGTGTGTTTGTGCATTGGTGTATAGGTGTGTGCATGTGAGTATGTGTGAGGTGTGTATGCATGTGTTTGTGCATGTATGTATGTTTCTTTGTGTGTGTGTGTGTGTGAGTGTGTTTGTGTGTAGAAACACAGTGATTCACTGTAATAAAGAGCGCTCACATTAATCTCCAACATATATTTGAATTCCGATCTCTCCCCAATAAGGCACAATGGAGTGTGAGCTTCCCTGGCATCCAGGTGTGAATGCTGCCAATAGACGTGTCTGCTCCGCACGTTGGAAAATACAGCATGCAATACCAGAAAATCAGTGCACATCACAGTCCAGGAAATTAAGTAAAATCCAGTTTTATTTAAAGTGGTTAAAAACAAGCATCAATAGACATCGGTCAGCACATATAAAAAAAAACAGGTAGTAGACAGGTTTACCTGCAGACGCGTTTCATGCACATGCGCACTTGGTGTATCTGTGTGTACATGTGTGTGTTTGTTTGTATGTGCGTGTGTATGTGTGTGTGTGTGTTTTTGTGTATGAATGTGTGTGTATCTGTGTACATATGTGTGTGTTTGTTTGTATGTACGTGTGTATATGTGTGTGTATGAGTGTGTGTATCTGTGTGTACATATGCGTGTGTTTGTATGTGCATGTGTATATGTGTGTGTGTATCTGTGTGTACATATGTGTGTGTTTGTTTGTATGTGCGTGTGTATATGTGTGTGTTTTTGTGTATGAATGTGTGTGTATCTGTGTACATATGTGTGTGTTTGTTTGTATGTGCGTGTGTATATGTGTGTGTGTGTGTGTGTGTGTATGAGTGGGTGTATCTGTGTGTACATATGTGTGTGTTTGTATGTGCGTGTGTGTGTATCTGTGTGTACATATGTGTGTGTTTGTATGTGCGTGTGTATATGTGTGTGTGTGTATGAGTGTGTGTGTATCTGTGTGTACATATGTGTGTGTTTGTATGTGTGTGTGTATGTGTGTGTGTGTATCTGTGTGTACATATGTGTGTGTTTGTATGTGTGTGTGTATATGTGTGTGTTGTTGTGTATGAATGTGTGTGTATCTGTTTACATATGTGTGTGTTTGTTTGTATGTGCGTGTGTATATATGTGTGTGTGTGTATGAGTATGTGTATCTGTGTGTACATATGTGTGTGTTTGTATGTGTGTGTGTATATGTGTGTGAGTGTGTGTGTGTATCTGTGTGTACATATGTGTGTGTTTGTATGTGTGTGTGTATGTGTGTGTATCTGTGTGTACATATTTGTGTGTTTTTGTTTGTATGTGCGTGTGTATATGTGTTTGTGGGTGTATCTGTGTGTACATGTGTGTGTTTGTATGTGCGTCTGTATGTGTGTGTGTATCTGTGTGTACATATGTGTGTGTTTGTATGTGTGTGTGTATATGTGTGTATGTTTGTGTGTGTGTGTCTCTGTGTGTACATATGTATGTGTTTGTATGTGCACTTGTATATGTGTGTATGAGTGTGTGTATATCTGTGTGTACATATGTGTGTGTTTGTATGCACGTGTGTATATGTGTGTATCTGTGTGTACGTATGTGTGTGTTTGTTTGTATGTGCATGTATATAAATGTGTGTGTGTGTCCTTGTATGTGTTAATTCATCTTAAGGCAACCATGAAAATGCAGAACATAAAATACATAAACCACTTCCTTTATATGTTGAATTTCTTAAATAAAAAAATAAAAAAGCCGCCAAAGGGCTTTAACATAGAGATACATACAGATACATTGCTAAAGATGTATATACATATACAGTATGTCTATATATGTGTACATATGTATTTATAGACATATATACAAGGCCAGTGCTAGGATTTTTGGTCACACAGGCTAAGATACATTTTGCCGCCCCCCTCCCCACCTATGATTACATACCATCCCTATTGCTAGTTAAAGGGATATATATATATATACACACACACAGATATATTTAAAATTGCTCCTACACCTAACACACAGACACACAGAAAATAACATAGATCTTTTTAATAATGTTGATAGGAGCCAATAATTATAGAGTAAATAAATTAATTGACTGATATATATATATGTGTGTGTGTGATATAGGTAATAAGGGAGGGGGACAAATGTATACATTTTACATATGTCCCACAGTCCCCCTGCCTTATTACCTATTTCTTTCAATTACATGTACCTTTAAATCTACATATTTGTCCCAGAATGAATATAATGGCATGATGCCACAATATTACTTTCATCATTATGAAACTCTTAAAAAACATGAGGCAGAAAGTGTTTCCATAGGGAATGGGTTTGCTATTGCTCAACTTAGAAAACAATGCTTGAGTTCATACTATTACAGCTGCAATGCTCATATAATAAATCTGAGTGACCGGCTGCTTAGAAGTAACTGTAGCTGTTTAGCATAAATAATAATAGCCCGCCGTATCCACCCAAAACATACAGTCACACTTTTGGAAGAAATTATAAATGTCACACACCATTACTGTGGTTCAATCTAGTCAAACAATGGTTTAACTTAGTATTAGAATAGCCTCTTAATAAAAAAGCTTCAGCCTGTAACACGGGTATAAAATCCTGTATATGTAGTGATTCCAAGACTGTGCTGATAGAACAGGTACAATACTTAGCTTGCAAAAATGTTTTTAAATGTGTTAACAAATCTTCTTACTCACTGTGCCAGCCCCTTGCAGCGGGCGTGCGATCTGCTTCAATGGCGACCACCAGACACTGGCCAGTGTGAAATCCAGCAGGACAATGGTAGTCAACTTAGGATGGTTTTCCCCTCCACCAAAACTTAATTCACAACTTGAAATGCGAGATGAAGTGACCATTCCAGACGTGTTGAAAATATAAAACATTCAATGCTTTATTGTAAAAGTTAAAACATAGCGGGCAACACAACTCCACACACCTCAACTGCTATCCAACGCGTTTCCTGCCACTACACGGCACTTCGTCAGCGATGCAGTCAGCTGTTACACATTTACCTTAAATAGAACTGTCCGATATACTTATTGTCAGCCGCTCTGGAATCAATCCGGGATGTAACCCAACTGCTAGCGTGAATTGAAAGCACACGCTAGCACACTGAGAAATATCCAGGACGTGACCCACTCAGGAAGCAGATTAGAAGATAACAAAAATGAATATTGTTCCAGAATGCAGGAAAGCCACAAAGGATAAAACGTCCCTTTAAGTAGTACAAAGAACAAAAAGGAAATGCTCTTACTTTGAAGCTTCTGAAAAAGGTCCTCTTTAGCAGGCTTGTAAAACAAAGGAAAAGTTCTCTTTTGCAGCTTGTAAAAGTATAATGTCCCTTTAAGCAGGTTTATAACAAACAGAAAGGCAAAGTTCTCTTTTGCAGCTTGTAAAAGTAAATGTCCCTTTTAAGCAGGTGTATAACAAACAGAAAGGCAAAGTTCTCTTTTGCAGCTTGTAAAAGTAAATGTCCCTTTTAAGCAGGTGTATAACAAACAGAAAGGCAAAGTTCTCTTTTGCAGCTTGTAAAAGTAAAATGTCCCTTTAAGCAGGTCTTGTTTAACAAAGAATAGGTTTAAAGGTAAAGGCCAAAGCAAGGTCAGGCAGGCAGAAGTCGGCATCCAAATATCAGCAAAAGGTATAGGCAAAAGACAGGGTCAGGCAAGCAGAAGTCGGCATCCAAGTGTCAGCAAAAGGGTAATAGCTACAGGCAAGGTCAGGCAGGCAGAAGTCAATGTCCAAATATCAGCAAGTAGGGATTAGGCAAGAGGCTTGGTCAGGCAGGCAGAAGTCGGTACACAGAAGAATAAAACTGATATGGTACTCACAATCCAGGGAAACAAACAAACGGGCCCAGATTCAGATCTCCCGCCGAGATTTAAAGGGTAGGAGCGTAACCGTCATCAGAGGGGTGTGAGAGAAAGCGTCATGTTGCTAAGCAACATGACGTCAGAGACACAGAGGAGTTCCGGGAGCCGCGGCGACACGGCGATGAACGGAAGCGCTCATGACAGCACCCCCTCCTCAAGGACCCCTCCGGGGGACAGGACCAGGTCTATCAGGATGAGTCTTGTGGAAGGTCTTGACCAATATTGGAGCATTTACTTGATGAGCAGGTTCCCAAGAACGTTCCGTGACTGGATAACCCTTCCAATGAATGAGATAATACAATTTCTTGCCCCGCAATTTGGAATCTAGAATATGGCTGATCTCAAACTCAGGATGTCCATGCACCAATAACGGTGGAGGTTTAGAAAAAGGCTTAGAATACCTGTTAATCATCACAGGTTTTAAAAGAGAAACATGGAATACCGGATGGACTTTGAGAGACTTGGGTAAAGCTACCCGATAAGCAGTGGAACATACCTGACCCAGTATTCGGAAAGGACCCACATATCGTGGTCCCAATTTGTTAGAAGGTTGTTTCAGGCGAAGAAATCGAGAGGAAATCCAAACTTTATCACCAGGGCGATATTTGGGAGCCTTTTTCCGTCGAAGATCCGAAAAGAACTTGTAACGTCTAGAAGTTACAGAAAGAATACGATGTATCTTCTGCCAATGTCGAGTTAATCTTCGGGCTGTAAGATCAGAAGCAGGATTCACTGTGGAGGAAGTATGCAAAGGGAACGTCCTAGGCTGATATCCGTAAGCTGCATGAAAAGGAGAAGTCTGAAGGGAGGAATTGTACCGGGCATTATGGGCCAATTCAGCCAAAGGAAGGTAAGAAGTCCAGTTAGAATGATAATGATCCACATAATGTCTAAGATATGTTTCAAGACACTGGTTTACTCTTTCAGTCTGACCATTCGATTGTGGGTGGTGAGAAGTAGAGAGAGATATAGTAGTACCAAAATGTTTACAAAGTGACCTCCAAAATCGAGAAACGAATTGTACCCCTCTATCTGAAACAATATCAAGAGGAAATCCATGGATTCTTACAATATGTAGAATAAAAAGTTCAGAGAGTCTTTTGGCAGATGGTAATCCTGGCAAGGGTACAAAATGAGCCGTCTTAGTGAACCTGTCGACCACCACCCAGATAGTATTGTTCCCAGTGGACAAGGGAAGATCGGTAATAAAGTCCATGGATACATGAGTCCAAGGCTGGTGAGGTATAGGCAATGGTTGGAGTAATCCTGAAGGAAGTTGGCGTGGAGTTTTGTTCATGGCACATTGTGTGCATACTGAGACGTAATCCTTCACATCTTGAGAGAGTGTAGGCCACCAGACATGTTGTTTGAGGTTTCGAGTGGTAATACTGATGCCAGGATGTCCAGAAAGGGGACTATCATGAGCCCAAAATAAAATCTTGGAACGAAGGCGTTCAGGAACAAAGAGTAAACCATTGGGAGGTTTACAGGACAAAGGAAGACGCTCTTGAGCGGACTGTAATTCTTGTAACCAAGAAGTTGTTAACTGGGCAATGACTTCATGAGGTTGGAGAATGGTACCAGACTCAGGAACTGGGGTATCTTGAAATTGTCTGGAAAGTGCGTCTGCTTTAATATTTTTTGAACCAGGTATGTAAGACAAATTATAGTGAAACCGAGAGAAGAATAAGGACCAGCGTGCTTGCCTGGAATTTAGTCGTTTGGCTGTTTGGAGATACAGAAGGTTCTTATGATCAGTAAGTATAGTAAATGGCAAAGAAGTACCTTCCAGCCAATGTCTCCATTCATCCAATGCCATCTTGATGGCAAGCAACTCTTTATTCCCTACGTCATAGTTAAATTCGGAAGGAGTGAATTTTTTAGAGAAAAAAGCAACAGGATGAATCCTTCCAGTCTCTGGTATTCGTTGAGACAGAACCGCTCCAGCAGCAACAGAGGAAGCATCCACCTCCAGAATAAATTGAAACTCAGGATTTGGATGACGAAGGATAGGAGCTGAGGAAAAAGCTTCTTTGAGAGTTTCAAAAGCTTCTATAGCCTCAGACGGCCATACTTTACAGTTTTGTCCTTTTCTTGTGAGAGAAGTAAGAGGAGAAGTAATAGTAGCAAAATTCTTGATGAACTTTCTGTAATAATTGGCGAAGCCTAGGAAACGTTGTAAAGCCTTCAAAGAATCAGGTCTAGGCCAATCCAAAATGGCAGAAAGTTTAGTAGGGTCCATTTCGAATCCAGATGCCGATATTACATAACCCAGAAAGGGTATGATTTTTTGATGGAAAGAACATTTCTCCAGTTTAGCAAACAGATGGAATTCTCTTAGACGTTGAAGTACTTTCTTGACGTGGTGCACATGACCTTGGTGGTTCTGAGAAAAAATTAAGATGTCGTCCAGGTATATGATAACAAAAATATTCAAAAAATCACGAAAGATCTCATTTACAAAATGCTGGAAAACCGCCGGAGCATTGCATAGCCCAAAGGGCATGACCAAATATTCATAATGCCCAAATCGAGTGTTAAAGGCAGTCTTCCACTCATCTCCTTTGCGTATACGGATCAAGTTGTATGCACCACGTAGGTCAAGTTTGGTGAAAATGGTGGCTCCCTGAAGATAAGTAAAAAGTTCAGGAATAAGGGGCAGAGGATAACTGTTCTTGATGGTAATCTGATTCAATCCACGATAATCAATACAGGGTCTTAATCCGCCATCCTTTTTTCCCACAAAAAAGAAACCAGCCCCTACAGGGGAAGAGGAGGGTCGAATAAATCCTCTAGCCAGATTGTCTTTTATATATTCTTCCAGAGCCATGTTTTCTGGTTTAGAAAGTGGATATGTTTTGCCTCGAGGATAGGCAGCCCCAGGAAGGAGGTCAATGGGACAATCAAAAGGGCGATGAGGAGGAAGACGTTCCGCTTCTTTTTTGGAGAAGACATCCACAAAGTCATGGTAATGCATAGGTAAGGATTCCGGAGTTTCAACTGTGAGAGCAATAGTGAGTGGTAACTTAGTAATCTCTTGAAGACATTTAGTCTGGCATGTAGATCCCCAGGAAGTGAGTTCACCGAAAGTCCAAGAAAAAATGGGATTGTGAATCTGGAGCCAGGGTAATCCCAAGATAATGGGAAATTGCGGAGTGGGAATGACATCGAAACAAATTGTCTCAGAATGAAGTATTCCTACGGTGAGGATTAAGGGTTGAGTAGAAAACTGAATGTATCCAGAACCCAAAGGATCTCCACTGACCGTAGAGACTGAAATGGAATACTCCTTCTTTAGTAAGGGTATAGAATGAGTAGAAACAAATGTAGAGTCAATGAACACACCTCCAGCACCAGAATCAATTAGGGCTTGGGTATAGATCTTCTTTTGTCCAATTAGAAGAGTTACTGGAACAAAGAGTTTCTTGTATAGGGAATGACCACTATTTTGGCTTAACTCAGTTCCCTGGACTAGAGTTAAGCCCTGGCTTTTACTGGCCTAGTAGGACAATCCCTTAATAAATGTCCTTTAAGGCCACAGTACAGACATAAGCCAAGAGTCCGTCTTCTTAAGCGTTCAGTCTCAGTTAATTTTATACTTCCTACTTCCATGGGTTCAGCCTGATCAGTAGTAGGAGAGGCTGGAGTGACTGGACTAGAAAAACGAGGAGCTAAACGAAAAGGAGTTCGAGTGGCAGTCCTCTGTGTTCTATCCTTTTCTTGTTGGCGTTCACGAAACCTGGCGTCGAGACAGATACAGAGATTTATTAAGGCTTCTAAGGACTCTGGAAGTTCACGATACACCAATTCATCCTTGAGACGCTCAGAAAGTCCTTTACGGAAAGCGGCTCTGAGTGCTCCCTGATTCCAAGTGGTTTCAGAGGCAAGGGTGCGGAACTCAATTGCATATTGAGAGACTGGTTGATTTCCTTGACGTAAATCCAGGAGAGTTGCTTCAGCAGCGGATGACCTTCCAGGTTTATCGAATACGTTTGAGAATGTAGATAGAAATGTATCAACATCCAACAGTATAGGATCATTCTTTTCTAGCAAAGGTGACACCCAAGCCAAGGCTTTTCCTTTCATTAAGGAAATAAGAAACGTGATTCTAGAAGAGGCAGTAGCAAAGAGAGTAGGGCTATTTCGGAAATGAAGACGGCATTGATTCAAAAAGCCTCTACATTCTTCAGGATTCCCATCATATTTATCCGGAAGAGGAATCCTGGGACTTAGTTGTACCTGAGACTGATTGTTAGGAATCGGAGGAGGTAATGCCTCAATCGGATTTGGATTGGGATTAGGATTGGGAGGTGCGGTAGCAACCAAATTTTGTAATAGAGCAGTAATTTGATCAAGTTTAGTGTCCAGAGACTGCAAGTGAGTGGCATGAGAACCCAAGAGCTGTCCCTGGTGAGCCACGGCCATAGATAATTCAGTGGGGTCCATTTTTATGGCCCGTTTGTAATGTCAGCCGCTCTGGAATCAATCCGGGATGTAACCCAACTGCTAGCGTGAATTGAAAGCACACGCTAGCACACTGAGAAATATCCAGGACGTGACCCACTCAGGAAGCAGATTAGAAGATAACAAAAATGAATATTGTTCCAGAATGCAGGAAAGCCACAAAGGATAAAACGTCCCTTTAAGTAGTACAAAGAACAAAAAGGAAATGCTCTTACTTTGAAGCTTCTGAAAAAGGTCCTCTTTAGCAGGCTTGTAAAACAAAGGAAAAGTTCTCTTTTGCAGCTTGTAAAAGTATAATGTCCCTTTAAGCAGGTTTATAACAAACAGAAAGGCAAAGTTCTCTTTTGCAGCTTGTAAAAGTAAATGTCCCTTTTAAGCAGGTGTATAACAAACAGAAAGGCAAAGTTCTCTTTTGCAGCTTGTAAAAGTAAATGTCCCTTTTAAGCAGGTGTATAACAAACAGAAAGGCAAAGTTCTCTTTTGCAGCTTGTAAAAGTAAAATGTCCCTTTAAGCAGGTCTTGTTTAACAAAGAATAGGTTTAAAGGTAAAGGCCAAAGCAAGGTCAGGCAGGCAGAAGTCGGCATCCAAATATCAGCAAAAGGTATAGGCAAAAGACAGGGTCAGGCAAGCAGAAGTCGGCATCCAAGTGTCAGCAAAAGGGTAATAGCTACAGGCAAGGTCAGGCAGGCAGAAGTCAATGTCCAAATATCAGCAAGTAGGGATTAGGCAAGAGGCTTGGTCAGGCAGGCAGAAGTCGGTACACAGAAGAATAAAACTGATATGGTACTCACAATCCAGGGAAACAAACAAACGGGCCCAGATTCAGATCTCCCGCCGAGATTTAAAGGGTAGGAGCGTAACCGTCATCAGAGGGGTGTGAGAGAAAGCGTCATGTTGCTAAGCAACATGACGTCAGAGACACAGAGGAGTTCCGGGAGCCGCGGCGACACGGCGATGAACGGAAGCGCTCATGACACTTATCTTAAAGGAACAGACATAAACAAGAATATAACATATCTCTAAAAAAGGAAAATGGCTCTGTACAATTTAAAAGAACATAGACTGAGTGCCTTCCTGATCTACTTTCAAGATTAGGATAACTAAGCGTCCGATACTATTATATCTAGATGCTTTAGTACAGCTTAAAAAACATCACATATATAGAGAAATATGTATTTATGAATAAATAGAACATATTCCATTACGTAAAGAACATTGGAATATAAAATATTTATATTTTCAAGTTGGTGAATGCTAATGAGAATATGTGATGTGTTTGCGCGAGAGTGGGGTGTTTTTTTCCACTTTTTTTTCTACATTGACTTCTATGGGGGAATAAGTGAATGGGCACGCAATATTCTAAGTTTTGATTTTTGCGCTAGTCGGGTAACCGCTAGAGCAAAACCAGTTTGCTTTCAACTAGTAATACCAGCGCAATCCGACTAGCGCAAAATTCTTAATTCTAGCAGAGTTATCGCTCTAGCGGAAGCACAATATACCGCTCCACTTGTAATCTAGCTATAATATTTTTATAATATTTAATATTGTATAGTTGGGTAATTTATTACCATTTTCCATATAAAGTAAAATGCAACATTGTAGAGTGAAAGGAAAAAATGGCATTTAACTTTATGTTAAACAGGTTATATTTTGGGTGCTCTGTTTACCATTTTAGGGGATGTCCATAAACTAATATCATCTACTGAAAGTCTATGGTTTAATAATAAAAGTTACATAAAATTTGTGGTAGGAAACTCACTGGAAAAAAAGATGAACTATACTGTAAATACATATGTTTTCCCTTCTCTTTTCATTATGGAAATTATGTGGGTGCAATTCTATGTATTTAACTTATTCTACTGACCAATTGAAATAAATGTTCATGGCTTGTTTGTGCCTGTGCTCAGTCTTTGTCACAATCTATTTATTATGGAATGGTTTCTATTTTCATTTGTATCTTTATAAATCCCTATTTTTCCTCATACATGAAAATACCAAATACATAATTTACATTTTTAAATTGTAAATGATACTATCACTGACATAACTGTATTTATAATATATGACATCACCATTGAAATCAGCTCATCACATCAAAATAAAAACCACAGCTCCCATCCATTGCATCTACCAGCGAGAATCATCAATCAATGTACCACAATGCTAAACTAAGTGCAGTACAGCCAAAATCACTATCTAAGACCATCCACTGCAGCTAACACTTTCTCTGTCAACTACCAACAATGTGTGCATTTACCAAATAAGACTTCTCGCAATCTATATGGCACTGATCCACCACACTCAAGCTCTTCATCAATCTGCTATCATTAAACCAACCACTGGTTGAAAAAATATAATTATTATTTATTTGTAATGGACCAGTGTTGTCCATGAGTTAAAAGCTGGTACAATAAAGACAAAACATGAATATTCAAGCTGAAAGAAAAGCATAAGTGATAGCTACCATTATACAGCCTACAATTAAAGAGATGGTATAATTGGTAGTTACATTTAAATGAAGGTTATTTATATATTTTCTTATTTAGATGACTAGAAGCAGGTACAAATTTAATGAAACTGTTGCACCAAATGCAGTAATTCCTTTAGGTAATTTTAGAGATTTCATTTTCAACCAACAAAGAGACTTTAAAGACATGTGACTTAATTAAAAGTAAAACATTTAGGATAATTGATTTGATTTTGAAAATTATTGCCTAGTATGTTTGAGTGCATTTTTTTCACTTTACTCATAATATCAATTTATAATGTGTGCAATTAAAAATTTAATGTCAATTATTGCTAATTTTATATATTTTTTTAATTGCATGAAAACATTGCTATCATAAATGAATCATCTGGTGTCCATATTTAGGACATGTTCCAGTTCTATAGCATAATTTTCAACATTTACCTGAGCTTATCAAACATGGAAACCTGCTGTCTTACGGCTAGATTTGGAGTTCGGCGGTAAAAGGGCTGTTAACGCTCCGCGGGTTTTTTTCTGGCCGCACCATAAATTTAACTCTGGTATCGAGAGTTCAAACAAATGCTGCGTTAGGCTCCAAAAAAGGAGCGTAGAGCATATTTAGCGCAAATGCAACTCTCGATACCAGAGTTGCTTACGGACGCGGCCGGCCTCAAAAACGTGCTCGTGCACGATTCTCCCATAGGAAACAATGGGGCTGTTTGAGCTGAAAAAAAACCTAACACCTGCAAAAAAGCAGCGTTCAGCTCCTAACGCAGCCCCATTGTTTCCTATGGGGAAACACTTCCTACGTCTGCACCTAACACTCTAACATGTACCCCGAGTCTAAACACCCCTAGCCTTACACTTATTAACCCCTAATCTGCCGCCCCCGCTATCGCTGACCCCTGCATTACACTTTTAACCCCTAATCTGCCGCTCCGTAAACCGCCGCCACCTACGTTATCCCTATGTACCCCTAATCTGCTGCCCTAACATCGCCGACCCCTATGTTATATTTATTAACCCCTAATCTGCCCCCCACAACGTCGCCGACACCTACCTACACTTATTAACCCCTAATCTGCCGAGCGGACCTGAGCGCTACTATAATAAAGTTATTAACCCCTAATCCGCCTCACTAACCCTATCATAAATAGTATTAACCCCTAATCTGCCCTCCCTAACATCGCCGACACCTACCTTCAATTATTAACCCCTAATCTGCCGACCGGAGCTCACCGCTATTCTAATAAATGTATTAACCCCTAAAGCTAAGTCTAACCCTAACACTAACACCCCCCTAAGTTAAATATAATTTTTATCTAACGAAATAAATTAACTCTTATTAAATAAATGATTCCTATTTAAAGCTAAATACTTACCTGTAAAATAAATCCTAATATAGCTACAATATAAATTACATTTATATTATAGCTATTTTAGGATTAATATTTATTTTACAGGTAACTTTGTATTTATTTTAACCAGGTACAATAGCTATTAAATAGTTAAGAACTATTTAATAGTTACCTAGTTAAAATAATTACAAATTTACCTGTAAAATAAATCCTAACCTAAGATATAATTAAACCTAACACTACCCTATCAATAAAATAATTAAATAAACTACCTACAATTACCTACAATTAACCTAACACTACACTATCAATAAATTAATTAAACACAATTGCTACAAATAAATACAATTAAATAAACTATCTAAAGTACAAAAAATAAAAAAGAACTAAGTTACAGAAAATAAAAAAATATTTACAAACATAAGAAAAATCTTACAACAATTTTAAACTAATTACACCTACTCTAAGCCCCCTAATAAAATAACAAAGACCCCCAAAATAAAAAATTCCCTACCCTATTCTAAAATACAAAAATTACAAGCTCTTTTACCTTACCAGCCCTGAACAGGGCCCTTTGCGGGGCATGCCCCAAGAATTTCAGCTCTTTTGCCTGTAAAAAAAAACATACAATACCCCCCCCCCAACATTACAACCCACCACCCACATACCCCTAATCTAACCCAAACCCCCTTAAATAAACCTAACACTAATCCCCTGAAGATCTTCCTACCTTGTCTTCACCATCCAGGTATCACCGATCCGTCCTGGCTCCAAGATCTTCATCCAACCCAAGCGGGGGTTGGCGATCCATAATCCGGTGCTCCAAAGTCTTCCTCCTATCCGGCAAGAAGAGGACATCCGGACCGGCAAACATCTTCTCCAAGCGGCATCTTCTATGTTCTTCCATCCGATGACGACCGGCTCCATCTTGAAGACCTCCAGCGCGGATCCATCCTCTTCTTCCGACGACTAGACGACGAATGACGGTTCCTTTAAGGGACGTCATCCAAGATGGCGTCCCTCGAATTCCGATTGGCTGATAGGATTCTATCAGCCAATCGGAATTAAGGTAGGAATTTTCTGATTGGCTGATGGAATCAGCCAATCAGAATCAAGTTCAATCCGATTGGCTGATCCAATCAGCCAATCAGATTGAGCTCGCATTCTATTGGCTGATCGGAACAGCCAATAGAATGCGAGCTCAATCTGATTGGCTGATTGGATCAGCCAATCGGATTGAACTTGATTCTGATTGGCTGATTCCATCAGCCAATCAGAAAATTCCTACCTTAATTCCGATTGGCTGATAGAATCCTATCAGCCAATCGGAATTCGAGGGACGCCATCTTGGATGACGTCCCTTAAAGGAACCGTCATTCGTCGTCTAGTCGTCGGAAGAAGAGGATGGATCCGCGCTGGAGGTCTTCAAGATGGAGCCGGTCGTCATCGGATGGAAGAACATAGAAGATGCCGCTTGGAGAAGATGTTTGCCGGTCCGGATGTCCTCTTCTTGCCGGATAGGAGGAAGACTTTGGAGCACCGGATTATGGATCGCCAACCCCCGCTTGGGTTGGATGAAGATCTTGGAGCCAGGACGGATCGGTGATACCTGGATGGTGAAGACAAGGTAGGAAGATCTTCAGGGGATTAGTGTTAGGTTTATTTAAGGGGGTTTGGGTTAGATTAGGGGTATGTGGGTGGTGGGTTGTAATGTTGGGGGGGGGGTATTGTATGTTTTTTTTTACAGGCAAAAGAGCTGAAATTCTTGGGGCATGCCCCGCAAAGGGCCCTGTTCAGGGCTGGTAAGGTAAAAGAGCTTGTAATTTTTGTATTTTAGAATAGGGTAGGGAATTTTTTATTTTGGGGGTCTTTGTTATTTTATTAGGGGGCTTAGAGTAGGTGTAATTAGTTTAAAATTGTTGTAAGATTTTTCTTATGTTTGTAAATATTTTTTTATTTTCTGTAACTTAGTTCTTTTTTATTTTTTGTACTTTAGATAGTTTATTTAATTGTATTTATTTGTAGCAATTGTGTTTAATTAATTTATTGATAGTGTAGTGTTAGGTTAATTGTAGGTAATTGTAGGTAGTTTATTTAATTATTTTATTGATAGGGTAGTGTTAGGTTTAATTATATCTTAGGTTAGGATTTATTTTACAGGTAAATTTGTAATTATTTTAACTAGGTAACTATTAAATAGTTCTTAACTATTTAATAGCTATTGTACCTGGTTAAAATAAATACAAAGTTACCTGTAAAATAAATATTAATCCTAAAATAGCTATAATATAAATGTAATTTATATTGTAGCTATATTAGGATTTATTTTACAGGTAAGTATTTAGCTTTAAATAGGAATCATTTATTTAATAAGAGTTAATTTATTTCGTTAGATAAAAATTATATTTAACTTAGGGGGGTGTTAGTGTTAGGGTTAGACTTAGCTTTAGGGGTTAATACATTTATTAGAATAGCGGTGAGCTCCGGTCGTCAGATTAGGGGTTAATAATTGAAGGTAGGTGTCGGCGACGTTGTGGGGGGCAGATTAGGGGTTAATAAATATAACATAGGGGTCGGCGATGTTAGGGGCAGAAGATTAGGGGTACATAGGGATAACGTAGGTGGCGGCGCTTTGCGGTCGGAAGATTAGGGGTTAATTATTTTAAGTAGCTTGCGGCGACGTTGTGGGGGGCAAGTTAGGGGTTAATAAATATAATATAGGGGTCGGCGGGGTTAGGGGCAGCAGATTAGGGGTACATAAGTATAACGTAGGTGGCGGTCGGCAGATTAGGGGTTAAAAATTTTAATCGAGTGGCGGCGATGTGGGGGGAGCTCGGTTTAGGGGTACATAGGTAGTTTATGGGTGTTAGTGTACTTTAGGGTACAGTAGTTAAGAGCTTTATAAACCGGCGTTAGCCAGAAAGCTCTTAACTCCTGCTTTTTTCAGGCGGCTGGAATCTTGTCGTTAGAGCTCTAACGCTCACTGCAGAAACGACTCTAAATACCAGCGTTAGAAAGATCCCATTGAAAAGATAGGCTACGCAAATGGCGTAGGGGGATCTGCGGTATGGAAAAGTCGCGGCTGTAAAGTGAGCGTTAGACCCTTTAATCACTGACTCCAAATACCAGCGGGCGGCCAAAACCAGCGTTAGGAGCCTCTAACGCTGGTTTTGACGGCTACCGCCGAACTCTAAATCTAGGCCTTAGTCAGGGATATATGGGAGTTGAACTGAACTAGAGGTTAGGGACGGGTCATGTTGAATCAGAGTTGGATAAGAGCACATGGAGCTGGAGGGTGGAACTGGATGTGAGTGGGGAGATTGGGGCATGGCTAGAAAGAGGAGGGGCAGTGGGAAGTCATCCTAAACTGTGACATTTCAGAAAATGCAGGATGAATAGGAGATGTGTCCTAGTGTAAAGAGTGATTTGAACAAAATAATTATGAATTGTCACAGGACATCCATAGACCTTTCACAGGAAAGGAAATATAATAAGGAAGAACTTTTTACAGTGAAATGTGTTTAAAAATAGTTCTAATGCAATAGACTTAAAGTTTCATGTAAATATGCAAATGTGGGAAGAACAAAAAAAAACCATCCAGTTAGTCATAGAAAAGGGAGGAAGTTTTATTAAAAGAAAAAAAAAAAAAAGCTAATATACAGAGAATTCAAAATGAATATCAAATTTGTATTACTATTTCCAAAGGGCAGAGCTCGACCACAGATGTTAAATTACAGGTAATATGACAACATATATTTTAATTAAAAAACATTCATTTTCATCCAAATAAAACAAGTCAAGTTTAAAAAAAAAAAAAAAAAACACTTGAGTACTGCACTTCATAACTCTTTCAGATTCAGATATTTCTCAAGACATTAAACTTGAAGCAACTCATTATGAGAACATACTTTATTACATAAGTATCAGTTAGGTAATACATGTGTAGTTAAATGTTTTGTAATGTACATTAAATTAACAAAATAAAAATGATTATCTAATATTTAAACCACACATCATTTTATCTATTTTTTAAATGCTGAGAAACCTAATATTCAAATTATCTCTTTTTATTATATAGGTCAAAATGTATTTTATCTATCATTGTATTTAATAGATTTGTGTATATATAATACAAGTAAATACAACAATAATTAAGATTTTTTAACTAATTTATTTGATTTATGGTTTTGCCAATCTATAAATTAGATTATTTAACCAAATAGACATTATAACAGGTTAATAACAATGTTTAATGATCAGTAGATCATTTTGCTTGTGCTTTAGTTCAGATATTTTGAAAATCTGGCATTTTAGGGGACCCTGAGGACTGAAATTTAAAATCTTTTCTATACGGACCATCTAGAGATGTATGCATGATACATTACTGAGATCAAAAGAGAAAACAATGGGCTAAATTATTTTGATCTCTTCTTTTGCTTTCTATATGTAAATTGTTAATATTTCAAATATATATTTGGAAAAAGGAAAGTGGCATACTCTCACATGAATAATGTTTACTTGGGATATACATATTGAGTTTAACTTTAGAGCGTGTATATATACTGTATATATATATATATATATATATATATATATACACAGTATATATAACATTAGTATATATATATATATACACTCACCGGCCACTTTATTAGGTACACCTGTTCAATTGATAGGTAATACAAATTGCTAATCAGCCAATCACATGGCAGCAATTCAATGCATTTAGGCATCTAGACATAGTGAAGACGGTTTGCTGAAGTTCAAACTGAGCATCAGAATTGGGAAGAAAGGGGATTTAAGTGACTTTGAACGTGGCATAGTTGTTGGCGCCAGACTGGCTGGTCTTAGTATTTAAAAAACTGCTGATCTACTGTTTTTTTTTAATGCACAAAAATCTCTAGGGTTTACAGAGAATGGTCCAAAAAAGAGAAAATATCCAGTGAGCGGCAGTTGTGTGGATGAAAATGCCTTGTTGATGTCATAGGTCAGAGGAGAATGGGCAGTCTGGTTTGATATGATAGAAAGGTAACAGTGTCTCAAATAACCACTCGTTACAACTAAGGTATGCAGAATACCATCTCTGAATGCAAAACACGTCGAACCTTGAAGCATATCTCCTACAGCAGCAGTAGACCAGTACTTTCAGCTAAGAACAGGAAACTAAGGCTACAATTTGCGCAGGCTCACCAAAATTGGCCAATAGAAGATTTGAAAAAAGTTGCCTGGTCTGATGAGTTGCGATTTTAGCTGCGACATTCAGATGGTAGGATCAAAATTTGGCGTAAACAACATAAAAGCATGGATCCATCCTCCCTTGTATCAACGGTTCAGGCTGGTGGTGGTGTAATGGTGTGGGGGATATTTTCTTGGCACACTTTGGGCCCCTTAGTACCAATTGAGCAATGTTTAAATGCCACGGCCTACCTGAGTATTGTTGCTGACCATGTACATCCCTTTATGACTACAATGTTCCCATCTTCTGATGGCTACTTCCAGCAGGATAACGCGCCATGTCAAAAAGCTCAAATCATCTCAAACTGGATTCTTGAACATGCCAATTAGTTCACTTTACTCCAATGGCCTCTACAGTCAGCAGATCTCAATCCAATAGAACACCTTTTGAATGTGGTGGAATGGAAGATTCGCATCATGGATGTGCAGCTGACAAATCTGCAGCAACTTTGTGATGCTATCATGTCAACACCTTGTTGAATCTATGCCTCAAATAATTAAGGCAGTTCTGAAGGCAAAAGGGGGTCCAATCCGGTACTAGCAAGGTGACCTAATAAAGTGGCCGGTGAGTAAGTGTATGTATATATACATACATGATTATATATAGGTATAGATATATACACATTTATAAAGGAATATCTATTTTGAAATTACATAGAATATATTCAGCTATGTACAAAACATTGGAATGTGAAATATTTACCGTAAATACATAGTTAAAACCTTTATTAAAGGGATATAAAACCCAAATTATTTATTTTATGATTAAGATAGAGCATGATATTTAAAGCAACTTTATAATTTACTCCTATTATAATTTTTTCTTTGTTCGCTTGGTATCTGTATTGACAAAGGTTACAAGCCGGCCCATTTGTGGTTCAGCACCTGGGTAGTGCTTGCTAATTGGTGTCTAAATGTAGCCACCAATCAGTAAGTGCTACCCAGGGTCCTGAACCAAAAATTGGCCGGCTCATATCCCTTTATATATGAATATTGCATTATTATGCTTTTACATGTTTTCATCTACTTGACTGCAAAGGGCTCCATTACACTTAAATATATGTGTATGTGTATATATGTGTATGTGTACATATGTATTTATGTGTGTATATGTCTGTAAATACATATAAGTAAAAGGGAGCACAGTAAGGTACAATATGCAAAGTCTTTGTATTCGTAAATCATTCACTTGTAAACTCAGGACTTATGTATAGACCTCCTCACCCCCTTTAGGAAATCCAAAAGAGACCTGATGCACCTGATGCATCTGGGAGTGTATGTACCTATATGTCCGCTGGAGTGGTACCTATACTTCCATCCGAATGTGCTGAATCGTTGCTGTGCGACCTGGAGTCCTTCTCACTATATGGGGGATATATCTGTTCACCCAACGGGCAGAGAACTTACTCAGTAAGCTATTTCAGCTACTTCCCCAATGTGGGCTCCTTCTGCATGCTTCCGGATCCAGTTAGCACAAGCCAATGATGTCACACGTGACGTCAGTCAGGGGGGAGGAACAGAGACCAATCATGAGTGGCATTGACTCTCTAATAGAACATCTATCACAGTGGCTAGACGCCATACTCCAACCTTTGGTAATTACCCTGTTGTCTTATACTAGAGACTCCAAACATATCCTCAATCTGGTCAAAAACATTGAATGGGATGATTCCTGTACTTGGGTCACTATTGATGCAGTCTCCCTATACTCCTCGATCCCCCATCATAAGGGTATCGAGGCCACTACCGAATTTCAGGCCTTTGCCATTCGGATATTAGCCTTTTTGCTCACTCATAATCTCTTTTACTTTGAGGGCACTTACTATTTCCAAAGATGTGGGACCGCCATGGGGGCAAAGTTTGCCCCCTCCTATGCGAATTTATATCTCGACTGGTGGGAACTCAACGACATATTTGGAAGTAGCAATCCATTTAGATCTCATATACACTTTTTTAAACATTTTATTGATGATCTGCTAGTGATATGGTCAGGTCTTCCCCAGTATATAGGTACATTTATTTAGTGGTTAAATGTCAATGACAAGGGGTTCAGCTTTACCTTTCAACATAATCCTACCAACATTAACTTTATCAATATATGTTTGGTGGGTGACCCGGATGGTAGAATACACACCAAGATCTTCCGTAAGCCTATATCAGGCAACACTTTGCTTCATGCAGATAGCTGCCATCCTAAAAATACCTCTTATGCAGTGGCCAAAGGCCAATTTTCTAGACTAAAAAGGAACTGCAGCAGGCAACAAGACTATCTGCGTGAAGCAAAAGATTTGGAACAAAGACTGAAGGTGAGAAAGTATAATAAAAGTCACATAAATGAAGCTAGGAGAAAAGTTCAGGTGATTTCAAGGGATATACTGCTAAAGGGTTCTCAGTGCTGGATGTAATGGTGTCCAAAATCCAATGAAGGCGAAAATAAAGGTCAGATGATGAGAAAAAATAGTGGAGATAATGAAGAAAAAAGTAAAAAAAATATATTTCATAAAAAGTGAAAATATGTGAAAAAAATCGGAAAAATATATATCAGAAAAAATATGAAAAAATGTGAAAAAATAAAACTATTAAATATGAAAAAATTTGAAAAATGGAAAAGAGTAAAAATAGTGTAGTTAATTCCCAATACTGTGGATATAGTATAGTAAGTGTCCAAATTGTAGTGGTGGACCTTTAGTCCTCCTGTGTATCTTACTAGTGAAGTCCCATCTGGTGGTGAAAGAGATACTAAATGTCCCTGTGGGAAACAAAGAAAACAGTAGTGCAAAACAGCTTAAACACCTGATTAAGGTATTAAAAAGGAGCACTTGAAATGTCTATCACCATTTCAAGTGAGATCTCTTACTATAAGCACCTTAGACGGTAATACTATTAAGGGCCTCCCCCCAGGAGAGTACACCAACACCAACACCAATTTTGTTTGTTTTTTCTAACATATATGATCATCTATGTGCTGTATATATTAATGTGCTTTTATTTTCGTATGTTTATCAACTCATGGATCCATGATTTTATCATTTTTTTATTGTCATTTTAAGTGTAATTTTAATCTGGATTCAATGTCATCCGAATAAATACCACCATCTGTATCTCATCACGTCACCTTAGCCTTTCATTTAGGCACTCACTTCACTTATATTTCAGATTGTTATTTACTAGGTCTACTAGGAGACCCACTGAAGAGAGCCACAGGTGTAACCACTAGCGCTAGGTCTACTATCATATAACACAATATACTGCTAAAGGATAGGTCAAAAACCACTGATGACAAACATACATTCAAAGGGGTACATTTCGTGACAGCATACACTGCTCAATTTTCCAAAATGTTTAGTATTGTCAAAAAACACTATCCACTTCTAGCAGCAGACGATCAATTAAAAGATACAGTACAACAAGGTGTGCGGTACCACACCCTTGGCTCTATTCTGTCTCCCACACAACTAACACAACCAAATAGACCAGAAAACTCATGGCTTTGACATACAGGCATGTTTAGATATGGACATAAAAAATGCAAACCCTGCGAATATGTCCAGATCACCAATACTTTTACATCAGCTGTCAGTGTTAAAACATACGACATTAAAACATGTCTGAATTGCACTTGTACGTATGTAATATATTTAATAACCTGCATTAAGTGCAATATACAGTTTGTAGGCCTCACCTCGAGAGACATCAATGCACACATAAGAGAACACATCTCTACCATTACCAGGGGTAAATACACCACCCCTTTGGTACAAAACTTTGCTACCCTTCATGACAGCAAACTGAATACGTTCAGATGGGTCGCTATTGAAAAGGTGTCTGTGCCAAAGAAGGGAGGGGATATTGACAGACTTTTGGCAAAGCGTGAGGTGTTCTGGATCTTTCATTTGAGAACCAGAACACCTCAAGGTTTTAACTCTAGATATAACCTAATACATTATTGGGAATAATAATGTGTATTGAGATTTCTCCACTTTATTTCTCTTTCTTTCACCCTCAAAATACACATTGGGGCCTGTGTCTAGAGTTAATCCTATATTTATTGTACTGTAGTCTGTTGTACTGTACTCATTTTCGAATTATGTTCCCAATTTTGATTACTGTTTACATTCAGTTATTTGAATATGTATGTTATGTTCCACAGTCGATAGCTTATTAGACACTGTGTACTAGATTCCAGGTTTTCTAACCCAGCCTCTCTCTAGAGGATAGATGATATTGTCATATAGTGTATTCTTTCACTAAGGTTTCTCTCTGCATACATATTTAAAGCAATTACACATAGCTAGCCCTCGAAGTCTAAGTCTAGTAAGCAATTTGAGCAAGTACACTATATAGTTACTAGTGATTGTATCTAATTTTTTCCAGGTATAGATGTGCAACAACAATTTTTAATGCATTTAGCATATGCCTGTATAGCTCACCATGTCTCAATATCTTCTAATATCCACTTTCAGTGTCTGTGCATTCAAATGAAGGCATTTTAGGTATGTACCCTTTCTTATAGCTTAATATGTATGTTTCACATTATTTGTATTTGTTTTCCTTTATGATAGGTTTATATATTGTATGTACATATTAGTGATGTTTTGGGTATGCATTTACATTTCTCATCTGAGCAGGCAGTAAATATGTTAATTGTTAATGGAGTTTGAGGGCGTCATTTGTTTTAATTTTCTGACCTATTAGGTAATATGTTACCTTTTTTAAATCATGCCCCTATACTGGCACCTTATGCTATGACTACGGCCTGAGGGCCGAAACATGTTAGCATTGGTGCTATGCTCTCTTTCCCACTGTGGGATGCTTTCATGTTTAAAATAAATTACTTTTTATTTTCACTATACAGTGGTATCCATATCTTTGTTCTTTGTAAATACATATATACATATATAAATACATATGTACACATAAATAAACATATATATATTTATAAATACATATACATATTAAGACATGTATATGGATTTATCTTTATGTTAAATCCCTTTGCCTGCCTTTTTTCTAACACCTGAGATCTTATATCTTTGAGCCTTTATTACTTTTTTGTGCAATATTTTTAAAATATTTTTTATTAGATGGTGTTATTATGAGTGTAACTGTATTTTTAAATATATATTTTAATGTGTTTTGTACAACTTTGTATTCGCGCGTAACAGTTAACAAGAGCTCCGAGGTTGTGCTAATCTGACACACGTTAACTTAAATTGTGCTCAAGCGATCGTGTTTACTTTCAACTTGTAATACGTGTGCTACTTTCAACATGTGCGAACAGGCACGATAAACCCGATATCGCTGAGTAACTGTTAGCGCGCCACTTCTAATCTTGCCCTTAGTGTTTAATGTCTATTTAACTTCAAAGCTCATATACAAACTGTCAGAAAAATATTTGCAGTAAACGGCATCAAATAAAATTTAGTAATTTTAAAGGCGCAAAAGCATTGTTTTCACAATTTTGTTTATAATACATTTTTTAATTACAAACTTTAAAACAAGATAAATACAACATTAAACTCTCTAAGATTTTGTAATTAACCATTACATATAGATTTCTAGTTAAAAAAAAAAAAATACTGTAAAATGGTTCTGCGATGCTGAAAGATTCTTATAAAATGATCAATTATAATATAATTATAATTATAGCAAATCAATATGTAAAATGGGAGATGCATCATGTGATTCAAATTGTATCTGTTTTTTTGTGTTGAACGAATGATAAATTTAAGTATTCACGCTATCAATGCTTTAAAGTTATTAACAGACTGCAGATCCTTGCGGCTTTGTTGACGCAAGTATATTAAGTCTTAATTTTTTATAAATTTCAGAGTCAGATGTGTAACCACTGCAGCGAGGTTCAGTGGACGAATTGAAACCGCTGATTGTCTTAATGTTAAAGCTTTGAAAAATGGGGCCCATTGTCTTGGTGTCATAGATTACGTTGTTAAAAATAAAAAATAAAGATATATATATATATATATCCACACACAGGGCAAGTGGCTTGCTAACTGTTGCACGCGAGAATGATCAGGTTTTTTATGTGTGTCGGAAGTAGCGCACATATTACAAGTTGAAAGTAAACACATTTGGCTCAAGCGCAATTGAATTTAAACCGAGTTGCGACTTTACAGTTCTGGTTAACTGTTATGCTCCACTAAAGAGTTGCACAAAAACATTAAAATTACATTTAAAATTATAGTTACACTCATAATAACACTATCTAATAAAAATTCTTAAAAAATAAAACTGCAATAGAAGGTTATAATGGATCAAAGATATGAGGTCGCAGGTGTTTGGAAAAAAAGGCAGGCTTTAACATAGAGATACAAAATTCCGCTCCCATAATATAGAGGCAAAATAACCTTAACATTAATTGTTAAATAATTAGGTCACATTATCATATAAGGCATTTGTGATGTTACAGTTCTCAATTTCAAAACTAAATGTAGATTAAAATAAATGCATTGCATTTACTGGAAATAGTATTTGTTTTCTATGCCATAACATTAATTATCTTGTGCAATATGGCAATAAAGTGTCACAATGTTGAATGCTGCAATTATATTATTAATTGTTAAAAGGGACAGCAAACTCAAAACTAAACATTTATGAGTCAGATACAGCATGCAATTTAATCAACTTTCCAATTTAAATATTTTATTCAATTTTGTTATTTCAGTATCCTTTGATAAAATGCAGGTGGGCTGATAGGAGTTTAGGAGCATGAACGTGACTTTGGCATTGTATGGCAGCAGTGTTTGCAATTACGTATAACTTGGCTATAAACAAATTTGCAAATATTGCTGCGAGAAGGCCAAAGACAAGCGCAATCACCTGAGCAAAATTGATAATACAAGGAAACTGGAAAGTTGTTTAATTTGCAATGCTCTATCCAGTGCATTTTACTGTCCCTTTAAGATATTATGTCTACTGAACCATCTGTATAAAGTTAAATGTCAATACCCTTCTGATTATATATATGGTATATATATATATATATATATATATATATATATATATATATATATATATATATATATATATAAAACAAAAAAGTGTAGGTGCACATCCTACCACTAGAGTCCACAAATTTATAGCATATCTAAATATACACTTCTATTTGCTAAATATACTTGCATTGTTCAAATAAGATTGGGAATAGACATCTCACAATAATATCGACATATATTTAAGTTGCAAAGAATATTATCAGATAAATATGCCTTTAAATAAAAATGGGATCTTAGTCACACAATATGATCATATTCTGCTAAGCCAGTCACCACTTACAAGGTGTCCCATAATAGACTGGTCCTAACACTAATCAGTGTCCACACTGCAGCAAATCATGTCTACACAGAATGTCTCAGCTTTATATATATACCACTATTACTAAACTGTAACACACCTGAGCTGGGTGGTGTGCATTAACCAAAAAAGGGATTGGTCAACTCCCTATTCAGAAAGAAGCAATAAGGTGGTTATTTGGTCAAGCACACCACAAAAAAACTGTTTGGAACTTAGCACACACAGAGCCGGGATTCTGGAACTCCCGGTCGGCCGCCTCACAATGGACACTCGCCTCACTCCTCTCTGGCTGGCCGGCTCCTGGAACTCCCGGTCGGCCACAGGACACCCACTAACTTTACCCCTGGTCGCTCCAGCAGCCCTTTGCCCCAGAGCTCCACTCTTTTGGGTATTGGTAGCCCCTAGGGAGGACAAGAGCTGTGGCAATTATCAGAGGGGATCTCCTTTGGGAACTGTGGGTTTTGGACACCACTAACCACATAATTTCAATGGACTGTAACTCCGGTCCCCAGTAACAAATCATGCTGATTTTTGGACTGTGGAATCTGGGGACCGAGAGCTTTAAAATGACATCATGGAAGTGTCACTGCTCCACCGGGATCACCTGAATCCGCCACCCCTAAATATTGGGATTATGTGAGACTGTGGCTCCAATGGAGGTGCCGGGCTGTCTGGAGGGGCAGGAATGGCGGGATGCTTCCGTCTACCTGGAACATCCAAATCACCAACTGAAGATCTTGCCGGATGGAGCAGTACCAGAGGCTCCGGAAGGAAGAATTGAGAACATTGCTGCAGACTAGAGGGAAAGTCGCTGGCAACAAGACAAAGTGCTCATAGCCGAACTGATGGAGGACGATCGGGCTAGCGAACAGGCTGGTGGGTCGGACAGCGACCAAAGCAGAGGACAGCCCAGTACAGCCTCCACTCCAGGGACTACAACATCCGACACAAAGCGGCAGGTACAGTGGCAACTGGCTCTCTATGGACCTAACCCCCCCAAGGAGATCATTAATCGGATAGTGACTGACGCCAACAAGATACACATGTTGGAGCTTCAGAAGTCTATGGGGGGGTCATGCCGGATCCCCTGAACCCCCCTTCCCGGCCCAAGAAACTACCTCACGGGGCTTTCCGAACCTTCCAGGATGATGGGAGTGAGGATATTGACCCCTACCTACAGCTGTTCGAGACCCAGTGCCGGATGCATGGGGTTACTAATGCAGATAGGGTTACTATCTTAATTGGGAAACTATCCGGTAGGGCCTTGGAGGCTTTCCACACTGTCCCCTCCGAAGATCAAGGCAACTATGACCGGGTGAAGGAGCGCATACTTGCTCGGTATGGACTTACCCCAGAGGCTCACCGGCTAAACTTCAGGGGACTACAAAGACAACAGGAGCAGCCATATACCAAGTTTGCCCACCGCTTACCTAGATCCTTAAACTCCTGGGTTACTGGGTGCCACATCACCACCCTAGACGAAGCTGTTCAACTCATCCTCCTGGAGCAGTTCTACAACTGCACCCCAGCAGAGATAAGGGACTGGGTAAAAGACAAAGGACCCAGAACAGCTGACCAAGCCGCCCCCCTGGCTGATCAGTATGAGGATGCCCGGTGCCAGGTGGCCACAGACCCCCGGCCAGCAACCCGCTCCGCTCCAGCCCCAGCTCGAACCCCAACGTTTTTTAGGCAGCCACAGACCTGGCTGCCCCCTGTTTACCCGTCCGGGAGCAGCCATCCCCGGGGGTGTTATGGGTGTGGACACCCCGGACATGTTATACAGGACTGCCCCGCGAGACAATGAAACCCCCCAGCCCAGCCGCCAAGGAACCCTGCCTCAACCTTGTGGGGGTCTCCTCAAGCCCGCACCTATCAGGCT
Organism: Bombina bombina; assembly: GCF_027579735.1. Classification (NCBI taxonomy): domain Eukaryota; kingdom Metazoa; phylum Chordata; class Amphibia; order Anura; family Bombinatoridae; genus Bombina; species Bombina bombina. Next base: position 241,650,680 of record NC_069506.1, read on the forward strand.
GCTGCCTATTGTGCCCATACAGTGTGCTCCGACCCCTATGCTGAGTGAACAGGAGAAGAAGTGGGTGTCTTGTACCATGTCGGCTCAATGGACCAAGACAACCGACAACAACACCGGCAAGTTATCTGGGTCAATGGGTAGGCGGCTCAAGGAATGAGAGATACGGGGGCCACCGTTTCTTTGATCCAACCTCACCCCGTTTTCCCCTCCGGCTGCACTGGGTGCACCCTTGCTGTGGGGGTAGCCGGAGGTGAGGTCCCCAGGATTCCTACAGCCTGGGTCCATTTGAACTGGAAAACCAACTCCCGCAATGTAGAAGTGGGGGTTATGCACCAAATCCCTGCCGAGGTCCTGTTGGGAAACGACCTCGGCCACCTTGTGTCCGCCTATGTGGGGGTTGCCTCTCTGGATACCTGCCCAGTGACTACCCGCCAGCAGGCCAGATGCCCCGCCACCTCACCAACTCTGGGGACCCAGGTAAGGCCTTCCACCCTGACACCTACCTTTCCCCGACTACCCGTCCCCACTAACCCGGAACTTACTGACACCCCCTCCTGGGCGACCCCCTCTGACTTTGCCAAAAAAACCTTGAGCGACCCGACCCTAGCCCTTTACTGAGACCGAGTAGGTGCTGACCCCCAGGGCCCCGGAGACGAACGATTCCAGTGGGAGGGAGAGCTCCTGTACCGGATCTCCAAGAGGAGAAAAGGACCAGTGCCAAAATGCCAGCTGGTTGTACCGAAGAAGTTTCGGTCCAACCTACTGAACATAGGGCATGACATCCCTTTAGCCGGCCACTTAAGAAAGCAAAGGACCCACCACCGCTTGACTCAAACCTTCTTCTGGCCAGGCATTACAGTCAATATTAAGGAATACTGTAAATCCTGTGAGGTTTGCCAGAAGGTAGGAAAGACAGGTGATCATACGAAAGCCCCCCTCCATTCCCTGCCAATTATTGTGGAACCCTTTAGCTGAGTGGCAGTAGACAGTGTGGGGCCATTAGCTCGGCCCAACCCATCAGGGAAGAAATACATCCTTACAGTGGTGGACTATGCCACCCGATACCCTGAGGCAATCTCCTTGGCCAATATCATGGCGGAGATCATAGCAGATGCAATGCTCCGGATATTCACCAGGGTAGGCTTCCTTCGGGAAGTGGTTTCCGATCAGGGAACACAGTTCACTGCGGAAATCACTCAACAACTCTGGGAGTTGTGCGGGATTAAACCCCTGCACAGCGCCCCTTACCATCCCCAGACGAATGGGCTGTGTGAGAGGTTTAACGGAACCCTAAAGCAACTGCTTCAGATGTTCTCGGCCACTCACAAGGACTGGGAGAGATTCCTGCCGCACCTCCTCTTTGCATATCGAGAGGTGCCTCAGGAATCCACCGGTTTTTCCCCCTTTGAACTTCTATATGGTCGAAAGGTTAGGGGCCCACTAGATTTGGTACAAGCCCACTGGGAGGGAGCCACCGGGAGGGAACAGCACTCTGTTGTGGAGTACGTACTCCAGCTCAGAGACCGGCTGAAGGACCTGGCTGCCCAGGTACGCGAGAACCTTCAAGCCTCTCAGCACAGGCAGAAGCGATGGTACGATCGCAATGCCCGTACCCGAACCCTGATTGTGGGACAGAAGGTCCTCGCTCTGAAGCCTGTCAAAACCGACAAGCTACAGGCCTCTTGGCAAGGACCATACCGGGTTGTGGAACAACTGAACAACACTACATACCTGGTAGCGAAGTGTTCAGATGAAAGGATCCGTTGGACCTTTCATGTGAACATGTTAAAGGCATACATAGAGAGACCAAGAGATGTGGCCACTATCTGTGCGCCGGCAGTGGAGGACTCTGAAAGTCTTCCAATGCCGGAGCTTCCCGGACCTACTGACACCCCCCCAGGGGGTGGATGATATATCCCTCGATGATAGGTTAGAGCCCGGACAGAAGAGGCAGGTCCGGCGACTCTTGGAACAAAGAAGTGACATGTTCTCTACTGTCCCTGGGTTTACCACCACAGCCATCCACCGGTTGGAGAACCTGGGACAGACACCCCTGTGACAGGCTGCCTACAGGGTCCCAGAGGCCGTCAGGGACAGTATGCACCGGGAGCTCTGGGGAATGTTGGACCTCGGTGTCATTGAACCATCCAACAGTCCCTGGGCCTCCCCGGTAGTGTTAGTACCCAAGAAGGACAGAACTACCCGTTTCTGCGTTGACTACCGTAGACTCAATGACAGAACCACCACTGACGCCTATCCCATGCCCTGAGTAGATGACCTGTTAGATCAAATCGCCCAGGGCCACTTCCTGACCACCCTCGACCTATGCAAGGGTTATTGGCAAATCCCCCTCGGCCCTGAGTCCGTCCCCAAGTCTGCCTTCATCACTCCCTTCGGCTTATACCAGTTTAAGGTCATGCCATTTGGAATGAAGAATGCCCCAGCCACTTTCCAAAGAATGGTAGACCACCTCTTGGATGGCCTTCAGGACTATGCCTGTGCATACCTGGATGACATCGCCATCTATAGCGAGACCTGGGAGGACCATCTGGTCCACCTAGGCGTCGTCTTAGATCGTCTTCGAGCTGCCGGCCTAACCTTGAAGCCAGATAAGTGTACCATTGGGCGCTCAGAAGTTCAGTACTTAGGCCACTGAGTTGGCTGCGGTAAGCAGCAACCCGAGCCGGCCAAAGTCGAGGCAGTGGCTAACTGGCCCAGCCCCAGGACCAAAACCCAAGTCCTTGCCTTTCTGGGTACTGCAGGCTACTACCGGAGGTTCGTCCCTAATTACAGCACCCTCGCCAAACCCCTGACTGACCTGACCCGTAAACGACTTCCCCGACTGGTCCTGTGGTCCCCGAGTGGGAAAACGCCTTCCAGAGTCTTAAGTCTGCCTTAATCTCTGCCCCAGTACTGGCCGCTCCTAACCCAGTCAAACATTTTTCTGTCCACACAGATGCCTCCATGTTCTGGGTTGGGGGCCATACTAAGCCAGGCGGACGATAAAGGTCAGGACCACCCCGTTGCCTACATCAGTTGCAAACTGCTACCCCGAGAAGTAGGCTACGCGGCGGTTGAGAAGGAGTGTCTGGCGCTGGTATGGGCTTTGAAGAATTTGCAGCCCTACCTATATGGGAGACCCTTCACCGTCCTTACTGCCCACATGGCTCAACCGTGTTTCCGGGGACAAAGGGAGACTGTTGAGGTGGAGCCTAGCCCTGCAGCCATTTAACTTTGACATCCAGTACCGACCGGGAAAGAGCAATGGGAATGCTGACAGACTTTCCAGGTGGACTGAAGTGGCATAAACTCCTCGGACATCCCCAGGCCGACCCGTGTGGATCTAGCCAGGTCTGCCGAACTGGAGGGGGGGAGTTGTCACGGATACTGGGCTGCAGGGGCTGAACCCTTGCCCCCCCTATAGACTTTACCCCAGCTGTTTCTCAGTGGTTTTGGGCTCCTCAGAGCAACCACAATCTCTGGAAGCTTTTGTTTGGTGTATGACCAGGAAAACCCTCCTAGGCTGGCCGGGCTTCTGGAACTCCCGGCCGGCCGCCTCACAACGGACACTCGCCTCTCTCCTCTCAGGCTGGCCGGGCTCCTGGAACTCCCGGTCGGCCACAGGACACCAGGACACAGCTAACTTTACCCCTGGTCGCTCCAGCAGCCCTTTGCCCCAGAGCTCCGCTCTTTTGGGTATTGGTAGCCCCTAGGGACGACAAGAGCTGTGGCAATTATCAGAGGGGAGCTCTTTTGGGAACTGGGGGTTTTGGACACCCCTAACCCCATAACTTCAACGGACTGTAACTCCGGTCCCCAGTAACGAATCATGCTGATTTTTGGACTGTGGCATCTGGGGACCGCCGCTCCACCGTGATCATCCAAAACTGCCACCACTAAGTATTGGGATTATGTGAGACTGTGGCTCCTATGGAGGCTGTCTGGAGGGGCGGGAATGGAGGGAAAATTGTGGGATTATCCTTTGTGTTATCAAGATGAGATGTGTGTATAAAAGGAGTGTGTGTTCTCAATAAAATGACTTCTTGTTCACCTGAAGGCTAGTCTGTCTAGTTATTTGGGTGAGCTCCAGCTAAAATCACTTTCCTGGGCTACATAGAAATCACTTTTCTGGGCTACATAGCCACTTGTTCCAGGCAGAGGAAGGACCCGGTCGATGGCGCTAACCAATCGGGTAGCGGGGAAGTCCGTCACAATATCCCTTTATCAAACACAAGATGTTTTTCAAGATGTTTGAATGCATTAACACCATTTTTGCTGCTGTTTTTTTAAGTAGCCCAACTCCCTCTTGATATGCCTCCAGCATCCCCACAAGGCTTCTTACTGGACTAGTCAAAGCTCAGAAGTAATTTTGTTAGCAAAACTTATAGTTCTTCATCTAAACCCTCAGGCCTACGGTGGACTCATATGTGACAGTGTTAGCCTGCCATGTGAACTTCTCAATTCTCAGAATAAGAAAACTCTGCATCTTCAGAGTTACATGAAAAGGGGGCAAAACAAATGTATAGAGTATGTTGCAATGTTATTTTACAAAGCATAATTAAACATGTTATATTGCAATCTCAAAGCAACTTATGTTCCATTAAAAATGTAAGAGCAGTCAAAATGTATTTGTTCACAGCAAGATAAAATCTTTCTTCACTTTTTTTAACAGTTTTAATAAATTATCACAAGATGTCACATTTCATATTTTTACACTTAGCTTAAATCCTAATACGCTGTGCACTTTAAAGGCATTTCATGCTTTGCAAGATTAAAGGGACAGTAACACTTTGAAATCTATACTATAATTGCGTTTGTAATGTCCATCACCGTCGGCAGTTGTGCACGCATCCTGAATGGAATGTTTGCAGCGCGAGGACAAAAGAATGTGGATTCTTTCACCACCCTGTCATTTTCGGAATTCACCGGGATGCAGTGAAGGCAAACGGAGCATTACAAAAGCAACACCTAATCGCCCATATTAAAGTATTTAAAAAAAAACAAAAAACACATGCATCAAGTATTAAAAAAACAAACTAACCGCCCGCATCAAGTATTAAAAAAAACAAAAAAACGTCCGCATCAAGTATTAATAAAAAAAACATAGCCCGCACAAAATATAACAACAAAAAAAATCCTACACAAAGTATTAACTCCTAAACCGCAAAATGCCTATTATCGCAATAAACCTATGTACCCTATTAACCCCTAAACTGCAAAACCCCTACATCGCAATAAACCTATTTACACTATTAACCCCTAAACCGCAAAACCCCTACATCGCAATAAACCTATTTACCCTATTAACCCCTAAAACTCAAAACCCTTACATCGCAATAAACCTATTTAACTTATTAACCCTTTAAACCGCAGAAACCCACAACGCAAATAACTATTTAAATAACACAGGCCTAGATTTGGAGTTTGGCGTTAGCCATGAAAACCAGCGTTAGAGGCTCCTAACGCTGGTTTTAGGCTACCTCCGGTATTTGGAGTTACTCAAAAAAGGGTCTAACGCTCACTTTTCAGCCGCGACTTTTCCATACCGCAGATCCCCTTACGTCAATTGCGTATCCTATCTTTTCAATGGGATTTTTCTAACTTCTGAGCTTTGACTAGTCCAGTATTTAGAGTCGTGTCTGAAGTGAGCGTTAGACATCTAACGACAAAACTCCAGCCGCAGGAAAAAAGTCAGTAGTTAAGAGCTTTCTGGGCTAACGCCGGTTTATAAAGCTCTTATCTACTGTGCTCTAAAGTACACTACAACACCCATAAACTACCTATGTACCCCTAAACCGAGGTCCCCCCACATCGCCGCCACTCTATTAAATTTTTTTAACCCCTAATCTGCCGACCGCAAAGCGCCGCCAGCTAAGTTATCCCTATGTACCCCTAATCTGCTGCCCCTAACACCGCCGACCCCTGTATTATATTTATTTACCCCTAACCTGCCCCCCACAACGTCGCCACCAGCTACCTACAATAATTAACCCCTAATCTGCCGACCGCAAAGTGCTGCCACCTACATTATAGCTATGTACCCCTAATCTGCTGCCCCTAACACCGCCGACCCCTATATTATATGTATTATGTGTTCCGATCAGCCAATAGAATGCGAGCTCAATCTGATTTGCTGATTGGATCAGCCAATCGGATTGAACTTGATTCTGATTGGCTGATTCCATCAGCCAATCAGAATATTCCTACCTTAATTCCGATTGGCTGATAGAATCCTATCAGCCAATCGGAATTCGAGGGACGCCATCTTGGATGACGTCCCTTAAAGGAACCTTCATTCTTCAGTTGGACGTCGCCGGATGAAGATGGGTCCGCGTCGGAGGTCTTCAGGATGGAGCCGGTCCTCATCGGATGAAGATAGAAGATGCCGCTTGGAAGATGATGGTTGCCGGTCCGGATCTACTCTTTTTCCCGGATAGGATGAAGACTTTGGAGCCTCTTCTGGACCTCTTCAGCCACCGGATGATGGATCGCCAGCCCCCGCTTGGGTTGGATGAAGATTTCAGAGCCAGGACGGATCGGTGATACCTGGTGAGGTGAAGACAAGGTAGGATGATCTTCAGGGGCTTAGTGTTAGGTTTATTTAAGGGGGGTTTGGGTTAGATTAGGGGTATGTGGGTGGTGGGTTGTAATGTTGGGGGGGGGGGGTATTGTATTTTTTTTTTACAGGCAAAAGAGCTGAACTTCTTGGGGCATGCCCCGCAAAGGGCCCTGTTCAGGGCTGGTAAGGTAAAAGAGCTTTGAACTTTAGTAATTTAGAATAGAGTAGGGCATTTTTTATTTTGGGGGTCTTTGTTATTTTATTAGGGGGCTTAGAGTAGGTGTAATTAGTTTAAAATTGTTGTAATATTTTTCTTATGTTTGTAAATATTTTTTTATTTTTTGTAACTTAGTTCTTTTTTATTTTTTGTACTTTAGTTAGTTTATTTCATTGTAGTTATTTGTAGATATTGTATTTAATTAATGTATTGATAGTGTAGTGTTAGGTTTAATTGTAGGTAATTGTAGATATTTTATTTAATTAATTTAATGATAGTATAGTGTTAGGTTTAATTGTAACTTAGGTTAGGATTTATTTTACAGGTAATTTTGTAATTATTTTAACTAGGTAGCTATTAAATATTTCTTAACTATTTAATAGCTATTGTACCTGGTTAAAATAAGTTGCCTGTAAAATAAATATTAATCCTAAAATAGCTACAATGTAATTATAATTTATATTGTAGCTATATTAGGATTTATTTTACAGGTAAGTATTTAGCTTTAAATAGGAATCATTTATTTAATAAGAGTTAATTAATTTCGTTAGATTAAAATTATATTTAAGTTAGGGGGGTGTTAGTGTTAGGGTTAGACTTAGCTTTAGGGGTTAATACATTTATTAGAATAGCGGTGAGCTCCGGTCGTCAGATTAGGGGTTAATAATTGAAGTTAGGTGTCAGCGATGTTAGGGAGGGCAGATTAGGGGTTAATACTATTTATTATAGGGTTAGTGAGGCGGATTAGGGGTTAATAACTTTATTATAGTAGCAGTGCGGTCCGCTCGGCAGATTAGGGGTTAATAAGTGTAGGCAGGTGGGGGCGACATTGTGGGCGGCAGATTAGGGGTTAATAAATATAATATAGGGGTCAGCGGTGTTAGGGGCAGCAGATTAGGGGTACATAAGGATAATGTAAGTGGCGGCGGTTTACGGAGCGGCAGATTAGGGGTTAAAAATAAAATGCAGGTGTCAGCGATAGCGAGGGCGGCAGATTAGGGGTTAATAAGTGTAAGGTTAGGGGTGTTTAGACTCGGGGTACATGTTAGGGTGTTAGGTGCAGACTTAGGAGGTGTTTCCGCATAGCAAACAATGGGGCTGCGTTAAGAGCTGAACGCGGCTTTTTTGCAGGTGTTAGGTTTTTTTTCAGCTCAAACAGCCCCATTGTTTTCTATGGGGGAATCGTGCACGAGCACGTTTTTGAGGCTGGCCGCTTGCGTAAGCAACTCTGGTATCGAGAGTTGAAGCTGCGTTAAAAATGCTCTACGCTTCTTTTTTGGAGCCTAATGCAGCCTTTATGTGGACTCTCAATACCAGAGTTATTTTTATGGTGCGGCCAGAAAAAAGCCGGCATTAGATTTTCGGGTCGTTACCGACAAAACTCCAAATCTAGCCGTAAGTGCAGTACATTAACTTAACACCCCCTAACCTAACAACCCCTAACCTAACACCCCCTAACCTAACACCCCATTAAATAAACCCAAATTACCTAAACTAATACATTGTAAAGATACAAAAAAGTTTACAAAAAATAAAAAAGCTAACATTACAGAAAATAAAAAAATCAAATTAACAAATTTAACAAAATTAAACCTAATCCCTATTATAATAAAAAAGACCCCCCAAAAAATAAAACTACCTAATTAAACCCCTACTCTAATAATAAACTACCAGTAGCCCTTAAAAGGGCTTTTTACAGGGAATTGCCCCAAGATAATCAGCTCTTTTACAAAAAATATACAAAGTCCCACCTAATAATAAACCCCCCACCCACCAAAATAAAAGAACTTAACACTAAAAAACCTAAACTACCCATTGCCCTGAAAAGGGCATTTGTTTGGGCATTGCCCTTAAAAGGGCATTTAGCTCTTTTTCTGCCCATCCCTAATCTAAATAAAACAAATCCCCCCCAAAAAACCTTAAAAAATCCTAAATCTAACCCCCAGGTTGGTACTCACGGTTCCTGAAGTCCGGCGGAGAAGGTCCTGTTCCAAGCGGTGAAGTCTTCTTCCAAGCGCAACCTCTTCTTCTTCCTGGAACATCCTGCTCGGAGCGGTGCTGAAGACTGCGGAGCTGGAGACCGGCGACCCTGGAACTGAAGACCGGTGACCGCAGAGCCATGGAGCGTGGAGGATCCTCTTCGTATGATCTCCGCCGTACACTGAATTGTGAATTCAAGGTATGCGATTGAAGATGGCGTCCCTTGAATTCCTATTGGCTTATTTGATTCTTCCAATTCAAATTGGCCAATAGGATGAAAGCTACTCAAATCCTATTGGCTGTTTAAATTAGCCAATAGCATGAGAGCAAGTGAAATTCTGTTGGCTGATTTGGATAGCCAATAAAATTTTACTTGCTCTCATCCTAGATTAGGAATGGGCAGAAAAAGAGCTAAATGTCCTTTTAAGGGCAATGCCCAAACAAATGCCCTTTTCAGGGCAATGGGTAGTTTAGGTTTTTTAGTGTTAGGTTCTTTTATTTTGGGGGGTGGGGGGGTTAATGTTTGGTGGGACTTTGTATATTTTTTGTAAAAGAGCTGATTATCTTTGGACAATGCCCTGCAAAAAGCCCTTTTAAGGGCTACTGGTAGTTTTTTTATTAGAGAAGGGGGTGTTTTTATTTGGGGGGTCTTTTTTATTTTAATAGGGATTAGGTTTAATTTTGTTAAATTTGGTAATTTTATTTTTTTATTTTCTGTAATGTTAGCTTTTTATATTTTTTGTAAACTTAGTTTTTTTTTATTTTTTGTAACTTTAGAATGTATTAGTTTAGGTAATTTTGGTTTATTTAATGGGGTGTTAAATTAGGGGGTATTAGGTTAGAGGGTGTTAGGTTAGGGGTTGCTAAGTCAGGGGTTGCTAAGTCAGGGGTAGTTAAGTCAGGGGGTGTTAAGTCAGGGGGTGTTAAGTCAGGGGGTGTTAAGTCAGGGGGTGTTAGGTTAGTGTACTGTACTTAGTTATTTAAATAGTTATTTGCGTTGTTGGTTTTGACGGTTTAAAGGGTTAATAAGTTAACTAGGTTTATTGCGATCTAAGGGTTTTGTGGTTTAGGGGTTAATAGGGTAAATAGGTGCATTGCGATGTAGGGGTTTTGTGGTTTAGGGGTTAATAGGGTAAATAGGTTTATTGCGATGTAGGGGTTTTGTGGTTTAGGGGTTAATATGGTAAATAGGTTTATTCCAATGAAGGGGTTTTGATGCAAGATTAAGGACTTGTGTCCGAAACGTTGCTGATTTTTTATGATCTTGGCTCAATAAAGAAATTTACTCATTGAACTTGGTGGTGCGACTATCATCTTTTGCTATATTGACTGGGGGTATTGTGCAGTGCCCCTGTGCTTGCACACCTTGGATCCCAGGTGCTGGACTCTTGAAACTTTTTAGGTTTATTGCGATGTGGGGGTTTTGCGGTTTAGGGGTTAATAGGGTAAATAGGTTTATTCCAATGAAGGGGTTTTGCTGTTAAGGGGTTAATAGGGTAAATAGGTTTATTCCGAAGGAAGGGGTTTTGCGGTTTAGGGGTTAATTGGGTAAATAGGTTTATTGCCATGTAGGTGTTTTGCGGTTTAAGGGTTAATAGGGTAAATAGGTTTATTGCGATGTAGGGGTTTTGCGGTTTAGGGGTTAATAGGGTAAATAGGTTTATTGCGATGTAGGGGTTTTGCGGTTTAGGGGTTAATAGGGTAAATAGGTTTATTCCAATGAAGGGGTTTTGCGGTTTAGGGGTTAATAGGGTAAATAGGTTTATTCAGAAGGAAGGGGTTTTGCGGTTTAGGGGTTAATTGGGTAAATAGGTTTATTGCTATGTAGTGGTTTTGCGGTTTAAGGGTTAAGAGGGTAAATAGGTTTATTGCGATGTGGGGGTTTAGCGGTTTAGGGGTTAATAGGGTAATTAGGTGTATTGTAATGTGGGTGGTTGACGGTTAAGTGGTTATTAATTTTTTGGGGGAAGGCGTAAACATAGGTTAAGAGATGTTAGGTTTATAGTATTGCTACACCTGTAGCTTAAATTTTTATATAAAAGAAGAGTTACAAAATACGTTGTTTCTACATCTGTAGTTTAAAAAATAATTAGACTGCCCTCTTGGCAGGCTTATCGACTAGTATTATATAAAAATGTTTAATTATGTGTAGTTAAAACTTTTGCAACATACGTTTAAAAATATATTTTACCCCTTTTTCTGTAACTTAAAGTGATACTAATGTTAAAATTAAACATTCATGATTCAGATAGAGCAAACAATTGAAAAAATATTTCTAATCTACTTCTTCTTACAGTCTTTTATAAGCACACTTTCTGAGTCCACAGCTCCTACTGACTATGTGCAAGAGTTTACAGCATATACATGTATATGTTTGTGATTTGCTGATGGTTGTTACATGATACAGTGGAATGGGAAATGGAAGGAAATGTCAAAATTGTCGAAAAACAAACAAACTTTCTTTGTTAGAAATTCAGAGCATTTGTTTTTGCATTGTCTTTTTACTATCCATTAGTTGATTATGCAATTCTAATGTATTTAATAGTCCTTTAAAGCTGAAAATTAAAAAATTTCCAATTCTGTGAATTGAACATGCAAATGACAGGGTTCACAAACTAAACCCTGCACCATCTCTAATTGGCCTCAGCAGACATAAAAAGGTAAGAACTGCAAAAGAATGAAGTGTTTGCTAAAATAATGGCTGTAACTAGTCTTATCTACATCTTTAACAAGTCTGGATTGGTTCTTCCAAATAAGGCAATTGGTAGGTGAAATTTGGGTGTTGGAGACAAATTGTAAAATAAATGGTGATAATTCCAAACATTTTGAAACTCACCCATTATTACTGACAGTGACAGCTGGTAACTGGTTTAGTGGGCACCTAGGCTCCTTCCAAACTTAACCCCAGTGGTGCTATCCCACTGTATGTGTATAACTTGCACCACACAAACATAAATTCACAGATCATAGTAGATGTATGTGTGCACACATACACACATTTGCACACACAAACACAATAACATACACAAAGGCGCACACACATACCCACATACACACATTGGCACACACCAACACAATAACATACACAAAGGCACAAACACACATACACACATAGGCACATACCAACACAATAACATACACAAAGGCACAAACACATACACACATACACACATTGGCACACACCCACACAATAAGATACACAAAGGCACACACACACATTAGCATACACAATAACATACACACATGCACACTATATCACATTCACATTCTCACATGCATACATACTCTCTCTCACACACATACATGCCCAGCTCACACACAGGATTTACAGATATGTTTTCACACACACACATGCTCACACATACCTGCCTATTTGCACACACACACATTCAGACATGCTCACACACAAACAAACACACATTTGGACATACTCACACACAAATACACACACACATTCAGACATACTCACACACAAACACACACACATTCAGACATACTCACACACAAACACACATATTCAGACATGCTCACACACAAACAAACACACATTTGGACATACACACACACGTTCAGACATACTCACACACAAACACACACACATTCAGACATACTCACACACACATTCAGACATGCTCACACACAAACACACACACACCTTCAGACATACTCACACACACATTTAGACATACTCAAACACACACACACATCCAGACATACTCACACACAAACAAACACATTCAGACATACTCACAAACACACACAGATATTCAGATATACTCACATACAAACACACACACATTCAGACATACTCACACATGAACACACACACAAACACATTCAGACATACACACAAACAAACACACATTCAGACACTCACACACAAACACACACACATTCAGAAGTGCTAACACACAAATATACACATACATTCAGACATACTCACAAACAAACATTCAGACATACTCATACACAAAAACACACGCAGAAATACAACACATACGTTATATTGCTGGCTTAGGTGCTTTGGCCACTGACCGCATTTTATTTTACTTCAGTGTGCAATGTATATATGGAATGTATATATAGAAAAAGGGACCTATCAGACAGAACATGCCCTCATTGATGCCAAATCTACAACATTCTCTATAGCAGATTAACTATCTGCTCTTTCATAGGGATAAATAGGAGCCCATTCTTAATCAACAACCTCTTTCTCTGGAATCTTTAACCCCTTAGTGACCAGACCACTTTTCCATTTGTTGACCATTTGGGACCAGGGCTATTTTTACATTTCTGTGGTGTTTGTGTTTAGCTGTAAATTTTCCTCTTACTCATTTACTGTACCCACACATATTATAAACCATTGTTCTCGCCATTAAATGGACTTTCTACAGATACCATTATTTTCATTATATCTTCTAATTTACTATAAAAAATGATAAAATATGATTAATTTTTTTTTAAAAAACACACTTTTTGTAACTTTGACCCCCAGAATCTGTTACACATCTACAACCACCAAAAAACGCCCATGCTAAATAGTTTCTAAATCTTCTCCTGAGTTTAGAAATACCCAATGTTTACACGTTCTTTGCTTTTTTTGAAAGTTATAGGGCAATAAGTACAAGTAGCACTTTGCTATTTCCAAACTATTTTGTTTCAAAATTAGCTATAGTTACATTGGAACACTGATATCTGTCAGGAATCCCAGAATAACTCTTCACATGAATATATTTTGTTTTAGTGGACAACCCAAAGTATTGATCTAGGCCTTTTTTGGTATATTTCATGCCACCATTTCCCCGCCAAATGCGATCAAATAAAAAAAAAAATCGTTAACTTTTTCACAATTTTAGCTTTCTCACAGAAATTATTTACAAACAGCTTGTGCAATTATGGCACAAATGGTTGTAAATGCTTGATCTCCTTTGTTCAGAAATAGCAGACATATATGGATTTGGTATTGCTTTATGGTAATTAGAAGGCTGCTAAATGCCGCTGCGCACCACACTTGTATTATGCCCAGCAGTGAAGGGGTTAATTAGGTAGCTTGTAGTGAGCTTGTAGGGTTAATTTTAGCTTTAGTGTAGTGTAATAGACAACCCAAACTATTGATCTAGGCCTATTTTGGTATATTTCATGCCACCATTTCACCGCCAAATGCGATCAAATAAAAAAAATAGTTTTTTTCACAATTTTAGCTTTCTCACAGAAATGATTTACAAACAGTCAGTGAAATCATGGCACAAATGGTTGTAAATGCTTCTCTGGGATCCTTCTCTGGGATTTTAGCTTTAGTGTCGAAATCACCCTCCCACCTGACACATCCCATCCCCTGATCCCTCCCTGACCCCCCTCAAACAGCTCTCTTCCCTCCCTCACATCACAATTGTCACCACCATCTTAAGTACTGGCAGAAAGTCTGCCAGTACTAAAATAAAACCCTTTTTTTTATTCTAGCTATTCTGCAGCGTTGGATCCCCCCTTAGCCCCCAACCTCCCTGATACCCTCCCCAAACAGCTTTCTAACCCTCCCCCCTCTACCTAGTTGCCGCCATCTTGGGTACTGTCAGCTCTCTGCCAGAACCCAGTTTGTTAAAAAATGCCTTATTTATAAATAAATAAAAACCCAATTTTCTGTAGTGTAGCTGCCCCCCCTCCCAGATCCCTTTCCAAATATTTATTTGCCCCCTCTCCCTCCATCCCTTAGACTTTTCTGTAGTCTAGCGGTCCCAGTCCCACCCACACGCGTGCACTCCTGCACACTCCCACCCACCGGCGTGGGCACTCATGCACACACGTGCGTACATGTCCTCCGTTCCCGGCACCTGGAAGGAAGTGGACCAGCGATGGGCCACCCACCTCCCTTGCTACAGCTCCCTCCCAGCAACGATTGGCCCAATCGCTGGCCAATGCAGAGAGGGCCACAGAGTGTCTCTCTCTGCATCGGATGCTTAAAAAAGATGTTACAGTGATGCCTTAATATCGAGGCATCACTGCAATACCCTGGAAGCAGCTGAAAGTGATCATGATAGCTTCCAGAGCTTCAAACCCCAGAGGATGTGTCAGGCACGTCCTTGGTCACTAACTATTTTTTTTGTAGGATGTGCCTGACATGTCCTTGGTCGTTCTGGGGTTAAAGGGACATTATACACTAGTTTTTTCTTTACATACATTTTTAGTAGATGATCTATTTATATAGCCCATAAAGTTTTTTTTTTTTATTTAAATGGGTAGTTTGCTTATTTTTAAATAACATTGCTCTGATTTTCAGACTACTAACCAAGCCCCAAAGTTTTAGAAGAATACCAACATATACCTACTCCAGCTTGCTCCTGTTTTTGTGAGGGGTCTTTTCATATGCAAAGGAAGGGGGAGGGGGAAGTGTCTGATATTTCTCACTTGCAGTGGGTGTTCCAGTAACCTTTTAAACAGTGCTAAACTGGAAGCTTCTAAGTAAGTTTTCAAAAGGTTTTATACTGGATTTTTATATCAGTATCTGTGCATATTATTCTTTATAGTAGTATCTATTATATGCAGTTATATGAAAATTGGTGTAAACTGTCCCTTTAAAGGGCTTGTGGGGGCTGGAAAAGAAATGAAGCTAAATTAATTACACAGCCATACACCAAATCCCCACTAAATAGTTACCTTCCCAGTGCAATATATGTAAAGCAGCATATACCCTACAATGTAAAACAAAAAAACTTTATTTGAAAAACCGACAGATTCTGACCCCACTGTTTGAGCTGTCCAAGGTCTTTTATGTGCTAGTATAAAAAAAGATTTATTTGCACTATGGAATATTGAGTGATTAACATGGGGATCAAGGGGAAAGTATTTAGTGCTGAATAGATGCTCTGCTTTCCCATCTGTTGACTGAAGTTACACAGCACACAGGGAAAGTGAAGAAGGGGGGCAAAAGGGTGAGAGAATACTGGGCATGGTTTTTAAAGCTAAGCAGCTCAGCAGTGGGGATTGTAAATACTGCCACCTGCACCACTGCAATAATTTGATGCTAGTTAAAATAAATAATAGAAATGATAACCCCTATCGTCAGCTGTTTTATACTCCTGACATGAAGGATATCACTACATACATTTTTCAATTAGAGGCATAACTGCACAAATTATACAATATCAGTAAGACATTCCTGATTTATGTCCAGATTAGAATTGGAGCACAAAATTGCGATTTTGCAAGCCCAATATTTGTGCACCACTCATAATACCAGCGCACACAATTGGGCACTGGTATGTAAAGTGGCCACAATGTGAAGGCGACCTCGTGTTTGCATTGTATGTAATCTTTGCGCTCATGAGAGCGTGCTTCTAAAGAGTCCAATAAGAGATTTGCTAAAAAAAATTAATAAAAAACTAAAATATACTTTATTTTGGGGGCAATTGGGGCACATTTTGAAAATTAATCAGAGATCTGACCTCTAGTTAATTTTCAGAGTGCTAATTGTAATGCTGGTTAGTTATCGCGTTCCTGTTACAGAGCGAATTAGCGCTCCTAGTTGGGCATCTATAACAAGGTGCCCGGCTAAAGGAATTTATGAATCTCTGCTGACATACATATACATATGCTGTACACATTTTACCAAAAGAGTTAATGTAAAATAAACAGAAGTAATGCAACATATAAGAGAAAAACAGCTATTTCTCCACTAACTCCTTTACGTATATCTAAAAAATAACTATAAAACAATGCACATTGGTAAAAATAAATCTGATGTAAAATACATGATAGAATTACAGCATATCAAGTTAACATGATTATTTACAGTTCATTAAATCTAATTTAAAAAAAAAATAATTATTGTGTAACTGACAGGCACTAATGTTCCCACACCCTTTAAATTACAGAATCTTGCCAAACTTGTTTAGCGAGTTAAATCAATTTATCATATTGCTCAGTTTTTAAATACACTTTATTTATACTAATTTAAACAATAATTAATTTTGCTGTGTAAAAATAATTTAATTGCCTCTCAGACATTTACAATAATGCTTTCACCTAGATTACGAGTTTCACGCTAAACAGGGTGTGAAACGAACGCAACAAATGAAAGACAGGAGACAAGAGGGGCGCCTCATCAATATGTTGAACCAAAAAAACATTTAAGAAGCCAGGTTGGTAATCACATTTGGCCCTAGTACACTTATGTACTAGTAGGTGCAGACTAGTAGCTCAGGGTGTACCAGCTAACCCTCTCCAGGTGTAGGCAGGCCAAAGCAGGAGGAATCTGCTCTTCCAGGTGGTGATATGGGAAGTCAGTTGCAGCAGTATATACTGGTATGGATGAAGGTGAACCAGCGCTTGTATTATACAAATTAGTTTATTTAAAACAAATATTAAAACAAATTTAAAAACATAAACAAGCAAAGGTTTGGGATGCAACACGTTTCTCAACCCCAGCATGGGCTGTTTCATCAGGCACAATGAACCTTCCAACTGACTAGCCATTTAAACTAAAATTTGACCAGTGGTCAACAAGGACACACCCCTATGGGTGTGTATGAAAACACAGTATTGATTTGTTAATTCATAATAACAAAATACTCACACAATTGTATACAAAACATACTCAAAAAATACAATACAAGTTCATATAACATAAATATAGAGATCTACAAGTATCATTTGAATGTTTGAAGTGATACATTGAACTTTAACAGAAGTACAACAAAAGATGTGAATGAGTAGTTCTAATTACTTGGTGACACTAAGTGTGTCTAAACTTTACCACAAACCCATTTCAAATGCTGAGCACGTAATACATACCCTTATGTACCGCAATCTTATTCAATAAACAGTTCAGAATTGTGGTTTAAGTAGGGGACATAGTTGGCCCATGATAGTGTTAATACTATAAAAGTACGGATTGATAGGGAAAAGAAAGTAATCAAATTTGGCAAATGATGGTAACGTACTAAAAACTTTTACACACAGTTAACTCACATCTGAATGAGATGGGCGTCTGGCGATATTACACCTATCAGATCATTGTTTCAGACCTGCCCTCTAATAGACCAATCCTAAAGCGTTTCAGACCTGCCCTCTAATAGACCAATCCTAAAGTGTGTAGCATATGTCTAGTGATGTCGTTTCAAATGTTTAGCTGACATGTGCCAATTGTAAGTGTTCTTTTGTCTGTGATGTATAACAGGGGGCGTGTCATAATATTGTACCGATATTTTCTCTATAATGGCTGTATTCGGTTACTGTCTTAGTATCGTGGCGATATTTTCTCTATGATAGATGTATTCGGTTACTGGAAATTGACTTTGTTATGGCTAATTACATCTGTTCAATAAACAATAAATACAGTCGGTGTTTAGAATAATTCTAGTGGGACATATATAGAATGTATATAATGCTAAGGGGCTGTGTGATAAAGTGCAGTAAGTGTGTGTCAATCCAATGGCAATTATATATATAAAATAAAAATACAAATAGACACTAATATGTGACTGTCTAATGGTTCATAAATTGAATGTGAACTGAAATGAAATTTGGTAGTGTATGTATAATGAATATAAGGGTTATTAGATGAATGTACATAAATATAGAATATGTTCACAGTGGACACAAAAGTATATGACCAGAAGTATATGACCAAATGAGTTATATTATTTGTCAATGTGATAATATATGCATATTCTAAAGTGATCACAAAAGTCGTCTAATAAGTGTTTAGGGGAACTATAATGGAATTGACCATATTAGTTGTGATATGTACACTAAAGTGATTCTATAAGAGCACTAGGGTATAGGAACCTGTGTAATTGATTCGGAGATATAAGCAAACATTTGGTGACGCTATTATAGTGGTTGTAAAATGTGTCGTGCTTGATAGCGTGCTATGGACATATAATCCAATGTGGGCAAGGTATATAGATGAATCATAGTGATAGGTGTAAAGGCACAGATATGTACCTATATATGCTTGGGGCGCACATATACACATATATATATATATATATATATATATATATATATATATATATACATAACCATATTCGTGAAATTAAGTGCAAGGATATTTGTGACATAAATGTATATAGTGAGGGGAAATGGATAAGAGGAGAAGTGGGAAGAAAACTGTAGATAAAAAATGAATGTACAGTATAAGTATAACCGGGTACATAGGGTATGTATCATAACTATAATTACTTTGTTAGTAAGTATAAGCAGTGAGCATCATAGACTCTCATTGCTGGATTCATGGACAATAACATAGACCAATTCGATATAATGTCTCAAAAAGCTACTTGATCTCAAAAAGCTGCTAAATCTATTACTTTGTTTAATCCAGAGGGAAACAGGGACTAGAATCGATAGATCCAGTATGTTTCCCTCTGGCGTAAACGACTGTATCTGTTACCCCTGTATGAGCTGGATATGCTTTCTAGAGGGTTAATGACAAAGTATTACGCTTCTTGTGTTGAATGACACTGTGTCTAGATACACTGGCCTAGATTTGGAGTTTGGCGGTAGATGGGCTGTTAACGCTACGCGGGCTTTTTTCTGGCCGCACCATAAAATTAACTCTGGTATCGAGAGTCCCAAAAAATGCTGCGTTAGGCTCCAAAAAAGGAGCGTAGAGCATTTTTACCGCAAATGCAACTCTCGATACCAGAGTTGCTTACGGACGCGGCCAGCCTCAAAAACGTGCTCGTGCACGATTCTCCCATAGGAAACAATGGGGCTGTTTGAGCTGAAAAAAAACCTAACACCTGCAAAAAAGCAGCGTTCAGCTCCTAACGCAGCCCCATTGTTTCCTATGGGGAAACACTTCCTACGTCTGCACCTAACACTCTAACATGTACCCCGAGTCTAAACACCCCTAACCTTACACTTATTAACCCCTATTCTGCCGCCCCCGCTATCGCTGACCCCTGCATATTATTATTAACCCCTAATTTCCGCTCCGTAAACCGCCGCAACTTACATTATCCCTATGTACCCCTAATCTGCTGCCCCTAACACCGCCGACCCCTATATTATATTTATTAACCCCTAATCTGCCCCCCTCAACGTCGCCTCCACCTGCCTACACTTATTAACCCCTAATCTGCCGAGCGGACCTGAGCGCTACTATAATAAAGTTATTAACCCCTAATCCGCCTCACTAACCCTATCATAAATAGTATTAACCCCTAATCTGCCCTCCCTAACATCGCCGACACCTAACTTCAATTATTAACCCCTAATCTGACGACCGGAGCTCACCTCTATTCTAATAAATGTATTAACCCCTAAAGCTAAGTCTAACCCTAACACTAACACCCCCCTAAGTTAAATATAATTTAAATCTAACGAAATTAATTAACTCTTATTAAATAAATTATTCCTATTTAAAGCTAAATACTTACCTGTAAAAAAAATCCTAATATAGCTACAATATAAATTATAATTATATTATAGCTATTTTAGGATTTATATTTATTTTACAGGCAACTTTGTAATTATTTTAACCAGGTACAATAGCTATTAAATAGTTAAGAACTATTTAATAGTTACCTAGTTAAAATAATAACAAAATTACCTGTAAAATAAGTCCTAACCTAAGTTATAATTAAACCTAACACTACCCTATCAATAAATTAATTAAATAAAATACCTACAATTACCTACAATAAAACCTAACACTACACTATCAATAAATAAATTAAATACAATTTCTACAAATAACTACAATTACATAAACTAACTAAAGTACAAAAAATAAAAAAGAACTAAGTTACAAAAAATAAAAAAATATTTACAAACATAAGAAAAATATTACAACAATTTTAAACTAATTACACCTACTCTAAGCCCCCTAATAAAATAACAAAGCCCCCCAAAATAAAAAAATGCCCTACCCTATTCTAAATTAATAAATTTAAAAGCTCTTTTACCTTACCAGCCCTGAACAGGGCCCTTTGCGGGGCATGCCCCAAGAAAATCAGCTCTTTTGCCTGTAAAAAAAAACATACAATACCCCCCCCCAACATTACAACCCACCACCCACATACCCCTAATATAACCCAAACCCCCCTTAAATAAACCTAACACTAAGCCCCTGAAGATCTTCCTACCTTGTCTTCACCATACCAGGTTCACCGATCGGTCCAGAAGAGCTCCTCCGATGTCCTGATCCGAGCCCAAGCGGGGGGCTGAAGAGGTCCATGATCCGGCTGAAGTCTTCATCCAAGCGGGGCAGAAGAGTTCTTCCATCCGATTGAAGTCTTCATCCAAGCGGCATCCATCCGGAGCGAAGCGGCAGCATCCTGAAGACCTCCACCGCGGAACATCCATCCTGGCCGACGACTGAACGACGAATGACGGTTCCTTTAAATGATATCATCCAAGATGGCGTCCCTCGAATTCCGATTGGCTGATCCAATCAGCCAATCAGATTGAGCTCACATTCTATTGGCTGATCGGAACAGCCAATAGAATGCGAGCTCAATCTGATTGGCTGATTGGATCAGCCAATCGGATTGAACTTGATTCTGATTGGCTGATTCCATCAGCCAATCAGAATATTCCTACCTTAATTCCGATTGGCTGATAGAATCCTATCAGCCAATCGGAATTTGAGGGACGCCATCTTGGATGACGTCCCTTAAAGGAACCGTCATTCGTCGGGAGACGCCGGAAGAAGAGGATGGATCCGCGTCGGCTGCTTCAACATGGACCCGCTCCGCACCGGATGGAAGAAGATCGAAGATGCCGCTTGGATGAAGATGTTTGCCGGTCCGGATGTCCTCTTCTTGCCGGTTAGGAGGAAGACTTTGGACCCTCTTCTGGACTTCTTCAGTGGATGTCTAGCCCCCGCTTGGGTTGGATGAAGATATCGGAGCCAGGACCGATCGGTGATACCCGGTGAGGTGAAGACAAGGTAGGAAGATCTTCAGGGGCTTAGTGTTAGGTTTATTTAAGGGGGGTTTGGGTTAGATTAGGGGTATGTGGGTGGTGGGTTGTAATGTTGGGGGGGTATTGTATGTTTTTTTTTACAGGCAAAAGAGCTGTATTTCTTGGGGCATGCCCCGCAAAGGGCCCTGTTCAGGGCTGTTAAGGTAAAAGAGCTTTTAAATTTATTAATTTAGAATAGGGTAGGGCATTTTTTTATTTTGGGGGGCTTTGTTATTTTATTAGGGGGCTTAGAGTAGGTGTAATTAGTTTAAAATTGTTGTAATATTTTTCTTATGTTTGTTAATATTTTTTTATTTTTTGTAACTTAGTTCTTTTTTATTTTTTGTACTTTAGTTAGTTTATGTAATTGTAGTTATTTGTAGAAATTGTATTTAATGTATTTATTGATAGTGTAGTGTTAGGTTTTATTGTAGGTAATTGTAGGTATTTTATTTAATTAATTTATTGATAGGGTAGTGTTAGGTTTAATTATAACTTAGGTTAGGACTTATTTTACAGGTAATTTTGTTATTATTTTAACTAGGTAACTATTAAATAGTTCTTAACTATTTAATAGCTATTGTACCTGGTTAAATAATTACAAAGTTGCCTGTAAAATAAATATTAATCCTAAAATAGCTACAATGTAATTATAATTTATATTGTAGCTATATTAGGATTTTTTTTACAGGTAAGTATTTAGCTTTAAATAGAAATAATTTATTTAATAAGAGTTAATTAATTTCGTTAGATTTAAATTATATTTAATTTAGGGGGGTGTTAGTGTTAGGGTTAGACTTAGCTTTAGGGGTTAATCCATTTATTATAGTAGCGGTGAGCTCCGGTCGTCAGATTAGGGGTTAATAATTGAAGTTAGGTGTCGGCGATGTTAGGGAGGGCAGATTAGGGGTTAATACTATTTATGATAGGGTTAGTGAGGCGGATTAGGGGTTAATAACTTTATTATAGTAGCGCTCAGGTCCGCTCGGCAGATTAGGGGTTAATAAGTGTAGGCAGGTGGAGGCGACGTTGAGGGGGGCAGATTAGGGGTTAATAAATATAATATAGGGGTCGGCAGTGTTAGGGGCAGCAGATTAGGGGTACATAAGGATAACGTAGGTGGCGGCGCTTTGCGGTCGGCAGATTAGGGGTTAATTATTGTAGGTAGCTGGCTGCGACGTTGTGGGGGGCAAGTTAGGGGTTAATAAATATAATATAGGGGTCGGCGGTGTTAGGGGCAGCAGATTAGGGGGTACATAAGGATAACGTAGGTGGCGGTCGGCAGATTAGGGGTTAAAAAAATTTAATTGAGTTGCGGCGATGTGGGGGGACCTCAGTTTAGGGGTACATAGGTAGTTTATGGGTGTTAGTGTACTTTAGGGTACAGTAGTTAAGAGCTTTATGAACCGGCGTAAGCCCAGAAAGCTCTTAACTCCTGCTTTTTTTCGGCGGCTGGAGTTTTGTCGTTAGAGCTCTAACGCTCACTTCAGAAACGACTCTAAATACCGGCTTTAGGAAGATCCCATTGAAAAGATAGGATACGCAATTGACGTAAGGGGATCTGCGGTATGGAAAAGTCGCGGCTGAAAAGTGAGCGTTAGACCCTTTAATCACTGACTCCAAATACCGGCGGTAGCCTAAAACCAGCGTTAGGAGCCTCTAACGCTGGTTTTCACGGCTAACGCCAAACTCCAAATCTAGGCCACTGTGTTTTAAAGAGCCATTTGTGAGGTTCATCTTGTGTTCACTCCATCTAGTTCTTATTGTCCTAAAGGTACGTCCTAAGTATTGTAACCCACATTCGCATGTGAGGACATATATGACATAATCTGTACCACAATTAATGTGGGTTTTAATTTCGAATGTTTCACCCGTAACTGGTGACAGAGTTACTTCCATGGGTCATTGATTTACACATTAAACACCTCTTTTTATGGCATTTGAAAGCCCCTGCTTTCTTAGTCTGTCTAAGTGTTTTTAAAGGTAATGTATGATATGTATTTCTTTTTGACACAACTATTTTGATGGGGGCCAATTTTTGTTTTAAGGTAGGGGCATGCCTAAAGATCATTCTCAGGTTAGGTTCTAGATTTCCTTTTAGATAAGGGTCTTTTAATATGATAGGCCAGTGTCTATTAAGAGTTTATCTTATGATTCTATGACTAGAATTATATTGGGTTATAAATGCTGGCCTAGATGTGATAGTAGATTGATTGTTAGTTCTATCCTTAGGGGCTTGTTCTAAAATAGAGTGTCTATCTGTTTTACGTGCTTTGTTGTACCCATCCATAATTAAATTCATGGGATAACCTTTTTCTTTGAATCTATTTGTTAGAATAGAAGATTGAGAGTCATACAGTTCTATGTTTCCACAGTTTCTTCGAATACGCCTAAATTGGCTGTATGGTATATTAGTTTTCCAGATGTTTAAATGGTTACTGTAAAAATGTAAGAAATTATTACTGTCAACGCTTTTAATAAAGGTTGATGATAAAAAGCTACCATCCCTTGTCCATTCTAATTAGACATCTAGGAACTCAATCCTTTCTGTCTGGATATTAGATGTGAAAGTTAGACCCATATCATTTTGGTTTAGGCTATTTACAAATTCTTTGGCTGATATTGATGACCCTTCCCATATGAAAATTAGGTCATCTATATATCGGCCATAGAACACCAGGTTTCCCCTCCAGTTTGAGTTGTATATATATTTTTCTTCAAATTTGCCCATAAATACATTGGCAAAACTGGGGGCAAACCTGGTGCCCATGGCCATTCCCTTTATCTGAAGATAAAACTCATCCAAGAATTGGAGGTAGTTGTGTGACAATATGAATGAGATTAAATCCAATATAAATTTTTGTTGTATAGAAGGTAAATATATATCATTGTCCAAGTATGTGTTAATCGCTTCTAGTCCTAATCTATGATCTATGTTGAAATATAATGCACCAAAATCGCAAGATAACCAAATATATTCATCTTTTCTTTCATAGTTAGTGAGTTTGTTTAAGAGAACAACAAAAGTTGCGTTATCTCACCCGCCATAGCGCTGCCATTACGAGTTTATGAAAAGCCTCCTTGTGCGTGTGATATGGTGGTGTTAAGCTCCATACTGCACAAAAGCCAAGGGCTGCTTTGACGTGCTCGTGCATCAATGGGGAGAATGTGTTAAAAAAAAAACTAACAGCTGCGATCGTGGAATGGCAATCGCCATTTTGTCTATGGGGGGAAAAAAAAGATACGTTTAAACCTAACACCCTAACATAAACCCTAAGTCTAAACACCCATAATCTGCTGCCCCCAACATTGCCGCCACTATAATAAAGTCATTAACCCCTAATCTGCCGTCCCCGACATCGCCGCCACTAATAAAAGCTATTAACTCCTATTCTGCCGCTTCCTGACATCTCCGCCACTAAATAAAGTTATTAACCCCTAAACCTCCGACCTCTCACATTTCCACCACTATAAAAACCTATTCACCTCTAAACCGCCGCCCCACCACATGGCAAAACACTAAATTAAACTAACCGCTAAACACCCCCCTAACTTTAAATTAAAATTACAATATAACTCTTTTTAAATAAATAAAAACTTACCTGTGAAATAAAAATAAACCTAACATTAAACTATAAATTAACCTAACATAACTAATCTAATAAAATAAAAAAATACTACCAATTAAAATATCTAAATTACAAATTTAAAAAATCACTACGAAAAAAAATAAAAAATCTAAATTACAACTAAAAAACCCCCAAATCCTATGAAAAATGTAAATAATCTAATTTACCAAAAATAAACACTAAAATCACGAAAAAATTAAAAACACTAGGGCCTAGATTTAGAGTTTTGCGGCCAAAGGGGTGCGTTAGCTACGCGTGCTTTTTTCTGGCCGCACCTTTTAAATACCGCTGGTATTTATAGTTCACAGAATGGCTGCGTTAGGCTCCAAAAAAGGAGCGTAGAGCATATTTACCGCAACTGCAACTCTCGATACCAGCGGTGCTTACGGACGCGGCCAGCTTCAAAAACCTCTGGCGCGGATCCATCCTCTTCTTCCAACGTCCAACTGAAGAATGAAGGTTCCTTTAAGGGACGTCATCCAAGATGGCGTCCCTCGAATTCCGATTGGCTGATAGGATTCTATCAGCTAATCGGAATTAAGGTAGGAAAATTCTGATTGGCTGATGGAATCAGCCAATCAGATTCAAGTTCAATCCGATTGGCTGATTGGATCAGCCAATCAGATTGAGCTCGCATTCTATTGGCTGATCGGGGGGGGGGATTGTATTTCTTTTTTTACAGGCAAAAGAGCTGAATTTTTTGGGGCATGCCCCGCAAATGGCCCTTTTCAGGGCTGGTAAGGTAAAAGAGCTTTGAACTTTTTTAATTTAGAATAGGGTAGGGCATTTTTTTATTTTGGGGGTCTTTGTTATTTTATTAGGGGGCTTAGAGTAGGTGTAATTAGTTTAAAATTGTTGTAATATTTTTCTAATGTTTGTAAATATTTTTTTATTTTTTGTAACTTAGTTCTTTTTTATTTTTTGTACTTTAGTTAGTTTATTTAATTGTAGTTATTTGTAGGTATTGTATTTAATTAATTTGTTGATAGTGTAGTGTTAGGTTTAATTGTAGATAATTGTAGGTATTTTATTTAATTAATTTATTGATAGTGTAGTGTTAGGTTTAATTGTAGATAATTGTAGGTATTTTTTTTTATTAATTTATTGATAGTGTAGTGTTAGGTTTAATTGTAACTTAGGTTAGGATTTATTTTACAGGTAATTTTGCAATTATTTTAACTATTTTAGCTATTAAATAGTTATTAACTATTTAATAGCTATTGTACCTGGTTAAAATAAATACAAAGTTGCCTGTAAAATAAATATTAATCCTAAAATAGCTACAATATAATTATTCGTTATATTGTAGCTATATTAGGGTTTATTTTACAGGTAAGTATTTATCTTTAAATAGGAATAATTTATTTAATAAGAGTTAATTTTTTTCGTTAGATTTAAATTATATTTAACTTACGGTGGTGTTAGTGTTAGGGTTAGACTTAGCTTTAGGGGTTAATCCATTTATTATAGTAGCGGTGAGGTGCGATCGGCAGATTAGGGGTTAATAATTGAAGTTAGGTGTCGGCGATGTTAGGGAGGGCAGATTAGGGGTTAATACTATTTCTTATAGGGTTAGTGAGGCGGGAGTGAGGCGGATTAGGGGTTAATAACTTTATTATAGTAGCGGTGAGGTGCGGTCGGCAGATTAGGGGTTAATAATTGTAGGTAGGTGGCGGCGACGTTGTGGGGGGCGGATTAGGGGTTAATAAATATAATATAGGGGTCGGCGGTGTTAGGGGCAGCAGATTAGGGGTTCATAGGGATAACGTAGATGGCGGCGGTATACGGAGCGGCGGTGTTAGGGGCAGCAGATTAGGGGTTCATAGGGATAACGTAGACGGCGGCGGTATACGGAGCGGCAGATTAGGGGTTAAAAATTTTAATCGAGTGGCAACGATGTGGGGGGACCTCGGTTTAGGGGTACTTAGGTAGTTTATGGGTGTTAGTAGAGCACAGTAGTTAAGAGCTTTATGAACCGGCGTTAGGCCAAAAAGCTCTTAACTCCTGTTTTTTTTCTGCGGCTGGAGTTTTGTCGTTAGATTTCTAACGCTCACTTCAGCCAAGACTCTAAATACCGGCGTTAGAAAGATCCCATTGAAAAGTTAGGATACGCAAATGGCGTAGGGGGATCTGCGGTATGGAAAAGTCGCGGCTGGAAAGTGAGCGTTAGACCCTTTCCTGACTGACTCCAAATACCAGAGGGCGGTAAAAACCAGCGTTAGGAGCCTCTAACGCTGGTTTTGACGGCTACCGCCCAACTCTAAATCTAGCCGTAAGATTGCAAAAAACAACAAAATTATCAAAAATAAAAACAATTACACCTAATCTATAAGCCCTATAAAAATAAAAAGCCCCCAAAATAAAAACACCCCCTAGCCTACAATAAACTACCAATAGCCCTTAAAAGGGCCTTTTGTAGGTCATTACCCTAAAGAAAGTCCACCACCCAACCAACCCCCCAAATAAAAAACCTAACTCTAAAAAAAAAATAAGCTACCAATTGTCCCTAAAGGGGCATTTGTATGGGCATTGCCCTTAAAAGGGCATTTAGCTCTTTTGCATTGCCCTTTAAAGGGCATTCAGCTTTTTTAAAAAAAACAAACCCTAAAAAACTAGCACTAACCCCAGAAGATCTACTCACGGTTTCTGAAGTCTGGACATCCAGGCGGCGAGGTCTTCATCCAGGCAGCGAGATCTTCATCCATCCCAGGGTCGTCTTCTATCTTCATCCCAGCAGCACGGAGCAGAAGCCATCCTGAAAGCTGATCCCATCCTGCGTGGAGCGTCCTCTTCATACGGTCGCCTTTGTACACTGAAGTTGAATGCCAGGTAGCTGTTTCAAAATGGTGTTCCTTGCATTCCTATTGGCTGATTTGATTCTTCAAATTCAAATCAGCCAATAAGATGAGAGCTTCTAAAATCCTATTGGCTGTTCAAAACAGCCAATAGGATAAGAGCTACTGAAATCCTATTGATTGTCCAAATCAGCCAATAGGATTTCAGTAACTCTCATCCTACTGGCTGTTTTGAACAGCAATAGGATTTCAGAAGCTCTCATCCTATTGGCTGATTTGAAACCGCGAGTAGATCTTCTGGGGTTAGTGTAAGGTTTTTTTTTTTTTAAAAATGTGGGTGTTTTTTTTTTTTAGATTAGGGTTTGGACTTTTTGAAAAAGAGCTAAATGCCCTTTAAAGGGCAATGCAAAAAGCTAAATGCCATTTTTAGGGCAATGCCCATACAAATGCTCCTTTAGGGGCAATAGGTAGCTTAGTTTTTTTTAAACTAATGTTTTTTTTTATTTTGGGAGGTTGGTTGGGTGGTGGGTTTTATTGTTGGGGGGACTTTGTATTTTTTACAGGTAAAAGAGCTGATTTCTTTAGGGCAATGCCCTTACAAAAGGCCCTTTAAAGGGCTATTGGTAGTTTATTGTAGGCTAGGGGTGTTTTTATTTTAGGGGGGCTTTTTATTTTATAGGGCAATGGATAAAAATAACCCCAGCCATTACAAGTGGCTGGTTATTGCTACCGCAAGCTCCCAAATGCCTCCAAAATACATGTATTTAACTAAAAAATAAAAATTGTACCGTTTTTATTTTTTTAATAAAATAACTGCACAAGGCAGTATTTCAGGGTTAAAGTTGGCGGGATTGGGGTGTTAGAAAAAAAACGGCACTGTGGTCTATGGAAACTGTGTGTTCCCAGTAAAACTGAAGAAGTCCTAAAGCAGGGAACAAGAAGGTGCCAATAGGGTGATATTGTCAGATTAGGACATACAATGAAAGGTTAACAAGTTGGTACTCACAAACGAAACGTTACTTAAAAATGCGCCAAAATCACAAGCCGGGACCTCACAGTCACCCGGCAGACAACACACAGCAATGGCCACCAGCCGGTCACGTGAATCCTTCCACCAATCCGGAGCAAACCTGCGCCAATGCCTTCCTATGGGATATCCAATCGCCACAGATACTGAAGGGGGTGTGTGAATATAGTGCGCCCTGTTGTGGCCCAAGTCCTCGCTCGTTTCAAGAGCTAATTGTATGTGCATAACAGTCCAAAATAAAGGGAGATAAACTCCAGCAGGGGTACATACATAAAACAATTTTATTAAAATGTTAAAATCCAACAACGCGTTTCTCAGCTGCACAGAGCCATTTCATCAGGCTGTAACGTGTGCAGCTGAGAAACACGTTGCTAGATTTTAACATTTTAATAAAATTGTTTTATGTATGTACCCCTGCTGGAGTTGATCTCCCTTTATTTTGGACTGTCACGCACATACAATTAGCTCTTGAAACGAGCAAGGACTTGGGCCACAACAGGTTGCACTATATCCACACACCCCCTTCAGTATCTGTGGCGATTGGGTATCCCATAGGAAGGCATTGGTGCAAGTTTGCTCCGGATTGGTGGAAGGATTCACGTGACCGGCTGGTGGGCATTGCTGTGTGTTGTCTGCCGGGTGACTGTGAGGTCCAGGCTTGTGATTTTGGCGCATTTTTAAGTGCCATTTTGTTTGTGAGTACCAACTTGTTAACCTTTCATTGTATGTCCTAACCTGACAATATCACCCTATTGGCACCTTCTTGTTCCCTGCTTTAGGACTTCTTCAGTATCTGTGGTGATTGGATATCCCATAGGAAGGCGTTGGCGCAGATTTGCTCCGGATTGGTGGAAGGATTCACGTGATCAGCTGGTGGCCATTGCTGTGTGTTGTCTGCCAGGTGACTGTGAGGTCCCGTCTTGTGATTTTGGGCATTTTTAAGTGCCGTTTCATTTGCGAGTACCAACTTGTTAACCTTTCATTGTATGTCCTAACCTGACGATATCACCCTATTGGCGCCTTCTTGTTCCCTGCTTTAGGACTTCTTCATCTGACATCTTGTTCATTGGGAGAGCTGCCTATACATCTACCATTGTGTTTGGATCTTTTTTCCTTTTCGACCTGTAGCGCACCTCTATAGGGTGTTAATACCTTATACTTTCCATCATGTTCCCAGTAAATATGTGCATATATATATATATATATATATATATATATATATATATATAATTATATACATATATATTTATGTGTAAATATGTGTATATACACATATTAACACATAAATATATACAGTATCTCACAAAAGTGAGTACACCCCTCACATTTTTGTAAATATTTTATTATATCTTTTCACGTTACAACACTGAAGGAATGACACTCAAAATAACTCAACACACAGCAATTAATGTCTAAGCCATTGGCAACAAAAGTGAGAACACCCCTAAGTGGAAATGTCCAAATTGGGCCCAAAGTGTCAATATTTTGTGCGGCCACCATTATTTTCCAGCACTGCCTTAACCCTCTTCGGAATGGAGTTTATCAGAGCTTTACAGGTTGCCACTGGAGTCCTCTTCCACTCCTCCATGACGACATCACATAGCTGGTGGTTGTTAGAGACCTTGTGCTCCCCAACCTTCTGTTTGAGGATGCCCCACAGATGATCAATAGGGTTTAAGTCTGGAGACATGCTTGACCAGTCCATCACCTTTACCCTCAACTTCTTTAGCAAGGCAGTGGTCGTCTTGAAAGTGTGTTTGGGGTCATTATCATGTTGGAATACTGCCCTGTGGCCCAGTCTCCGAAGGGAGAGGATCATGCTCTGCTTCATTTTTTCACAGTACATGTTGGCGTTCATGGTTGCCTCAATGAACTGTAGCTCCCCAGTGCCGGCAGCACTCATGCAGGCCTAGACCATGACACTCCCTCCACCATGCTTGACTGTAGGCAAGACACACTTGTCTTTGTACTCCTCACCTGGTTGCAGCCACACACTTGACACCATCTGAACCAAATAAGTTTATCTTGATCTCATCGGACCACAGGACATGGTTCCAGTAATCCATGTCCTTAGTCTGCTTGTCTTCAGCAAACTGATTGCAGGCTTTCTTGTGCATCATCTTTAAAAGAGGCTTCCTTCTGGGATGACAGCCATGCAGACCAATTTGATGCACTGTTTGGTGCATGGTCTTAGCACTGACAGGCTGACCCCCCACCCCTTCAACCTCTGCAGCAATGCTGGCAGCACTCATACGTCTATTTCCCAAAGACAACCCCTGATATGACGCTGAGCACGTGCACTCAACTTCTTTGGTCGACCATGGCGATTCCTGTTTTGAGTGGAATCTGTCCTGTGAAACCGCTGTATGATCTTGCCCACCGTGCTGCAGCTCTGTTTCAGGGTCTTGGCAATCTTCTTATAGCCTAGGCCATCTTTATGTAGAGCAACAATTCTTTTTTTCAGATCCTCAGAGAGTTCTTTGCCATGAGGTGCCATGTTGAACTTCCAGTGACCAGTATGAGAGAGTGTGAGAGCGATAACACCAAATTTACCACACCTGCTCCCATTCACACCTGAGACCTTTTAACACTAACGAGTCACATGACACCGGGAGGGAAAATGGCTAATTGGGCCCAATTTGGACATTTCCACTTAGGGGTGTACTCACTTTTGTTGCCAACAGTTTAGACATTAATGGCTGTATGTTGAGTTATTTTGAGGGGACAGCAAATTTACACTGTTATACAGAATGTACACTCACTACTTTACATTGTGGCAAAGTATAATTTCTTTAGTGTTGTCACATGAAAAGATATAATAAAATATTTACAAAAATGTGAGGGGTGTACTCACTTTTGTGAGACACTGTATTTATATAATCATATACATATATATATGTTGCCATCGCTGCGTTACTTACCCCCTTCGCTGCACGATTTGATTCGAACAGTCAATAGGTTTCAAGCAGCTCTCATCCTATGGGCTGATTTGAATATTTCAGCCAATAGGAATGCAAGGTACCCCAAATATAAAAGAAATGAAGAGGAGCCTCCATGCTGGATGTCGTCGTCACCGCCGGTCCTGCTCAGATAAAAGATGCCCCGCAATGGATGAAGATGTCGCTGCCTGGATGAAGATGTATGTCCAGACTTCAGGAACTGTGATTTTTTGGGGTTATTTTGTTTTTATTTTATTTTGGGTGGGGTTTTTTAGATTATTTTTTGGGGGGCAGCAAAAGAGCTGATTGCCCTTTTAATGCCCATACAAATGCCCCTTTAGGGGCAATGCGTAGCATAGGTTTTTTTAGACTTAGTTTTTTTATTTTGGGGGGTTGGTTGGGTTAGGGGTTTTACTGTTAGGTGGTACTTTGTCATTTTTTTATGTAAAAGAGCTGATTGCTTAAGGGCAATGCTCTACAAAAACTCCCTTTTAAGGGATATTGGTAGGGGGTGTTTTTATTTTTGGGTGGCTTTTTTGTTTTTATAGGGGTATTAGATTAGATTTAATTTTTATTATTTTGGATGAATTTGTTTATTTTTTGTAATCTTAGATTTCTTTTATTTTTCGTAATTTTAGTGTTTTTTTTGTAAAGTTAGTTTTTTTTTAATTTTTTCGTAGTGTTAGGATTTTTACATTTCGTAACTTATTTTTTTTTCCGTTTATTTTAGCTTTTTAAAATAGGTTTATTTATAGTTTAAGCTTAGTTTTTTTTATTTCACAGGTAAGTTTTTTTTTTATTTTAAGGTAGTTAAATGATAACTTTAATTTAAAGTTAGGGGGTGTAAGGTTTAGGGGTTAATAGTTCAATTTTGGGTATTACGATGTGGTTGCCAGCGGTTTAGGGGTTAATAGGTTTAGATTAGTATTTGCAATGTGGGGGCCCGGCAGTTTAGGGGTTAATAGGTTTATTAAGGTTTTAGCGATGCAGGTGTGCGACGGATTAGGGGTTAACAATTTTAATTAGTGTCAGCGATGTCAGGTGGCAGAGAATTAGGGGTATTAAGACTAGCCTTCTAAAGGCCACTGCTTCATAACCTGTCCACCCACTCTGAGGCGGTGGACAGAAATCAACCCGATCGAATACGATTGGGTTGATTGACACCCACTGCTAGCGAACGATTGGCCGCAAATCTGCAGGGTGCGGCATTGCACCAGTGTATGCTGTCGTCATTTATCTATGTGCAGCGGACATTAAATGCTACATCATATCATGTCCACTATAATAAATTGACCCCTAGGGGTTTATGTTAGGGTGTTAGGTTTTCACATAACCTTCTTGTTCCCATAGACATCAATGGGGATTGTGTTATAGCGATCACCATTCTGCAATCGCAGGTGTTAGTTTTTTTCTCTTTTTCTCCATTGATGTCTATGGAGCTAAATGCACCATAACGCACAACACAAGAAGGTTTTTCTGTAACTTGTAATGGCAGCACTATGGAAAGTGCGGTAGCGCTAAATATTTAGCATTATTTACGCACCAGGTTTAGCACACAACTTGTAATTTTGGTGAGTATTTATTATGAACTTATCTCATTAAAATAAATCAGTAATCAGCTTGTTAATCACTATAAATATCTGACTTATCTTGGGGTTTTGAATAAGGCATTAAAGGGATATTAACCTCTTAAGGAAATATGACGGAATTTTTCCGTCATAAAACAATTGAGCAAACTGAAAGCTGTGTCCTTAAAGGGTTAAACTCAAATGTTTTCTTTTATGATTCAGATAGAGCATGCAATTTTAAGCAACTTTCTAATTTATTTACTCCTATTAGCCACCAATCAGCTAGCGCTACCCAGGTGCTGAACCAAAAATGGCCCGGCTCCTAAGCTTACATTCTTACTTTTCAAATAATGATATCAAGAAAACAAAGAAAAAATAATAATAATAGGAGTAAAATAGAAAGTTGCTCAAAATTGCATGCTCTGGGGCCTTGTGAACTGCTGGTGCAATGCCACCCCCTGCAGATTCTCAGCCAATTGGCCGCTAGCAGGGGGTGTCAATCAACCCGATTGTAGTCAATCAGGTTAATTTCTGGCAATGTCTGTCCGCCGCCTCAGAGCAGGCGGACAGATTATGGAACAGTGGTCTTTAGACAGCTGCTTTATAACTTGTGTTTCCGGCGAGCCTGAAGGCATGCCAGAAACACGGGTCATTAAGCTCCATACGGAGCTTTATAAATATGCCCCTATATCTGAATCATGAAAGAAAACATTTTGGTTTCAGATGTCTTTAATGTCAGCATATGAGAGTAGGCAAGCAGTGGAGTGCAGTTACAGCCAGCATCATCATTCACTGGGACACATGCAGCAGCTTTCACAGGTGCTAATGCCCGAGACCTCTCTCTCAGATGTTTCCCACAATTCTTCTGCCCCCCACAGCAATTCTAATAAATAAAGTACAGTTTAGCAGGCGTATCTAATTTTATGTCAATCATTATTTTGTAGCAAGCGTGTAGCAAAATGAGAGTGTTTTCAAAACAAACGAATATTCTAACAGTAGTGCCTCTCATTGAAATGCAGCCCCTCTCTTTCTAGATAAGAACACTGCTATGAGAACAGGCAGGTATAGGGAAACAGAGTAACTTATTTACTCTTAAAGACATACAGTATGTGTGTTATATGTGCTATATATGTTTGCATACTGTGTAAATGTTCTCTAGAAGAAAAGTCGAATATAAGCTGCGAATAGATTAACTGTTAATTATGTGTGCATGGAATCATGAAAAATTTCCAATCCTCTTCAGAGCTCTCTTTTGTCATTTAAATTTGTTGATCCCTCAACTTTATTTTTATTTTTTATTTTTTTCGTTGTGGGTTTAGGTAATTTTGGTTTGTGTTCTAAAAAGTTAGTTATACATTACAGACAAATGAGGTTTGACAGAAATTTGCTCCTAGTGAGTGCTTATAACCACATTAAGTTTTACTGAAGCAGTTTCATGACTTGTATTGGACATTTAGAATTATAGCCTCACTATGCTTTGTACTGCATTACAACTCACAACTGATAGACCAGGTCCTGTGAGATTTTGTAGATTCTAGCCCTGTAACAATGTTTTTGACACTGAGGCAATAAAAGCTGACGCACCTGCTGATTTCCATAGCAGCTCACAAGTGTTTACAATCCTGTTATTAACTACAAAAGGAAAAACTTATGTGAGGCTTCAGACTAAGAGGAAGTATCAGTAAATCACTGTTAACTGCGGCTTTTAAAAGGTGATGTAAAACCTTGAAAGCAAAAGGTATTTTATTTTTCTTTAAAGGACCTTGTGCTGTAAAAATGTCTCC
Organism: Bombina bombina; assembly: GCF_027579735.1. NCBI lineage: Eukaryota > Metazoa > Chordata > Amphibia > Anura > Bombinatoridae > Bombina > Bombina bombina. Next base: position 241,686,087 of record NC_069506.1, read on the forward strand.
ACTTAAATGTGTTCTTAATGATTTATTGATTATATTGTTTGCAAATAGTTTCTTTGCCTTTATTTTGTCATTTGAAATAGCTGCCTGTAAAATCACTAAAGTGAATCGACAGCATAGTCTGAAAATGTCCATACTGTGGTATTGGTTATAGACAAGCAATGTAAACAAGGGGCAGCAGCAGAAACCTACCCATGGGGTGGGAGGGAGAGATTCTGTATAATTAGGGTAGCCACCTCAGCCATGTTTTCCTGGACACTTATGAGTTACACATGCTGCAGCGTGTACAGACCACACTTTCAAAAAACTCACTCTCACTGTACAGACCACACTTTCAAAATCTCACTCTCACTGTACAGATCGCACTTTCAAAAACTCACTCTCACTGTAGATACCGCACTTTCAAAATCTCACTCTCACTGTACAGATCGCACTTTCAAAAACTCACTCTCACTGTAGATACCGCACTTTCAAAAACTCACTCTCACTGTAGATACCGCACTTTCAAAAACTCACTCTCACTGTACAGATCGCACTTTCAAAAACTCACTCTCACTGTAGATACCGCACTTTCAAAAACTCACTCCCACTCTACAGACGACACTTTCAAAAACTCACTTTCACTGTACAGACCACACTTTCAAAAACTTTCTCTCACTGTACAGACCGCACTTTCCAAAACTCACTCTCACTGTACAGACGGCACTTTTAAAAAAAATAACTCTCACTGTACAGACTGCACGTTCAAAAAAATAACTCTCACTGTACAGACCACACCTTCAAAAAATCACTCTCACTGTACAGACAGCACTTTCAAAAACTCACTCTCACTGTACAGGCTGCACTTTTAAAAACTCACTCTTACTGTACAGACCACACTTTCAAAAACTCACTCTCACTGTACAGACCGCACTTTCAAAAACTCACTCTCACTATACAGACCACACTTTAAAAAACTCACTCTCACTGTACAGAACGCACGTTCAAAAACACACTCGCACTGTACGGACGGCACTTTCAAAAACTCACTTTCACTGTACAGACTACACTTTCTAAAACTCACTCTCACTGTACAGACGACAGTTTCAAAAACTCACTCTGACTATACAGACAGCACGTTCGAAAAATCACTCTCACTGTACAGACCACACTTTAAAAAACTCACTCTCACTGTATAGACCGCACGTTCAAAAACTCACTTTCACTGTACAGATGATCAGGGCCGCCACTAGAAATTTTGGGGCCCCTGACTTGACCATTGATCAGGGCCCCCCCCCCACCTCCTTTGACATGTGCAATTTTTGACCAAGTGACTAAAACATATATGCACTTTATTCTTAAGTGTCTATTTAAACTTGGAAATGTTGTAAAGGTAGTAACATACACACATACAGACACACTCATACACTGAAACGCACACTCACACATAAGGATTCACATATAGACACTCTAGCAGACAAGCAAAGAAACACAGTCAGACACAGACATACAAACACTCAGCACTTGTTTACATTGACCTGACAAGTAATGAGGTAACCTACAGTTTTGTAAAAAAGGAGATTTAGAAAACAAAATATGGAGTTCTGATTATCTTTTTGTAAAGGAAGATGCCAACTAATTGATGACAACAGCATGCAGTGGCTGAAAGGAAGGGTCCTGAACTGCCTAAACAATAATTAAAAGGTTAAATGGTGGATTGGTGACTTCCGGAAAGGTCTCGTTAGTCTCAAAGTCTGTAGAAAGATGTGAATAATCAGTAGTAAGGTCAAAATGTCCTAAAAAGGAACAGACAATGGACACACACACACACACAAACTCAAACTTGCACATACACCCAAGGAAACACAGACAGAGACAGCCTCAGAAAACACACAAAGACACACACACACAGAGACACCCACAGAAAACACACAAAGACATACGCACACAGAGAGACAACCACATAAAACACAGAAAGACATACATACACATACCCTCACTGAGACATCCACAGAAAACACACAGACATACACACACCCTCACAGAGATACCCACAAAAAAACACACCCTCACAGAAACATCCACAGAAAACACAGACATACATACATATACACACACACACCCACTCACAGAGACATTCACAGAAAACACAGACATACACACCCACCCTTACAGAGGCTTCCAGAGAAAATACATAAAGACAAACATACACACACCCTCACAGAGACACCCATAGAAAAAACTCAAAGACCTATGCACACACCCTCACAGACATCAACAGAAAATGCACAAAGACATACACACCCACCCTCACAGAGAAAAAATACCTACACACTCATAGAGACACAAACCAAAGCACAAAGACATAAACACAGACACCCACAGAAACACTCACAGGAGGAAACATTTATGCACCTTGCATCCCTTAAATCAACAGTGTGTGACATGCATGATAAAAAAACGGCAGAAATTAAGAGATCACTTTTTAAAGAATCATATTTGTAAATGTGCAAACAAAAATAATTCTGTGAATTCAAAATTGTACATTAATGATTGGGATAGATGGCTAGATGAAGAAAAGTACTTTTAAAAGGTTGACATATGTTTATTTGTTTTTTTCCCCATTTTCCCCAACCAAGAGCACCACTTCAAATATAGTGTACAAATGTTCCTATCTGTCAGCTGTACTTATGGATTTTGAAAATGCTGTACTCTTTATGGTCTTGGTGGAACCATAAGCTGTGGTATGCATACTATTAGATCTGGTTAAATGCAGGATTTAGGCTTGTTGGTATGTATTTCAAAATTAAGTTGTGTGTAGTGTAAACTGAACAGTTTTAAGTTAGTCTCATTTCAAACACTTAGTCTGAGAGTATAACATTTTATGCAGATGTAAAAATCTTAGATAAAATGCCTCCTTGCATCAGGAAAGTCCTTGCATTAAGGAGCAGTAAACTGGAATGTTATATATATATATATATATATATATATATATATATATATATATATATATATATATATATATATATATATATAAAAAATGCATATCTGCCAAAAGATCACCTACCATTTGTGTATTGAGGAGGAAACATTTCTGCATGGTTTTAAATATAGAATTTTTACAGCATTGTCAAATAATCATAAGGGATAAACTTCCTATTACGTCTTTCTTGTACCCAACACACTGAATAAATAAAGACACTTGACAACAGGTTATATGGGCTAAAGACCGGTCACGGTCACATTTATTAATAACAATAAGCCTTTAAAACTAGGCTTATTCAACTATGCCAAATAGGCAACTTTAAATAAATATATAAAGAACTATATTAGTTCTTCGCTGGTGGCGGCAAAGACTAGCTAAATTAACCCTTACTGACAGACGGCCAGGGCCCTACACGGTGTTTGCAACGTGGTAGGCTGCCACGCCCAATTGGCAGGGAGAGAGAGCTGTAAGCTATAGAGGTATTTGCCTAAGATTCGTAGGGGGGAGTAACCCCTAGGACGGCACCTAGTGGGTGTCACCTCCCCCATCCCATGACATCACTCGTCTCGCACCCTGCCCGCTCTCTAGGCCCTGACCGACCGCCTGCTGGGGCATACAACCAACCCAGTAAGGCAATCCCCCCCAGAACGGGTCGTAAAAACACGCTCTAAGGGGGTGGAAGACTAAATTACACCCCTGGGCTTATTGAGCTAGTTCAATTAAACCTACCCACGCCAGGGTATAAGTCCCTAACCCTACCTAACGCCGCCACTTCTCCTTCCAGGGCCGGGTGGGCGGGGAAAGCTTGCTTGAAGTCTGGAACCAGGAAGAAAAGAGGGCCGGATCCACTGCAGCCAGGACCTATAAAGGTAAGCAGAAATACCGCCCCCCTACATGCAACATTGTAACATCTAGTACCTTCCAGACTTCAACTCAGTTATCCCTTAATTTTGCTACAGGCCCACTAGAGGGCCTTCCACTTCCATAAGGGATAAACTTCCTATTACGTCTTTCTTGTACCCAACACACTGAATAAATAAAGACACTTGACAACAGGTTATATGGGCTAAAGACCGGTCACGGTCACATTTATTAATAACAATAAGCCTTTAAAACTAGGCTTATTCAACTATGCCAAATAGGCAACTTTAAATAAATATATAAAGAACTATATTAGTTCTTCGCTGGTGGCGGCAAAGACTAGCTAAATTAACCCTTACTGACAGACGGCCAGGGCCCTACACGGTGTTTGCAACGTGGCAGGCTGCCACGCCCAATTGGCAGGGAGAGAGAGCTGTAAGCTATAGAGGTATTTGCCTAAGATTCGTAGGGGGGAGTAACCCCTAGGACGGCACCTAGTGGGTGTCACCTCACCCATCCCATGACATCACTCGTCTCGCACCCTGCCCGCTCTCTAGGCCCTGACCGACCGCCACAAGAGTCAACGCCTCTTGCCGCCACAACTGACTAGCTCCTATACAACATATTAACTATACCTAACAAATTTTTTTTTTTTTTTTTTTTTTTATATAAACTAACAATTAAACAAACAATAAAAGTGCTTTGTGAATGTCAGCTAAAAAGATGTCCAGACCCTCATCCGTGAGGTGAACGCCGTCAGGGCGGTAAAGAGCCTTATTGTCAGCCGTTATTGCATCATGCCTAATGGCAAAACCACCTAACGCCGTGACCGTTCTCCCCATTTCCCTGTTCAGCTTCTTCCTAACGTTGTACTCAGCCCTCTGGTTTACAATGTATCGCCAACGCAGTCGTGCAACCACGTTAGACCAACCAATCTTGACATCAGTGAGCCAAGCACACACCCAGCGTACATCTGAAGCCATCCTCCTAATCAAGTCCAATACAGGAACCGACCCCATGTCGTTCCCACCCAGATGCAAAACAATGATATGGGGCTGACCCCACCTCCTATGTGCATCCTGGAGCAAAGCAGGTAACTCTTCCCATGTTAACCCTCTGCGCCCTAGCCACCGCACACTAGCTCTGGATCTTGAAATCCCCAATTGCTGTCCATCCGGCCGCTGCGACGCCCTGATGGACGCCCAATGCACGAAGGAATGACCCACTATCCAGACACGCTTCGTGGGCGCATTCCTACCTGCAAACACATGATACACAACTGAACCAAAACTTCAGGGAACAGGAAAACAACATTCCAACACCTAACAAGACTCACCCTCCAAGGGGCGTATGTATGACTTAAATCTCCCTGATTTCCAGCGCCCCAAACTCTTGATGCCCGCCTCAGACACCCCACTGCTAGCTGCGCTAGTAGCCGCCCTGATCCGAAAGGAATGGGGGGCAATTCACGAAGGATCCAGCCCAGCAGCGGACGCTGCCTTGGCTAGAACCTTCTTAAATTGGAATAAGGATAAGGCGGAGCCATCTTCATGGATAAGGAGCTGCTGAAAACCCTTCGGCTGAACCTCACAATAATCCTCATAGTTCCTTACCGGGCAGCACTCCGGAAAGTCATGTTTCCTCAACGGAAGCCACACACCTCTACCTAGCGGATCCATTTTCGACCTAGGTACAAGTAGCAACAGACCATCCTCTGACGGCCGAACGTGCTCCCATTGTATCCCACCCTTGGTATCACTTTTAGATGAAGCCACCACTTCACCAATCCTCAAAGCCCCCGCTAGGGCAAATGAGAATACGGTCCTGAATAACAAAGCCTCAAACTTTGAAGCACACACTGACTGCAGAGTGCAAACCAATGCCCTCAACCGTAAGGGTGTGATAGGCTCTCTACGATCGCTCACGAGAGGGGACATCCGACCCCATCCTTTCATTACCTGTTTCACCAGGAATGACCGCGAAAAATCTGCTATGCCGAGTGTCTTATTAAAGAAAGAGACGGCCGTTAACCTACTCTGCGCCGACAGCCTAGATACGCCCTGTTTATGCAACCCCGCTAGCCATTCCAGCACCTGTACCTGCGCAGCCCTCTGCACGGAGAACCCTTGCTGGTTGGCGAAGCAGACCCACGATCTCCAGTGTTTCTCATAAGCACACCAAGTCTTAGGGGCCAAGGACGCCCATACTAGGGGAAGGACACTCTCCCAACCCCCGCCATCTGCCAAAGAAAATGAGGGCAAATTAGACCTGTGCGTGCTGCCGTTGGCGCAACCCTCCTAAACTGATCCCACCGAAATCTGGAGAGAGCATCAGCTACGATGTTGTGAACCCCCGGAACGTGTCTAGCCGTGAATCGTACATTCAACTGCAAACAGCGCAACACCAGGTGTCGCAAATACGTGACTACCCTGGGAGACGAAGCCGATAACCGGTTTATGGCATAAACAACACTCATGTTGTCCGACCAAAAAAACACCGCCCTATTCGCCAACTGTTGACCCCATAGTTCTATTGCTACAATGATTGGAAAAAGTTCCAATAAAGTTAGGTTTTTGGTTAAACCAGCCGCAACCCAATCCTCAGGCCATGGAGCCGCGCTACATTCACCCGTGAGGTAAGCCCCATAGCCGAAACCCCCTGCCGCATCGGTAAAGAGGTGCAACGCTTGATTAGAAATGGGGCCCTCCCTCCATATGCACACCCCGTTAAATTTCTTTAGAAATTCCTCCCAGACGCTGAGGTCGTCCCTCATCTCGGCGGACACCTCAATCCTCGAGCACCTTGCACTAGGACCCTGCAACCGACTCTCCAACCATCTGTTGAATACCCTCCCCATGGGTATAGCCCTGCCAGCAAAATTCAGCAGTCCCAACAAAGACTGCAACTCTTTGAGAGAGACAGAGCTGGCTTTGCGCACCGACAAAACCACCTGCAACAGGCGGTCGACCTTGTCCTGCGGCAATCTACAAACCTCAGCCTCGGTATCTATTTCGATACCGAGGAAAGTGAGGCGGGTACAGGGGCCCTGTGTCTTGTCGTCAGCTAGAGGCACCCCAAATCTACCCATCATGTCTTGCATGACCACCATCATGCGTGTGCATTCCTCCGAATCCGCCTTTCCCACCAGCAAGAAGTCATCCAGGTAGTGAGCCACAGCCCCACCACCAGACTCCCTCTGAACCACCCAATGCAGAAAGCAACTAAAGCATTCAAACAGTGCGCACGAAAGCGAGCATCCCATGGGAAGACATTTATCCACATAGAATGCCCCATCCACCTTCATGCCCATAAGCCTGAAGGCCGACAGGTGCAGAGGCAGTAAGCGAAATGCTGACATGCTGACTCTATGTCCAGTTTCGCCATTAGGGCCCCCGCCCCTTTGCCCCTGACGATCTCAAGCGCATCGTCAAAGGACTGATAATGCACTGAACTCGCTTCAGGGTCAATGGCATCATTCACCGACCCCCCTCTCGGGAAAGACAAATGGTGGATGAGCCGAAACTTGCCCGTGTCCTTCTTGGGGACCACCCCCAGTGGAGACACCACCAAATCCGCCAATGGCTTTGCCCAGAATGGGCCAACCACTCTCCCCAAGGCTACCTCCTTACTCAGCTTCTCCCGAACCACCCCCGGGAATTCGTAAGCCGACTTGAGGTTCCTGTGTATTACAGAACCCCGCACGGCCCCTTCTACCAGAATATAGAACCCCTCCCTCAACCCCGACCAGAGCAAATGCTCCACCCTTTGATCGGGGTACTGAGCCAGCCATGGCTCCATGGCCTCCGCTCTAAGAGGGGTTTGGGCCCTTGTACCCAGGGCCCCCTCTGGGGGCAGGCTTATCTGCCCCAGGCTCCCTGCGCTTGCTGCAATCTGCCCCTGGATATGACGAAAGGAGCAGCCAGCCCCCTGTCACATTGCTTATCCTGGATCTTCCAGCATTCCCTGCCACACCTCTTTTGTTTAGGTGCCATTCTATTGGGGCCTTGGTGAGGAACAGGGGAGCCCAACGCACCCCCTTCCATGCCCAGCTTTGACCACAGGTCAATATCTTTAGTCCCGAAATGCAGAAGAGGGTTACCCACCATCTTCCTGCGAAAGGCCATATCATATTCCCGCCACGCTCCCTCCTTAAATCTGGCGCGGATATCATCGATCGTATCCTCGTATTTGAAGAGATTATGGCCTTGAGATGGCCACTTGTCAATATAACAAGTAGCGAGCACCCGAAAGCACTTCTGCCACTCCTCAAATGTTTCCGGCCTTTGAACCTTCTTAGGTCCCGTGCCGTCTGCAGCGCGCTCGCGAGCCCTACAGGCCTCAGGGGAGAGTTCAAAGATGTTGACATATCGTCCATCCTGAATCTTCTTAACCACCTTAGACTTTAGGTGCCCGTACAAGGAGTGCACCAAGCACGGATAAGTGTCCCCGTGCGACACTACCTTCCTGGACAAAGGAAGGTCTCCCACCAGCATGGACGCAAAGCTAGCGTCCTGAGGGGGAGGAACCCCTTGGCTATGCTCAACCGATGACACCTTACCTTTCGCCTGCGCCGCTACCAGCTTCTTAATCATTTTGAACATCTCCTTCTGCCCCTTACCCACTAGTCCTAAGTCACCCTCACTCTCAGAACCAGACCCACTAGAGGATGATCCTAGCCCAGTGTGTGCAGATGTGTGCAAAAGGAACTCACCGCTGGGGGCCAAAGGTGGCGCAGCTCCAGATGCCAAGCGCTGATTCCTGTCCTCTACAGCCGCCGTGGATGAAACTGCCGCCGGCACAGGACCCTGGCTGGAAGTGGCAGCCACAGTTGACACCGTCTGATCCATAGCGAGCGCCTGTGGAAATAAAACAGATTGGGGAGTACTCCCTGCTGATGACTGGGCCCCTGAGGGGCCCCCAACCTGTTCCCTGGACAAGCACACACCCAACGCAGCAGGCACAGCCTTACGTATCATCTCCTCTGTCACACCAGCAGATTGCCCATGCAGACCACTCACAGAGCCCACAGACTCACCCCTGATGCCCTGCGTGACATGTGCACCAGTATCCCGCTGCCTCGCTACCCCTGAAGCAGTACCCACAACGTCTAAGAATTCAGTGTCTCCCACTGAATTCCCTTGACCAACCACAGTTATACCCCTGTGACTCACACCCGAGCCTACACTCTGCCCAGTTTGACCCCCCTGAGACACACCCGGAGTTGCACCCTGCGCAGACATACCCCCATGAGCAACACCAGAAGACCCCTGCACAGTCATACCCCCATGAGACACACCCGGAGACACATCCTGCACAACCATACCGATGTGGAGCCCACCCGGAGGGCCCTGCGTAGTGCGATTGCCCAATGTGCCCCTCCTTTTGAGCTTGGCAATAGTGGCCCGCCTACCGCCCACTGATTTGCCCATAGCCTTCCTTGCCAGACCTGCTCGAGGCCCACCTTTGCGACCCCCAGCAGCCTCAGGAGCCCGACCACCCGCACGGAGACTCCCCAACTTACTAACTTGAGCTCCGTGCGGTGATCTGCTCCTAGTTGCCGCCCGCAGCCGTGCACGTCCGCGCTCCTCCCCTACTGAATCGTCACTAAGGGAGGAAGCGCGTGACGTGACGGCGGAAGGGGCGGAGCTACGCCCCGATGTGGGCCCGGGCACCTGAAGAGCTCGGACCACGTGGGCGGCCCGCGCGCCTTCCGAACCTGCTCCCACTATACCCAGGCCCCCATGGGGAGTATCACCCCAGAGGGCCTGAGCCAACGAAAGCACCGATGCCAAGGCCGCAGGAGGAAGGGACCCAAGCTGCTGCCAAGACACGTGACCGGCAGCAGCCTGGACCCCCCCGCGGCAAATCCTCCTGGGCCTTAAAACCTAAGGGACAAGAGGGCACCTGCATCTCCTGAAATAGCGGGGGGGAATCGGGAGGGGTAGAGACCCGCCTAGTAGGGGTAGATGTGATAAGATGCCAGCCACCTCCCCAAGCCCAGATCCCCTTGGACTAACTACCTCAACTTAAACCCCCAAACCACCATGAGGGGAGATAACTGGAGGGACAGGGACAGGAGAGGAACCCTAAGCTCCAGGGCCCGCCGAAGGGGCCCTAGATCCCAGCTTCCCTTTGGCCCTTGCTTGCAGCACAGGAGAGACCCTAGGCCTAACCACAGGGGAGGGGGGTACCACTTCCTCTGAGCCTGATCCTCCATTGTCTCTTGCAGCTCCTCTCATGCCTGGAACCACCTTCACCACTTCGCTGTAGCGCTTAGGCGGAACAGACTTCCTCTTAGCACGCTCCATCACCACAGCAGAAGAAAGCTTGCTTAAAGTCTGGAACCAGGAAGAAAAGAGGGCTGGATCCACTGCAGCCAGGACCTATAAAGGTAAGCAGAAATACCGCCCCCCTACATGCAACATTGTAACATCTAGTACCTTCCAGACTTCAACTCAGTTATCCCTTAATTTTGCTACAGGCCCACTAGAGGGCCTTCCACTTCCATAAATACACTGCTGTTAAAAAAAATGTGTTTTTATGGACCCCTGGCCCCACCATACAACTACTACCACACTGAAGTTACAATCCGGAATTGCACAATGAAATAAAAGATTTGCTTAGTAAGTCCTACCTCCTCTGCAAATGAAAGTGATCTGCCGTCTGACTCAGGCAGACACTGTACAAACAAAGTGCCAAGTCTGTCTCACACTGTGCATAGTGGTTTAGTGCACACTCAGAAATCCTCTCAAATGCTAATACAGTGGGGAAAAAAGTATTTAGTCAGCCACCAATTGTGCAAGTTCTCCCACTTAAGAAGATGAGAGAGACCTGTAATTTTCATCATAGGTATACCTCAACTATGAGAGACAAAATGTGGAAACAAATCCAGACAATCAAATTGTCTGATTTGGAAATAATTTATTTGCAAATTATGGTGGAAAATAAGTATTTGGTCAATATCAAAAGTTCATCTCAATACTTTGTTATATATCCATTGTTGGCAATGACAGAGGTCAAACGTTTTCTGTACGTCTTCACAAGGTTGTCACACACTGTTGCTGGTATGTTGACCCATTCCTGCATGCAGATCTCCTCTAGAGCAGTGATGTTTTGGGGCTGTCGCTGGGCAACACAGACTTTTAACTCCCTCCAAATGTTTTCTATGGGGTTGAGATCTGGAGACTGGCTAGGCCACTCCAGGACCTTGAAATGCTTCTTACGAAGCCACTCCTTCGTTGCCTGGGCGGTGTGTTTTGGATCATTGTCATGCTGAAAGACCCAGCCACTTTTCAGCTTCATTGCCCTTGCTGATGGAAGGAGGTTTGCACTCAAAATCTCAAAATACATGGCCCCATTCATTCTTTCATGTACACGGATCAGTCGTCCTGTTCCCTTTGCAGAGAAACAGCCCCAAAGTATGATGTTGCCACCCCCATGCTTCACAGTAGGTATGGTGTTCTCTCTCCTCCAAACACGACAAGTTGTGTTTCTACCAAACACTTCTACTTTAGTTTCATCTGACCATATGGCATTCTCACAATCTGCTTCTGGATCATCCAAATGCTCTCTGGCATACTTCAGACGGGGCCGGACATGTACTGGCTTAAGCAGGGGGACACGTCTGGCACAGCAGGATCTGAGTCCCTGGCGGTGTAGTGTGTTATTGATGGTAGCCTTTGTTACGTTGATCCCAGCTCTCTGCAGGTCATTCACTAGGTCCCCCTGTGTGGTTCTGGGATATTTGCTCACCGTTCTTGTGATCCTTTTGACCCCACGGGGTGAGATCTTGCGTGGAGCCCCAGATCAAGGGAGATTATCAGTGGACTTGTATGTCTTCCATTTTCTAATTATTGCTCCCACAGTTGATTTCTTCACACCAAGCTGCTTGCCTATTGTAGATTCAGTCTTCCCAGCCTGGTGCAGGTCTACAATTTTGTTTCTGGTGTCCTTCGACAGCTCTTTGGTCTTCACCATAGTGGAGTTTGGAGTGTGACTGTTTGAGGTTGTGGACAGGTGTCTTTTATACTGATAACAAGTTCAAACAGGTGCCATTAATACAGCTAATGAGTGGAGGACAGAGGAGCCTCTTAAAGAAGAAGATACAGGTCTGTGAGAGCCAGAAATCTTGCTTGTTTGTAGGTGATCAAATACTTATTTTCCACCATAATTTGCAAATAAATTATTTCCAAATTAGACAATGTGATTGTCTGGATTTGTTTCCACATTTTGTCTCTCATAGTTGAGGTATACCTATGATGAAAATTACAGGCCTCTCTCATCTTCTTAAGTGGGAGAACTTGCACAATTGGTGGCTGACTAAATACTTTTTTTCCACACTGTACTTTACTCCTTGTAATAACATTTCCCATGCTCAATTAGCACTCTGCTGTAGTACCCACTGGTGGCTGCCAATTATTTTTTTTTTAGTTCTTGCCTCATGGGGCCCTCCTGGCCCATTGGGCCCCTGACAGGAGTCACCCCTGTCACCCCTGATAGCGGTCCTGCAGATGACACGTTCAAAAACTCACTCCCACTGTACAGACAGCACGTTCAAAAACTCACTCCCAATGTACAGACAGCACGTTCAAAAACTCACTCCCAATGTACAGACAGCACGTTCAAAAACTCACTCCCAATGTACAGACAGCACGTTCAAAAACTCACTCCCAATGTACAGACAGCACGTTCAAAAACTCACTCCCAATGTACAGACAGCACGTTCAAAAACTCACTTCCACTGTACAGACAGCACGTTCAAAAACTCACTCCCAATGTACAGACAGCACGTTCAAAAACTCACTTCCACTGTACAGACAGCACGTTCAAAAACTCACTCTCACTGTACAGACAGCACGTTCAAAAACTCACTCTCACTGTACAGACAGCACGTTCAAAAACTCACGCTCATTGTACAGACAGCACGTTCAAAAACTCACTCCTATTGTACAGACAGCACGTTCAAAAACTCACTCTCACTGTACAGACAGCACGTTCAAAAACTCACTCTCACTGTACAGACAGCACGTTCAAAAACTCACTCCTATTGTACAGACAGCACGTTCAAAAACTCACTCTCACTGTACAGACAGCACGTTCAAAAACTCACGCTCATTGTACAGACAGCACGTTCAAAAACTCACTCTCACTGTACAGACAGCACGTTCAAAAACTCACGCTCATTGTACAGACAGCACGTTCAAAAACTCACGCTCATTGTACAGACAGCACGTTCAAAAACTCACTCCTATTGTACAGACAGCACGTTCAAAAACTCACTCTCACTGTACAGACAGCACGTTCAAAAACTCACGCTCATTGTACAGACAGCACGTTCAAAAACTCACGCTCATTGTACAGACAGCACGTTCAAAAACTCACGCTCATTGTACAGACAGCACGTTCAAAAACTCACTCCTATTGTACAGACAGCACGTTCAAAAACTCACTCCTATTGTACAGACAGCACGTTCAAAAACTCACTCCCACTGTACAGACAGCACGTTCAAAAACTCACTCCTATTGTACAGACAGCACGTTCAAAAACTCACTCTCACTGTACAGACAGCACGTTCAAAAACTCACTCTCACTGTACAGACAGCACGTTCAAAAACTCACGCTCATTGTACAGACAGCACGTTCAAAAACTCACGCTCATTGTACAGACAGCACGTTCAAAAACTCACGCTCATTGTACAGACAGCACGTTCAAAAACTCACTCCTATTGTACAGACAGCACGTTCAAAAACTCACTCCCACTGTACAGACAGCACGTTCAAAAACTCACTCCCACTGTACAGACAGCACGTTCAAAAACTCACTCCTATTGTACAGACAGCACGTTCAAAAACTCACTCTCACTGTACAGACAGCACGTTCAAAAACTCACGCTCATTGTACAGACAGCACGTTCAAAAACTCACGCTCATTGTACAGACAGCACGTTCAAAAACTCACTCTCACTGTACAGACAGCACGTTCAAAAACTCACTCTCACTGTACAGACAGCACGTTCAAAAACTCACGCTCATTGTACAGACAGCACGTTCAAAAACTCACTCCTATTGTACAGACAGCACGTTCAAAAACTCACTCTCACTGTACAGACAGCACGTTCAAAAACTCACTCTCACTGTACAGACAGCACGTTCAAAAACTCACTCCTATTGTACAGACAGCACGTTCAAAAACTCACTCTCACTGTACAGACAGCACGTTCAAAAACTCACGCTCATTGTACAGACAGCACGTTCAAAAACTCACTCTCACTGTACAGACAGCACGTTCAAAAACTCACGCTCATTGTACAGACAGCACGTTCAAAAACTCACGCTCATTGTACAGACAGCACGTTCAAAAACTCACTCCTATTGTACAGACAGCACGTTCAAAAACTCACTCTCACTGTACAGACAGCACGTTCAAAAACTCACGCTCATTGTACAGACAGCACGTTCAAAAACTCACGCTCATTGTACAGACAGCACGTTCAAAAACTCACGCTCATTGTACAGACAGCACGTTCAAAAACTCACTCCTATTGTACAGACAGCACGTTCAAAAACTCACTCCTATTGTACAGACAGCACGTTCAAAAACTCACTCCCACTGTACAGACAGCACGTTCAAAAACTCACTCCTATTGTACAGACAGCACGTTCAAAAACTCACTCTCACTGTACAGACAGCACGTTCAAAAACTCACTCTCACTGTACAGACAGCACGTTCAAAAACTCACGCTCATTGTACAGACAGCACGTTCAAAAACTCACGCTCATTGTACAGACAGCACGTTCAAAAACTCACTCCTATTGTACAGACAGCACGTTCAAAAACTCACTCCCACTGTACAGACAGCACGTTCAAAAACTCACTCCCACTGTACAGACAGCACGTTCAAAAACTCACTCCTATTGTACAGACAGCACGTTCAAAAACTCACGCTCATTGTACAGACAGCACGTTCAAAAACTCACGCTCATTGTACAGACAGCACGTTCAAAAACTCACGCTCATTGTACAGACAGCACGTTCAAAAACTCACTCCTATTGTACAGACAGCACGTTCAAAAACTCACTCCCACTGTACAGACAGCACGTTCAAAAACTCACTCCCACTGTACAGACAGCACGTTCAAAAACTCACTCCTATTGTACAGACAGCACGTTCAAAAACTCACGCTCATTGTACAGACAGCACGTTCAAAAACTCACGCTCATTGTACAGACAGCACGTTCAAAAACTCACGCTCATTGTACAGACAGCACGTTCAAAAACTCACTCCTATTGTACAGACAGCACGTTCAAAAACTCACTCCTATTGTACAGACAGCACGTTCAAAAACTCACGCTCATTGTACAGACAGCACGTTCAAAAACTCACTCCTATTGTACAGACAGCACGTTCAAAAACTCACGCTCATTGTACAGACTGCATTTTCAAAAACTCACTTCCACTGTACAGACAGCACGTTCAAAAACTCACTCCTATTGTACAGACAGCACGTTCAAAAACTCACTCCCACTGTACAGACAGCACGTTCAAAAACTCACGCTCATTGTACAGACAGCACGTTCAAAAACTCACTCCCACTGTACAGACAGCACGTTCAAAAACTCACGCTCATTGTACAGACTGCATTTTCAAAAACTCACTCCCACTGTACAGACCGCATTTTCAACAATGTAGTCTCACTTTACAGAACAAGTTTTGTCTTTGCCGCTTTTCTATAGCTGTAAGAAGATTGTGCTTGTAAACAAATAAAACAGAATGGCAAACACTTAACTCATTATCACCCAGAGGCAATATACTTTATCTGAAAAACAAATTATGTACTTTACAATAATGAAAAGGTAAGAATGAAAAACAAGGAAAGATTGTAGTAACAGGTTTGATTTTGCAGTTGGGACTTCCAGTTTCTCATGTTCCCTAGAGGTCATATTAGCTGTATCGGATATTATGTATATATATATATATATATATATATATATATATATACACAGGTGTATACTGTACTGTATATATAAAACAGTCATGCCTATTACCAATAGACTATATAAAAATGTCACTTGCGTGTATTACAAGTTGAAAGTAAATGTGACCGCACGAGTGCAAACTAAATAGAAGCCCTCAATTCCCCCTGTATTTTTCTGTAAAATTGTGTCTTATATTGTATTGTTTCACCATTGTACTTATATCATTGTACAAATGGACAGCACTGCGGAATCTTTTGGCGCTTTACAAATAAACAATAATAATCATAATACTTGTCTAGTTAGTGCGACTAAAGAACTCCCGTAAATTGTTAGGGTTCAATAAAAAGTTGCACCAAATAAAAAATAAAATTATATATATATATACTTTGGAGTCCTTTGCACTCAAATACCTGAAAACATGAAAAATCATTTTTATTCAAATAGGTTATTTAATCATGTGTTTTACTGTTCATCTACTGTAAATATTTTACATTTCAATGCACTTCACCGAGGGGAAAATGTTCTATCTATTTTAAATATATATTCCTATATATATTTGTATATATCTATACATATGTATAGATAAATATATAAATATTTATATATATATATATATATATATATACTGTATATAGGTATAGATACATATTTAAAATATATATATATATATATATATATATATATATATATATATATATATATATATATATATATATACATATATTTAAAAATAAAAATAAAATTTTCTTCTATGTGAAGAACAATGGAATGTAAAATATTCATACCCACTTTTGGGTTAGCGCTGCAGTTATAACGCAGTGTCAGGTTAGTGAGCGAGCAATAAGTGTTAGTATTTTTCCAGTTTGCAAGCTCAATTAAAGTCTAGGAGGTCTATTTATCAAGCTCCGAACTGGAACTTGATGACCTGCTGCTCCATAACCTGTCCGCCTACACTGAGACGGCGGACAGAACTCAACCCGATCGTATTGACACCCCCTGTTAGCGGCCAATTGGCTGCGAATCTGCAGGGAACGGTATTGCACCAGCAGTTCACTAGAATCGATGTGCAGTGGACATGGTTCGCTATAGCGGATAATGTCCGTCCACACAATGATAAATGGACCCCTATGGGGAGAAGATGTTAACGCACAGGGCCGGATTTGCAGCTCAGGTGCCTGTAGGCACCAAAATCGAAAGCGCCCCCCCCCCCCCCCACGCGCTCCTGGTTCACATGTATGAACCTATAAATGAAGCCTAAAAATTTATAGAATCATTTAGATTTAATTATTAGATTTTTTTTACAGCAGCTGCTAATTATGGCACATAAAAGGCAGTCCATGATCTATAACAAAACACTCCAGACAGTATTTGCCCAGTATGATGAGATTCCAGTCAGAACAGTATTTTTTTAAATAAAATGTATACAAGAAAAGGGCAGGTTGTCTAGATTGGGGCTTCATTTAGAAACTTTGTTGACCAAGCCTGCAATGTGCACAATCAACCAAGATTCAGTTTTTTTTTAAAAGTGTGTTTATCCTGTGCAACAGCCCTGGCATTTCGCAGCGTGGTGGACATCTTTTTTTAGAGCAAAGTTATGCGCTCTACAAATAACCGATAATAATAATAATAATAATAATAATAATGGTGAGTGAGGACAGAGCTGCAGATGTGGGCAGAAAAGGCATATGGAGCAGAGAGACATGAAAGGCGCCTGTAGGGACATGCCTAATCTGCCTAATAGTAAACCCGGCCCTGTTAACGCAGTCCCTAAATCTGAAGTCTTACAGTTAGCGTGCACCTGCAAATATTATTAATTTCAAATTGTAATACGAGCAATAAAACATGCTCAAAAAGTTTACTTCTGGAAGTGTTTGTGAGCGCACGAAATCGCAAAATAGCGAGCCACTTGTAACCTGGCCTTCAATTTTTAGCAAGCTGGTAAAACATAATGCAAAAATATTTAAACTGGGTGTAAATAGGTAGATGATGAAGGATTTTGATGGCCGAAATTATTTGCGTTTTAGTGTTTGGTGATTATTGTCAACAATGTAAACGTTGCTTAAATGTTTTATAATGGAAAAAAATAGTTAAATTTAAACAAGTTTTACATTTAACTGTTGTAGCTTTTGTTTTACATAAAGGTCTGAAATGCTGTAACTATTATTTCCCCTAAATGTTTAACTTGTGCACAGTTTTAAGGCAATTTATTGCTTTTAGTGACATTTTCATAAGTTTAAAATAGGCAAAAACAGTTAAACATATAGGGCGAGATTACAAGTTGAGCGCAAAATATCGCTTCTGCAAAAGCGATATTTGCACTCAACTTAAAGTGAATGTTAAGTTTGATGAATTAGTGGTTTTTAAAAACAGGGGCACTTTCATTCATCAAACTTTACATTTCACTCGTTTTGTTAATATACTTACCTTATGGAGGCCTATCAAAGCGTCAACTGAAAATACGCTGGAATGCCGCATCGTAATTGTCGCAAGATTGATCCGCCATACTTATCAAAGCATTAAGATCGTCAAATGTTGAAATTTGTGGCGTAACATAAGATCCCGCGATCTCAATCCAACGCAGATCGATGCGAGTTGAAAACCCATGGAATTCAAGCTGAATTGTGTTCATTCACCTTCCTATTCAACACTATTTGAAGCTCTTACGAAGTTATAAAAAATTCAGCAGTTACGCTTGCATCTTTTCCGAAGCAGCGTACCTAGTTTTCAATCTGCCACCCTTGAGGTCGCAGATGCCATAGAACTCAATGGGAGTCGGAAAACACTGAAATCTTATGTTCGATGCTGCAAGACAATGAAGCATATCACCTAATAAAAGTAAATTACAAGCTATTAAATATGTATACCCTTCAAAAATCAAACAATATTATTGCCCCACATTTGGTGCACCAGTAGATATCGGGATAAAAATGAAAAATACATTACTACTGATGCATTATGCTACAACTTTGTCTCTCATTACAAATCAAGGGGACAATATTATTTCTACTTATTTGGTGCAAAGTATTGCCCTAAACTTGTCGCACTAATAGATATAGAGATACAAATGAAATAAATACACAACATAATATAGCTAACTTCCTTTTAATTTTTTTGAAAAATCTATGTGCACCATGTTTAAGCCATGTAATACAAGTCCCACTCTCCACTTTGCGCCATATTTGACTCACTTTTCGCACCAATTATGATGCAAACTCCTAAATAAACCACACATTACTGAATTTTTCCACCACTTTTGATTGGAATATGCATAATCACATGATATATGACATCAGCCAATCTGAATTAAATACGCATTATAAACTATACTCGATACTTGTGTCATTGATCACTCATCAGAACTTGTAAGTGCCATTTGTTACAATGTGTATTATACTTTGAAAGTATGTATATGGGAAATTAGTATTAAAGATAAACATTGATGCTGATATTAAAAAGAATTCTAATAATTCACTCTCCACTTTGCACCAAATATGTCGCTATTTGCTAAATTCGCAATTAGTCCTGCTCAGAAAAAGAATACATTTACACTATATACAATAATGTGCTAAAGAGAAATGTGCTTGTTCATGGACAGTATTGAAATGGTATAAATAAAGTTGGGAAAAGCCCGAATAGTCGCGGCATCAATGACTGTTAGTTAACACCAGTCCGATGCTCTTCGCACCATACTTGATGTGCGTGTTTTTGACGGCTTTTTTGATAAATAAGGAGATCGTATTCAGATCCGCGACAGCGATGTTTGGAGAGCGTATTGACGCTTGCGAATGCAACATAGTTGACGCTTTGATAAATGGGCCTCTTAATCTTGAAAGCCGCTCCAGCACTTCCCCTGCCCGTCGCAAGCCTCTTCATATGTTAAAAATGACGAATCCGGCTTCCTCCAATCACAGCGTTGCCTCAGGCAATGATTCCCCTGGGGGGAGCCATAACTGGAGGATGCCATATTCGTCATTGCTGACATATGAAGTGATGAATGGCAGGAGGGGGAATCGCTGGAGCGGCTTTCAAGATAAAAAAATAAGTATTTTAATAAAACAAGTGAAATGTAAAGTTTGATGAATGAAAGTGCCCCTGTTTTTAATAGGATATTTAAAAACCGGGCAGTGATTCATCAAACTTGACATTCACTTTAATAATAACAGTGCACACAAATATGCACTTGTATTACAAGTGAGAAATCATTGCCCTCACGGGAACGCGCTTCTATAGGCTCCAATGGGAGAACTAGCGAAGTAAAAGGGGCGAGTCGCGCAGCGATTGGCAGCAAATATAAATATAAATGTATATGAATATATATATACACATAAATATTTATGTGTTAATATGTGCATATACATATATATTTACTGAGAACAAACAGTACCCATAAAACGCAATGTAAAGGCACACCCCCCAAATAAAGCCACCAAAAATTGCTTTGTGCAGTTATTTTATTAAAAAATAAATACACTGTATTTTGGAGGCAGTTGGGGCACATTTAAAAAATTAATCAGAGGTCTGTAATGGCTGGTTATTTATCGCATGGCCGCAAATCGGCAAATTTTCAAGTTTGCGGGCGGGCAATAAATTAGCGCTTCACTTGTAATCTAGACCATCATTTTTTTGTAGAAGTGTGTGTTGATGGAATATTGTTTTGTGCAACAATTGGTAGCAATTGAGTGATATCAAAGCTAATATTTGTAAATTAAGCAACATTAAGCTTTTACTGTAGTAATAGCGTTTCTCCTTCACATACAGAACACTCAATAGCCAGATAAACATCTCTCAAGCTTAAATTTGTGTTTGTAAAATGATTTGAGGGATCTCGCTGTACTGACGAGACCTCTTAAATCATCTCATCTGAGCAGAGATCTTTAGATCATCATAGTGCTTAGTTACGTTTTTGTTATGTTTGTGTAAACAAATATAAATGTAAATATGTTCAAAATGTGTTACAGCTATTTCTTAGCAACCCATCTAACTATTATTTCCTTCCCTAATGTCTGCCATATATTAACATTTTATGCCCTTTTGTTTAATAGTCTTGCATGTTTATAGTGTTTAATTTGCTGCCTAAGAACTTGATCTTCTAAATGTGCAGAGAGAGACTCTAAAAAAAAAAAAGGTTTAGAACACAGCACAGAATTTTTTTTCCTAATAATTACATAACAAATTGTGTAATATTCCCAGAAATGTATGTAATAAAGTGAGCGGCAGTTATATTTAGGGATCCATGCCTGGTTATTCTGGTTTAGATCGACTGTTTGGTGTGCCATACTGGTAAATCCCAGGTGCACTATTAATAAACTCAGTATATGAAGCAGCAACTTGTAGAGAAATACTGATAAGCAGATGACACAAGTCTTTAGGAGGTTATAAATATCTTAAGAGTACAGGGAAATACATGAGGCTTATAAACACCAAGGAAGGCGAGAGAGCTAAAACTATCAATAAGTTACTGTTGTGAAGGACTTAGACTGGATACTCTGAGAAAGAGGATGGGATAAGGAGGGCCACTTAATCAAGCAGAAGCTGATAGAAGGGCCTTGAGTCGTACCTCAAGAGGAATCTGTGCACAGTATCATACTGGTAAGGACATAGGTCAAACTGGTGTCCCACGGCCACCTTTACAGAGCATATCAAAAAGCTAATGATTTAAATAGGTGCTAAAAGGAGAAATATGTGATGCAGACCTAATAGTGTCCCACTGAAGAACAAAACTGTACTAGTAACTTGTAAGTGATCCTATGGATTTATTTTTCATGTGTAGTGTCACTTGTACCTTTAAATAGGAGTTAGCTGACTTTGTTTCCCTTCTTGGCCCCCATATTAGTAATGTTGTATAATGCTCCCTTTAATTCATATTTTATTTTTCAGGTTAAGGTTTATGCTCATGATAATTTAAAGGGACATGTCATATTAAGGCATGCATAATATAAATCAGCAGTTAAACAATCCATTACAGAAGATCTTCATACAAATCAATGTATTAAAATAATAAAAAATTGCTATTTTGGACAATCACAAACTTCCGCATACGTTAAATACCCTCATCAGCATGTTTATTAAAGGGCTACGAAACCCATATTTTTTCTTTGAAGATTCACATAGAGTGTAAACTAATAAAAAAAACTTTAATTAATTTAAACTATCAATTTACTTTGTTCTGTTGGTATCCTTTGTTAAATAAAACAGGCAGGCAGGCTCAGAAGTGTGCAAATGTATGGCAGAAGTTTGCAAAATGCTTTAAACAAGTTTATACATTTGCAAGAGCACTATATAGCAGTAGTGTATTCACAAACTGCTGCCATACAGTAAACCAGACACATGCATGCCACCTACATAGGTATACTCTTTAACAATAAATGCCATGCGAACAAAGCAAATTTGATAAGAGAAGCAAATTGTAAACCATTATAAAATTGTATGCGCCATCTGAATCATTAAAGAAAAATATTGTATATTTCTGTCTCTTTAATGATTGCAATACAATTTTGGATGTTAAAATTAATAATTGCACACATCATAAATGATTAATATTTCATATAATTTTAAATCATTTTATAATTAACGCACTGCCCTGTTTTTTGTTGCTATTTTATACAATGTTGCAGAAAAAAATTACTTAGGGCTCGATGATATATTGTTCGCCAGCTCAAACCTTCTTTTTCTCGCTGACACTTGCAGGGCTGCCCCAGTGCAATGATCGTAAAAAAGGGGCAGTCCCTGCGAGTTGTGGGATGGCTCCTATTAAAAGTAATGGAGCTCGCTGGATAGGGAAACTTCGCTCCTTAGTGCGAAGTTAGCAGAGAGCAGGGGGAGCACTTTAAAATTAAAATCCTGCAGCCAATATAACTAACATTACGCTGCTTTCTGCTTATAGCATCTTACATTCGCTTATATGTTCGTATGCATTTGTTTTTCTATTGGGGTTATAAGTGTTCGTATTGTTTTGACAAAAGCTCGCCACCTTTTAGTTGGCGAGAAAAAACTGTGATATCTGCAGTGCGAAAATCTTTATAGAATTACGCTGGGATTAGTGAGACATTTTCATATATGCCCATGGAACGCCCATGTTCAGCCCATTTTACGAAAAAACAACAATTACGCTTTGCATTTTGTATTTATAAATTCAAATTTTTGTGTGATTTTTGCACATTCAGTGTACTACAATTACAATTTACGCTGTGAATATTTAATTTGATTTATTCCTGTGTAAATTAGATACTAATTTTACGTTTTTGTTAACATACGATTTTTGGTGAAGAATTTTGTTACGATTTTTGATGCACCTTAACAATACAATTTTTCCCTGCTTATTTTTGTGTGAATGATTCAAATATTTGTTTTGTATAATGTTTAAAATACGAATTTTGTTGTGCACATTTCATATGAAAATGCAGTATACGCCCCTTAGCAAGAAATCCTGTTTTCAGGGTAAAAAATGGCTTTAGATCATTCCACAAGGGAAATGGAAGGACTGGCAAGCATTCTTTAATAATCTCGCCAGCCCAGAGAGCTTTCAATCATCGAGCCCTTAGTGTTGCTTTCAGTGTTGTAGCTGATCAGTATATACAGATATCTATAGAAATATCTATTTACAAATACTTAGAACATATTTCCCTATGTGAAGAATATTGGAATGTGAAATGTTTACAGTAGATACACAGTTAAAAAATTTATTAAATATGAATATTGCATATGCTTTTCCATGTTTTCAGCTACTTGACTGCAAAGGGCTCCAATACATATATGTGTATATAGCAGTATTTTCTATCCTGTGGGGCCGATTTATCAAGCTCCGTATAGAGCTTGATGCCGCTTGTTTCCGGTGAGATGCTCCATAACTTGCCCGCCTGCTCTGAGGCCACGGACAGATATCAACCCGATCGAATACGATCGGGTTGATTGACACCCCCTGCTAGCGGCCAATTGGCAGCAAATCTGCAGGGGGGTGGCTTTGCACCAGCAGTTCACAAGAACTGCTGGTGCAATGATAAATGCCGACAGCATCTGCTGTCAGCATTTATCGATGTGCAGCGGACATGATACGCTACATCGTATCATGTCCCCTCGCACATTAATAAATATACCCCTGTATGTTAATAGAACATTTGACTGAGCAACTAGTGACCATTTTGATTGTCATTTGATGATATTTTATTATATATTTTATGTTATCCCTGTAAGGCTAATTGAGAATTTTCACAAACAATGGGCTTAGGTTCAGAAGCAAAAATGTTCATTCAAAGGGGGGTATTGAAGAGATGCAGGCAGCACAAAAAATTGATATTGCGTAAAAAACAAGACTTTATTTCATCCTTTAAAATATATACAAGCACAATCCATAGTAGTTACCCACACACACAGGGAGAAAAAAGGCTGCTTCCTTGCGTTTCCTGCTCACAGGGAGCACTTCATCAGGGATAGCAGCTGCTTCCCATACATGCTATTTATTCAAAATGATAGTGTTAACCCTATGTGGCCAAAAAAATTTAGCCTACATGTATTTTCAACAAAGGACTATTTTCAAACAAGGGTGTCACACGATCACTTTAACAAATATTACTGAATACACATTCATAGTGATAACATAGTTATTTACATTCATTAAAAACAGAAAAATATTTTCAAAAGCGGGGGAATAAGAAATTTCTCTATGGAAAAAGTTTTATGATGTTACATTAGACCTGTTTGTATATGGGTTGGTCGCTCCTTATAAACACAAAGTTGGGTAACTTCTGACCTTAAACAGTGTTATGCAAAATGCTATAAAATTAATGGCTACCCATATTTCAAGAAATATTTAAATCCGAAAATTGCATATAGTGTGAGCTAGCTGAGGTACATTTACATTTCTTCACAAACTTTTTAGTTTGTAAATTTTAGATATCCTATTTTAACTTTTATTGGTTCTAAGTAAATTCATTTGAGGAGGGGAACCTAGGATGTCTCACAGTGTGAGCTAGCTGACTTTCAATATTTCTATATTTCCTTTATGATTATTACTAGTATTATTTATTTATTATTCACCTTGTTAGGATATAGAATTTAATCTATCATAAAGAAAAGATTTTGTTAGTGGGAGCATAATTATTCATGATCTATGTTGTTATTAAAAATTATATCAAAGATTAACACATAATTTGTACCAGCATATGTTAGATGATTCTAATTCAGACCAAGCAATCATTTATTATTTTATTACTATTTTTAACTTTTAATTATTAATTTTCAATTTTTAAATTTTTAATTTTTTAAATTCTTAAATTTTTAACTTTAATCTAAATTTGTAGTCTACATTTTAGTCTAGATCATGATTTTAATTTGGTTTAACAGTTAATACATAGAAATGTGAGATACAAAAAAAACAATTCTTAGTTCATTTCTATTCATGATGTTTAAAGATTATAAATTTATAATGCTTTTTATTTGAAATTCATAGGAGGGTAGACTTAACAAACCTTAGTCACCGGTATACAATTGTAGATCCCATATTTTATTCATACCTTTTGGGAAACCGGTTTCCAACTTGTGGATCCAGAAGGCTTCCCTCCTATTGAGTTTCGCTAGCCTGTCCCCCCCAGAAATTCTCTTAGGTACCCTGTCGATCACCTGGAACTGAAATAAAGCCAGTATTTGATCCTGCATGGCTCTATCATAAATTGCTCCATATCTATGTGTTGCAAAGTGCTTAGCCACAGGGGTTTTGGGTTCTTTCGCCTCAATAGATAGAAGATGTTCACGTATACGCTCTTTCACAGCTCTAATAGTTCTACCTGTATATTGTTTGCCACACAGCTTACAAGTTATTAAATATACAGCAAAATCAGATTGGCATGTAAAGTGCTGAAAAATATTAAATTCATGTTTTGCAGTAAATGATTCAAATATATTCCCTGTCTTCACATAGTTACAGCTTTTGCATGGTCTTCCTCCACATTTAAAGGTACCTTTCTTAGGGGATAGCCACCTATCTGCACTAGTTGTCATCTCTCCTTGTGAATCTGAGAAATTCTTGTTGACATATTGTGCTATAGTTTTAGCTCTCCTAGAGACAAATTTTACTCCATTATTAGATATATGAGCTAGTGAATTCTCTTTCTCTAAGATTGGGAGGTATCTTTTTACTATGTTACAGATCTTATGATATTGATTGTTAAATTGTGTGGAGAACACTATTTTACCTTCTGCATCATCGTTTTTACTTTTATCTTTTAGAAGTAAATCTCGGTCCATTTCTCTCACACACTTTTGTGTATGCTCTAAAGTCTTCCTATTGTAGCCTCTATCAACTAATCGTTTTTTCAGTTGATCAGAATGTCTGTTATAGGCATCTATACTACTACAATTACGGCGCAACCTCATAAATTGTCCCTTAGGTATGGCACTTTTTAAGTGCTTGGGATGATTCGACTCTGCTCTTAAAATAGTGTTACCTGCTAGTTCCTTCCTGTATGTTTCCATACTCACTATTCTATTGTTCATGTCTGCTTTAATTTTTAAATCCAAAAAATTTATGTTATCCCCTGCCCAATTCCATGTAAATTTCAAATTCATACTGTTGTTATTTAATGATGTAACAAAATCCTTCATCTGTTCTACACTTCCATTCCAAATTATTAGGACATCATCGATGAACCTGGTGTAAAATATGATGTTCTCTTTAAAGGCATTGAGGTCCCCAAATATTTTGAACAATTCAAAATAGCCCAGATAGATGTTTGCATATGAGGGGGCAAATTTTGCCCCCATTGCCGTGCCTCTCTGCTGTAAAAACATCTTGCCTTTAAAGACAAAATAATTATGCATTAACAAATAGCTAACTACATCTATGAGATAGCTGATGAAAATTACATCAAAACTGGTATATAATTTCAGAATTTCCTCTAAGGCTAATAATCCTTGTTGGTGGGGGATACAAGAATATAATGACACTACATCAATGGTTAGTAGAAAATTTGAATCTCTCAACTCAAACCCATCCAACTTCCTTAAGAGTTGTTTAGTATCCCTAAGATGTCCAGGTAAATTAACCACTATGGGCTGTAAAAAGCCATCGACCCATTCTCCTAATTTTTCACCTAGGGTACCTATTGTGGAAATAATGGGTCTCCCTGGTGGTTTTATTGGATTTTTGTGAATTTTGGGCAAGTGTTTGAAAGTTGATATCACAGGAAACCTTACCAATAATAAATCAGCTGATTTTTCATTTAGGATACCTAGCTTTTTGCCTTCTTCTAATAGGGAATCTAATTCTTTTACAAATTTAGAGGTAGGATTAAACGTTAAAGCTCTATAAGTATCTGTATCATTTAGCTGCAAAAACGCTTCATCTTCATAGGCTGACCTATCTAAGATAACAATTGATCCTCCTTTATCGGAGCTGGTGACCACTATATTCTCATTCTTTTGAAGGCTTTTGAGTGCTAATCTTTCTTTTCCTGTAAGGTTACTATTCTTGTTAGTGATTCTACTTCTGTCACTATTGTATAGTTTAGTGATTTCCTGTTCAACTATAGTGTGAAATAGGTCTATATTTTCACCCCTAGACTGTGAGGGATAAAAACATTTATTGGTAAATTTCATATCACTTTTGGGTACTACTAGGCCTACATCATTATATCGCAGACTATCTCTGTGAAGAGTTGCTAAATCTGTGATATCACACAGCTCACTGAAACCTAATGTTTCTACATTTTCAGTAGTAAATACATGTAAATTTGATGTTACATTGTTGTTAGAACTATCTGGATCATTAGCAACCTCTAACATTGAAAAATGTTTCTTAAGGGTTATTTTTCTCATAAATTTATTTAGATCTAGTAACACATCAAACAAATTAAAGTCACTTGTTGGGGCAAAACCTAACCCTTTAGCTAACCCTTTGTATTGGTCATCAGTGAGTTGTAGGCTGGACAAGTTGATTATATTTTGTCCTTCTGTTGTTTCCCGTTTTTTGACCCCTTGTTTGATCTACTGGGGTATCTTGGTGTAGACATTTTCTGTGCTCCCTTTAAGACCGGACTCATAGTTGAAGCTGAATCTTCTTTGATCATCTCTGAAAACGACTGTCGTGCTGTAGATATTCTTGGTCTGGCACCTAGATCACTTTCTTTAGCTTCTGCACCTCCCAGATCTTCACTAGTTGATTCTATTTCTATAGTGTCCATGTGATCACTTTCCATTGAAGTTGATGGATCTCTAGTTGTATTCACTGATATATCTGTACCAGCACTGCTTTCACTGAAAGTTACTTTTCTTTGTCCAGCGCCTTTCTTTTTATTGTTATTCCTCTTGTGCCAGTTGTTTTTTCTTTTATTTCCTTGGGCACCTTTCTCACTCGTATTCCAATTATATACAATGTTTAAATCATAGTCCTTACAGTCACGTTTATATTTGTTCATCTTTCTTTCCATTATTTCTTTATCCAATTTGTCAAGGGTGTCATCAAACTGTTTTTGAAAAGCTGTATATCTAGAATCCTCCTTTGTTGCATCCAACCTGGTTTGTAAATCTGTAAGGTCTAATAGGACTTTTTCTCTTTCCATTTTCTTTTTGTTTAGTAGTTTCCCCATGAGTATTAGAGAACATTTAGTGAGGGTTTCGTTCCACTCTTTCATGAAAGTTAAATCATCCCTTTCATTTGCAGGGTATTTCTTTAATCTCATTCCTCTCGGAACTTTGTTTTCGTTTATATATAATTGTAGGAACTCCACTTCCCACCAAAGCCTCAGTTCTTTTATACTTTGCTTCTCTTTATTTGAAAATAAGTTCACTATATCCCCCTGTGTGTTTTCCTGGGCATTTGTGCTTTTCATTAAAGATTCCAAATTTGTGCGCCTCTTTTCAATGTTGCCATAAGCCATATTGTAATAATTTGTATTCCTTTTTAGTCACGTAATGTGATATTACCGTGTATTGATTGGAGTTATCAGGAAAATATATAAATAATAACCAACATTCATACAAAAACTCCGTCTTACACTTGGAAAGGCTTAAAAGGCTTGGGTGTATCTAAATATTTCTGTGCATTGGAAACCATCAGACACTGTGTTTCACTTTTTCAAGGCTGCATGAATATAGTAGCAAAAGTGTAATCAATTCTTATAACGAATTTAATGAATGCATTCAGCACCTTTATATCAAAAAGTCTTTTGCAAAATCACAGATGGTAAATGAGCTGTTTAGTAAAACTCAGTGTGTCCATTCCAAAGTAATGGTAACTTCAAATAGCTGTTTCATATATTACGGTTTTGTATAACCCACACCGGTATAGTTATAAAGACAATAATATGATAAAACACCGGTCCTACTCACCGCAGGGAGGGTAGATGTCAGCTCCGACTTGTATCTTCTCTTTCCACCGCAAACAGGTAGGTTTAGACCTGTGTCCAAACTTTTCAAAGTTGCTATACACACCGGGTTGTTAGCTCACTGATTGAACACTGCACAAGCAGTGATTAGTATCCAGAAAGACAAAGTTACACCAAATTGCAAATTCTCCAATGTAGCGTTTTCCC
The DNA here is from genome assembly GCF_027579735.1 of Bombina bombina. Classification (NCBI taxonomy): domain Eukaryota; kingdom Metazoa; phylum Chordata; class Amphibia; order Anura; family Bombinatoridae; genus Bombina; species Bombina bombina. The sequence goes on from NC_069506.1 coordinate 241,715,413, forward strand.
TTACGCTGTAACATATCAAGTTCATTCAAAGGGGGGTATTGAAGAGATGCAGGCAGCACAAAAAATTGATATTGCGTAAAAAACAAGACTTTATTTCATCCTTTAAAATATATACAAGCACAATCCATAGTAGTTACCCACACACACAGGGAGAAAAAAGGCTGCTTTTTTTCTCCCTGTGTGTATGGGTAACTACTATGGATTGTGCTTGTATATATTTTAAAGGATGAAATAAAGTCTTGTTTTTTACGCAATATCAATTTTTTGTGCTGCCTGCATCTCTTCAATACCCCCCTTTGAATGAACTTGATATGTTACAGCGTAAGGGAAAACGCTACATTGGAGAATTTGCAATTTGGTGTAACTTTGTCTTTCTGGATACTAATCACTGCTTGTGCAGTGTTCAATCAGTGAGCTAACAACCCGGTGTGTATAGCAACTTTTAAAAGTTTGGACACAGGTCTAAACCTACCTGTTTGCGGTGGAAAGAGAAGATACAAGTCGGAGCTGACATCTACCCTCCCTGCGGTGAGTAGGACCGGTGTTTTATCATATTATTGTCTTTATAACTATACCGGTGTGGGTTATACAAAACCGTAATATATGAAACAGCTATTTGAAGTTATCATTACTTTGGAATGGACACACTGAGTTTTACTAAACAGCTCATTTACCATCTGTGATTTTGCAAAAGACTTTTTGATATAAAGGTGCTGAATGCATTCATTAAATTCGTTATAAGAATTGATTACACTTTTGCTACTATATTCATGCAGCCTTGAAAAAGTGAAACACAGTGTCTGATGGTTTCCAATGCACAGAAATATTTAGATACACCCAAGCCTATTAAGCCTTTCCAAGTGTAAGACGGAGTTTTTGTATGAATGTTGGTTATTACAGAAGCAAAAATGAACTACTGGGATCTAGCTGAACACATTTTGTGTGCCAATGAATAGAGGCAGCCATCTACCACCAGTAGTGCACTGCTGCCTACCTAGTTATACGTTTCAACAAAGGATACCAAGAGAACTAAGCAAATTTGCTAATAGTAAATTGGAAAATTGTTTACCATTGCATCTAAATCATGAAAGTGCAATGCTGACTTTACTGTTAAATTAATGATTTTAAAAAAGTACTTGAAAACTCGGGTTAGCATTTTTATCTTATCTCCCTTAAATGTGGCCTACTAGGGCTACCTGTAAATAGGTTTGGCCACTGTATAATTCACTGATGTCTAGTATGTAATTGGTTTAGGCAGTTTGCAGAATTTTGAACGACACCTATAGTAGGCTACAGTATTTGTTTTTATCTCTAGGGAGGACAAACAGACACAGCAAGATATTTTACAACAAAATCAAAGTTTTTTCTTATAGTCTTTTATGTTTTTTTTTTATTCCATTTTAAATATATAAAAGAGAGTAATTAGATGAACACAGGTCTTGAGGTGGAAGAGCTGGTTGTTTTATGGTAGAGCTTAGGTTTTGAAGAGTGGAAAGTTTGAAGAGATAGAGAATGGAGAAGTTAGCAGGGAACACATTATGCCTGTCCTGTCAGAAGGTTACAAAACAGGAAAATGACAGTGTTTATATTTATGACTTGTTAGATAACTTAGTCTATTTCCTGTTCAAATGGAACAAACATTCTTATTAACCTCCAAGTAAAGCAGGGATATTCAGGCCCTGTAAAACAAACAAACATTTTTTTTTCACATAATCCTACTGGAGTCCAGGGTGCTAGGTGTCAACATTGCTATTTTTTTTTTTTTTTATTCTAACCTGTAAGGTTAAGTGACCCTCCCCATTTGAGAGGCTTCTCCTTTTTATATGAGGTATCCCATGTTCACCTAGGAAATAAAGAGAAGGTGGCGCTCTCTCATCCTCTCATAAACTATATACTCAAATCAATTCCTTGTACAGTTCTCATTGAAGTAGCATTCTTCCTTTAATCCTTTAGACTATTTGTTTACATTTGTTATCCCTTGCGCGCACTCAGCCATCAATGCTAAGGTATGTTTCATTTTTGACATGACTTGTGCTTGACATGACTTGTGTTTGACATGACTTGTGTTTTACGTCTTGGCTTGTGTTGAAAGTTAAAGTAACTGCATTAGCAACATAAACTATTTGAACTTATAAACAAAATTGTTATGTTTATAATTAATTATTTGTTATCCTATTTGTAAAAGCATAACATTTTAAAACTAACAGCCCTTCAGTTTTATGTATTTAATCTTCTCAAAGGGGCTAAACACAGAGCACTGCTGGTTCTGGACAGCAACTTCTGCTGACCCAATCAGCAGCATTAGTCTATGTGATCTGTGGGTCCAATCGAAACATCTACTATGTGTTTACCCATTTGTGGGAGTTAAACACATAGAGCAAGATTACAAGTTGTGCGGTATAGCCATTGCGTTAATACCGCTAAAAATGTGGCTGTACCACAATTTCCATTGCTCCGCCATTACAAGTCACCCTAAAACTTCCTTTTGTCGTGAGGTATGGTGTGGTTAGCCGCATACCGCACACAAACCAAGTTCCGACTTGGTGTGCTTGTGCACCTATTCCCCTATAGAGATCAATGGAGAAAAAATATTAATAAAAACTAACACCTGTGATTGCAAAATTGCTATTGCATTTTTGCATTCCCCATTAAAGTCTATGGGGAAAAGAAAGTTTATAAAAAACCTAACACCCTAACATAAGCCTCTAGTCTAATAACCACTAAACCGCAGACCCCCCCATTTCGTAACTACTAAAATAAGCCTATTAATCCCTAATCCGCCATCTCCCCACATCGCAACTACCTAAATAAACCTATTAACCCCTAATCCGCCGTCCCTGCACATCGCAACTACCTAAATAAACCTATTAACCCCTAATCCGCCATCCCCCCACATTGTGACTACCTAAATTAAACTATTAATTCCTAAACCTAATACCCCCTAACTTTAAGTTAGTTACAATTTACTAATAGAAATGTACCTGTTTAAAAAACAGCTGAAACTAAAAAAATAAAAAAATAAATAAATAAAAATTACAGATATAAAAAACTAACATTACAAAAATTTAAAAACCTAACATTACAAAAAATAAAAAACCTAACATTACAAAAAATCAAGAAATCTAAGATTACAAAAAATAAAAAAGCTAACAAAAAATAAATAAAAAATCTTCTAAAATAAAGTTATTCCTATTCTAATATCCCAGTTAAAAAAACACACCCCAAAATACCCCCCCTAATCTAACAATAAACTACCAATAGTCCTTAAAAGGGCATTTTGTAGGGCATTGTCCTAAAGTTAACAGCTCTTTTTCCCTGAAAATAAAACAAACTACCCCCTAAAATTATAACCCCTCCCAAAAAAAAAAATCTAAAAAAAAAAAATCTACCCATTGCCGTGAAAATTTGTATGGGCATTAAGCTATTTTTCGTAGGCCATAAAAATAAAAACTTACCCCAAAAAAAACAAAACAAAAAAACTAACACTAACCCCAAAATAGGTACTCACCATTGCTGAAGTCTGGCAAATCATCTTCTTCCCGGTTGTGAAAAAAGATCTTCATCTAGGCGGCTCCATCTTCATCCAGCGCGGGACTATCTTCCATCTTCATACCAGCTCTTATACCTCTAACTTATATATGTTTTATTTTAGTACAATGCTTGATGGGTATGTTTCTCTTGCATTTTATTTATATATTATATTCTACCACACATCCTTATGTTAAATGTTTGTATTCTTTCAGTTTTATTTGGCTCAATGTCATATAGACAGATATATCCAGTGAGACCTGGCCTTAACATTGGTTTGTTGTAAGGATTAGACATGTGCGATTCGATTCGGTCCGAATCGAAATTCGGACAAATTTGTCGAATTCGGAGATTCGGATCGATTCGAATTTCCGAATTGCGGTAGTGCCGAATCTACCGAATAAATCCGAATCGATTCAAATTTATTCGGTAGATTCGGATGGATTCGGATGGCCGTGTATTACACTAGTATTGTACAGTATACTAGTGTAATACACAGCACATCCCACTTAACACTGACCGAAATTCTGAATCGATTCGAACCGAATCGAACCGAATTTTCCACGAATCCGAAAGAATCTGAATGAATCTGAAACTAATTCATTCGATTTCTTCTGAATTCGAATCGATCCGAACAGAAATTCAAATCAGTCCGAATCGATCCGAACCGAACCAAATTTTTCGAAGCTGCACATATCTAGTAAGGATGAGGGAGAAGCCAAGTCCTTTGTAATTAATATGTAAATATGAAGACAGAAGAAAATACTTGATCAAATTCTGCTTCTATGTTATAGTGCTGAAATATATTTTTAAAAAAAACAGACAGAGAGAAAGGGGATACAAATAAAACAAAATAAAAACAAAACAAAAGTAAAAAATAAATAAATAAATGATAAAACCTTTCTTTTCTTCTATATATAGGACAGGACTGATGTAATTCCTTCCCTTCACCCCATTATAAGAAAATGAATAAAGGAACACAAATTTAGTTGTCTTTCTCCTATTTCTGTAAATCCTCTGGGGCATCACTTCATGGAAGAGATTAAATTCCTACAAACTTTTGTGGATGTCTCAGAAAACCTTTAGAAACCCTTCCTAAAAATGAATAGAAAATTGATGTGAATTTTTCTAAACTCATCCCAATTTTTAATTTAATCTCTAACAAAACTATTAAAGGGACATTATACATTCATTTTTTTTTCTTTGTGTTTTGTAGATGATCTATTTATATATCCCATAAAGTTTTTGTTTTTTTAAATGTATAGTTTTGCTTATTTTTAAATAACATTGCTCTGATTTTTGACTCCTAACCAAGCCCCAACGTTTTATGAGAATACCATCAGCTACCTACTCCAGCTTGCTCCTGTTTGTGTAAAGGGTCTTTTCATATGCAAAAGAAGGGGGGAGGGTCTTATTTCCCACTTGCAGTGGGCTTTCCAACTATTTTTTTAACAGAGCTAAATTAAGAGCTTCTAAGAAAGTTTTTAAACAGTTTTATACTGGATTTTTATATCAGTATATGTGCATCTTATTCTTTATAGTAGTGTCTATTACATGCAGTTATATGAAAATGAGTGTATACTCTCCCTTTAAAATAAAAATGCATGGTAAGAGGGAATCCAGATTATGCATTGTATCATTACACCAGCAGGTAAAGAAACCTCCTTGAGCTCTTGTCACCTACAGAATTATCCATCTTTTTCCAAAGATGAGTTAAGAAAACTGCTCTAGGAAAAGTTAACCCCCAGAGAGGACAGGTTGCTGTAGTCTATACAACTCAATATTTTTAATACCTCCAGACATAAGAGAATAACGCTTGTTGAATTGAAGTAAATAGGCTATCGGGATGTCAGTATATGAAAAAAATAGGTGAATTTAGGTAGGAAACTCATTCTAAGTACAGCTATTCAACCTGTCCACTAAATTCATGGAAAATTCCATTTGTTGACAGTAGCCCACAAGGACCAAAGCAATGAGGAGAATTTTCAAGGAAATGAAACATGTTTGGGAAATAGATACAACCCAAGGAGCTTCAAAAAAACGTATTTCCACTTCATTTAAAGGGACATAAAACCCAATTTTTTTCTTTCACAATTTAGAAAGAGGATACAATATTAAACAACTTTCTAATTTACTTCTATTATCTAATTTGCTTCATTCTTTTAAAGGGACACTGTAGCCAAAAAATGTATTTTGTGATTCAGATAGAGCATGCAATTTTAAGCAACTTTCTAATTTACTCCTATTATCAAATTGTCTTCATTTTCTTGGTATGTTTATTTGAAAAGCAAGAATGTAAGTTTAGATGCCGGCCCATTTTAGGTGAACAACCTGGGTTGTCCTTGCTGATTGGACAGCACCTTTAAACAAGTGCTGTCCATGGTTCTAAACCCACAATTTGCTGGCTCCTTAGCTGAGATGCCTTCTTTTCAAATAAAGATGGCAAGAGAATGAAGAAAAATTGATAATAGAAGTAAATTAGAAAGTTGCTTACAATTACATGCTCTATCTGAATCATGAAAGAAAAAATTTGGGTTCAGTGTCCCTTTAATATACTTTGCTGAAAAGCATATCTAGATAGGTGCAGTAGCAGCTGATTGGTTGATGTACAGAGATGCCTTGTGTGATTAACTTACCCATGTGCATTGCTATTTCTTCAACAAAAGATATCTAAAGAATGAAGCACATTAGATAATATAAGTAAATTGAAATGTTGTTTAAAATTGTATTCTTTACCAGAATCATGAAAGAAAAGTTTTGGATTTAATGTCCCTTTAAGTTGAGAACTCATCAGGGTGGTCATTTCCCCAAATTAACACAATAAGGAAGAATATGCTGGTAATGACTTCAGTGGGTCAGATTTAATACAAGTGGTACTGTTTGCAAATAGTGCTTCATTTTGCAAAATTGTATGTGGCTGCTAAGGGTTTCATAAGAAAAACACAAAGTACAGAGGACAACTGGCATCACTATTATGCGCTCAGAAAGAGTAGTCTGATAGTAGGAGAAATGCATTGTCTAAAAAAGCAAAATTAGTTAAAGCAATGCCATCTTAAAATATATAAATCAAATACCAATACATTTCCATGGAAATGTCTCAGAGTAAATATCCACATAAATATATAGAATAAATATAAAAACATTTATTAAAACAGAATAATAAATGTGTGTTAGTCTAAAAAATATATTAAGATAATGATTTAAAAAAAATGTATAAAAAAAATGCAAAAACATTGCTATGGAATTGTAATACCTGTATCGTTCCCAGTTACTTTATATAAAGTTCTTGAATCAAAGTGACTCCATAAAGATACAGAAAGGTTTCAAAGAAAAAGTTAATTATTATTTGGTATTTTTGGCCATTTGATAATTGGATTAATTCAAAGCATCTGCTCAACAGGTTTATCTTAATATATTTTTAGACTAAAACACATTTCTTATTCTGTTTTAATAAATATATTCATGTGTATTTAATATATGCATAGAGTTATATATGTGAAAACATTACCATGCAAATTTATTAGTATTTGATTGATATATTTTAAGCTTACATTGCATTAACACATTTTGGTTTTATTAGACAGTGTATTTCTCCTAATATCAGACTACTCTTTCTGAGCTCTTACCTCATTGATGGGGCTGCGGCAGTAAGCTCCTCACTCCCCGCGTAAAAACTATACTAACAGGTAACAGCAATGGTTACCAGCTCATTACCTGATGATGAGCCAGACCAGTCTCCAGGGGCTGGGGCTCTGACTGTGTCAAGTTCAAAACGTTCAAGTGCGTGTCTGCATGTGATGATCATGTGCGCCTACGGCCAGTAAAGTCCCACTCACGATATTATCCCGCCCCTTCTCCCCACCCCCTAACCAATCACAAAAATCAAACTTGGAGTGAGTGTGACAGTTAACAAGAGTCTCGGGCCATGGGTGGGCGGGGCTTGTGGGAGTGACGTCATCGTCACTACCGGGCCCGGCTTTTCATTTTTTTTTTAAAATTGTAAATAAATTGCTATGTCAGCAGTGGGCTCGGGGCCCCTCATTCTGGCTGGGCCCATGACTGTTGTCACCCCCTGATGGCAGCCCTGGCTGCCGTACACTGAATCTTCAATGCAAGGTACGCGATTTAAGATGGCGTCCCTTGCATTCCTATTGGCTAATTTGATTTTGGAAATTTAAATCAGCCAATAGGATTAGAGCTACTGAAATCCTATTAGCTGTTCAAATCAGCCAATAGGATGAGAGTTACTGAAATTCTATTGGATGATTTGAACAGCCAATAGAATTTCAGTAGCTCTCATCCTATTGGCTGATTTGAACAGCCAATAGGATTTCAGTAGCTCTCATTCTATTGGCTGATTTGAATTTCCAAAATCAAATCAGCCATTAGGAATGCAAGGGACGCCATCTTGAATCGCTTACCTTGCATTGAAGATTCAGTGTACGGCGGCAACCGTATGAAGAGGATGTTCCGCGCCGGATGTCTTCAGGATGGACCCGTGCCACCGGGATGAAGATAGAAGATGCCGCCTGGATGAATATAGAAGAGGCCACCTGGATGGAGACTTCTTGCTGCCTGGATGAGGTTTTCGCCGCCTGGATAAAGACTTCTCGCCGCCTGGATGAGAACTTTGCCACTTGGATGAAGATTGTTCAAGTTGGACTTCAAAAACTGTAAGTGGATCTTCAGGGGTTAGTGTCAGATTTTTTTAAGGTTTTTTTTGGGGTGTTTTTTTTTTAGTTTAGGGTTTGGGCTTTCGTAAAAGAGCTAAATGCCTTTTTCAGGGCAAAGCAAAATAGCTAAATGCCCTTTTAAGGGCAATGCCCATACAAATGCCATTTTCAGGGCAATGGTTAGCTTAGGGTTTTTTTTTATAGTTAGATTTTTTATTTTGAGGGGCTGGTTGATTGGTGGGTTTTACTGTTGGGTGGTCTTTGTATTTTTTTTAAAGGTAAAAGAGCTGTTTAACTTAGGGCAATGCCCTACAATAAACTCAAAGTGCTTTTTCAGCGCTCGCTCTCGGAATTACTAAATCGGCAGCTGAATAATTATAGTTGTTATTATTACCCAATTTAATGGTACTCACATTTTATCGACCTCGGAAGGATGAAGGGCTGAGTCGGCCCTGCTGGGATTTGAACCTGTGACCTTGGATCTTTTAAACAAGCTTTTTTGTAGTCAGGGCATTTACCAACTGAGCAACCTCACTGACCTTTATAAATTAATTGTTAGTTAGTATAATTTTAGTTTAACATATTAGTTTAATTGTTAGTCTAAACTTAGTTTTTTTTTAATTTGACTGGTAAGTTTTAATGTAATTTAAGATAGGGAAATCGTAATTATAATATAAAGTTAGGGGGGGCGTAAGGTTTAGGGGTTACTAGTTTAAATTGGTTTATTGCAATGTGGGTGGCTTTTGGTTTAGGGGTTAATAGTTTAATTTAGTATGTTTTGTTGTTGGGGCTTGTGGTTTAGTGGTTAATAGGTTTATTATAGTTGCGGCGAAGAAGAGCTTAATAACTTTAGTATAGTGGGGGCGATGTGGACGGATGGCAGATTAGGGGTTAATAATATTTAAATAGTGTTTGCGATGCAGAAGGGCGGTGGTTTAGGGGTTAAGAACTTTATTATAGTGGTGACGATGTCGGGGAGCAGCGGAATAGGGGTTTATACATTTTATTAGTCGCGGCGATGTTGGGAGGGCAGATTAGGGGTTAACAATTTTAATATAGTGTTTTGCGATGCGGGAGGGCCTCAGTTTAGGGGGTAATAGGTAGTTTATGGGTGTTTAGTGTACTTTGTAACACTTTAGTTATAAGTTTTATGTAACAGCTTTGTAGCGTAAAACTCATAACTACTGCTTTTAAATTGCGAAACCGATCTTGTTGGTATAGGCTATAACGCAAGCTTTTTAGCCTCACCACAAAACTCATAATGGCAGCGCTATGGAAGTCCCATTAAAAAAAATTATTTTTACGTGTGCAGAACTGACGTTGCGTTACAGGCTAAAAGGCTTGCGGTACAGCTATACCGACAAGACTTGTAATGGCTGCTATGCTGTTTTAACGGTGAAATTGCCATTTTTTCAGTGTTAAAACACGAACGCACAACTAGTAATCTAGCTGATAGTTATTTAAAAATAAGCAAAACTATTCATTTTTACAAAAAAACTCCCAGATGGGCTATATAAATAAATCATCTACAAAACATTTATCTAGTGTACATTGTCTCTTTAATGATTCAAGGCAATTGTTTTATACTTTTTTAAGTATTTAATAAATAATGTAGACAAAACAGATGTGATAAACACACAACTGCACTCTCAATAGATCAGAAAAAATATAAATCATAAAAGAAAGCTTAGTAGAGTTGTTAGGTTGCAAAGTGATTTGTAGTTAGAGTTTAAGACCAAGAAAATAACCAAATTCCTCTCTTCTTTGCTTATCCCTTTTTATTTCCAAAACAACACTCAGATAAATCTGTACACTTCTGGGTCTTGCTTGGGCTTCTCATTGGTGCTTTTACTAGTAGATGTTTTTCAATTCCTCTTTATTACATCAGTTCTGTATATTTGGCAACACTGGGGCCAATTTACCAAATCCCGTATCGGCCCCGATGCCTCTGTTTCCACGTGAGCCTTCAGGCTCACTGGAAACAGGAGTTAAGAAGCAGCAGTCTTAAGACCGCTGCTCTTTAACTCGTCTGCTACCTCTGAGGTGGATTGACACCCCCTGCTAGCGGACAATTGGCCTCAAATCTGCAGGGGGCAGCATTGCACAAGCATTTCACAAGGAATGTTTGTGGAATGATAAATGCAGACAGCGTATGCTGTCGGCATTTATCGATGTCTGGCGGGCATGATCGCTACTGCGGATCTTGTCCGCCAGACACATGATAAATCGGCCCCATGTCTTTATTCCTTGTGATCTGTGGGTGCTCTTTTTATTGTTTTGGATTTACTGGTTCAATATCTTATGTCGTATTCCACACCAGTTTTCTGACTAATGCCGTATAGGCACAGCATCTGTAGTGAAGCCCTTAGTGGGACATGTTTTACCCTGTATGGCGGCTGTGTCTTAGACTGTTACAGAACGACTCTCACTGACAGCGGCAAAAGCACACTTTCTACATGTTTCATGAGTGACATTAAAGGCCCTTTAACATGAATGTTAACTATTGTTTTGATTATATTTTTAATGGCCAGAATGCAAACTTTTTATCATATCTCACTGCAAATGAAATTACATTAATGTAGTGCCCTCTGTTGTTTTGTATTCTGATTATGTGGATTATTCATATTGGTCACCTCTGAAAGAGAAGCTGATTATTTAAAGGGACATGAAATACATTTTTCTTTCTTTCCTGATTCAGATAGAACATAACATGTTAAACAACTTTCTAATTTACTTCTATTATAATTTTTGCTTCATTCTCTTGGTATTCTTTATTAAAGGAGCAGAAATGCACTAATGTGAGCTAGCTGAACACATTGGTAAGCCAATGATAACAGGCATATATTTGCAGCCACTAATCAGCAGCTAGCTCCCAACTACTGAGCCTATCTAGGTATGCTTTTCAACAAATTATTTCAAAAGAACAAAGACAATTAGATAACAGAAGCAAAATGGAAAGTTGTTTAAAAGTGTTTGCTCTTTCTGAAACATGAAAGATAAATTATGGGTTTCATGTCTATTTAAATTTTCCTTTCTTGTTTAATTAGTTTTATAATGTTTGTCCTCTTTATCACTACAGTAGTTTATTTTTTTTAATAATACATAGTTAATTTTCTATATAGCAAAATTAAACAAATACTTGTTGCATTCTATACCTTGTATTATGTCACTGATTTTCCCAAAGTAACATTAGAAGAAACAAACTAAATAAAATGTTGCTTTTGTGTTACGTGTAGAATCTTAGGACAACAGATAAGCCCCTGCTTATCTAAAATCTAATGTTCCCTTACTGGCTGAAGTGAGGTTATTCATTTTAGTTAATATTTTAAACACTTCCCTTTTTCTAGAAGAAAAATTAGGTACTTCTCTCTCCAGCCTATCCTCTTCCCTTTGTTGCATAATGTGCTATTATGAATTACAATACTATATCTGACCAGCAAAATGCACAGTGCCCACACATATAAATAAATATATACGATTTATAGTAAAACTTTTTATTAGGAAATTAAAAAGACAAATTTGTACTCAAATTCCCTACTTTAGGATAGATTACTAGTGGAGAGCTAACAGTTATATGGGAGCGGAAAAGGGGTTTATCATGTGTGTTTGGGCATTGGATTTTTTGCTCATATTACAAATTGAAAGTATAAGCAATCGCTTGAAGGAAATTGAATTTAACACATGTCAGGTTAGCACGACCTCAGAACTCTGGTTAACCGTTTCACAAAATAAAATAGTGTGACAAAACACATCAAAATACACTTACACTCAGAAAAACTATATCTAATAAAATATTTTAAAAAAATATTGAATAAAAAAGTTATAAGGGCTCAAAGATATGGGGTCTCAGGCAAAGGGCTTTAACATAGAGAGACATAGATATAAATGTCTGCAGATGGATATGTATAAATGTATGTGTAGATATGTATTTATATGTGTACAGGTGGCCCTCGGTTTACAACAGTTCAATTTGCACCGTTTCAGAATGACAACCTTTTTTTTCAGTCATGTGACTGCTATTGAAAAGCATTGAGAAGCAGTGCATTGATTAAAATAGCCAGTAGGTGGAGCTGTCCGCTTGTGTTGCAGCAAAGATATGCAAGCCAAGCAAGCTGAAATTAATCAGTTTAACCAGACCTGAGCTATCAAGCAGCTTGTAAAGGAAAAAGAACTCCCTGTCTATAAATCAGTCCAGATTGGAATGCATAGAAAGAACTGTTTGCAGAAAAATGCAAATAAAGTCTGTGTTGTGTGATTATTTTATTAGGTTTATAATACAGTTTAGCATTTAAAGTCTTTATTTCAAAGCTTTAAAAATAATGTATTAGGTGTTACTTATGCCAATTTTGAGAGGGGCCTGGAACCTAACTCCCTCACTTCCCATTGACTTACATTATAAACTGGGTTTCAATTTACAACAGTTTCGATTTACAACAATTTCTTCTGGAACGTAACCCCGGGGTAAACTGAGGAATACCTGTATATATATGTATTCACTGAGGAAGTCCGCAAGCAGCGTGAGTTCATTAACTTTGAGTATAGCCCATCTGTGTATGATATGATTTATAATACCCTTGGTTGGTTGAAGCTGTGCCATAATGTTCTAAAAGTCCTCTACATATAGTGCCCCAGCATAGGTTGATTAATTTTATACTTATTTGACTTTTGATGTGCTACTTTGGGAATGACTGGTGCATTCTAACACAATTCACAGACAGTGGATTGCTAAGTGAATAGGCTTCTAAGAAAAAGTGACAGCTTGTATATACAAGGTTTATAACATTGATATATTGAACACGTTTGTGAAGAGGTGACCCTAAGGTTGAATTTACTTACATAGACTTGCAAAGACTTGCACTATGGAAATAACAAAATCTACTTTGGAAGATCAGGTTGAAATAACATCCAACTCTTTTTTTTTTGAGTGAGTGATATTAACGACTTAGATGGTTCAAACAAAGACTTTGACAGCATAATTGAACAAGATATAACCAAATTGTCTCTAAGTGATGTTTTCTCCAAGATTGAATTATTGATGTTAAAAGAAAGTAGACCCAATTTTGAAAATTGTACATTACAGAGATGTCTGACTTTGAAGATGATACCTAGTGGCTTATGAATAAATAAATACCCCACATTTGAAGTAGATGATACAAAGTTTAAAGCAGAATAGGGGGCCGATTTATCAATGTCTGTGGGACATGATCCGCTGTAGCGGATCATGTCCGTCAGACATCGCTGAATGCCGACAACATGCTGTTGGCATTTAACATTGCACAAGCAGTTCTGGTGTCAATCAACAATCAAGGGGGTGGATTGATGTCCACCGCCTCAGAGGAGGTGTACGAGTTAAGGAGAAGCGGTCTTAAGACAGCTGCTTCTTAACTCTTGTTTCCTGTGAGCCTGAAGGCTCGGGCGGAAACAGTTGCATTAGGACCAATTCGGGCCATGATAAATCGTCCCCTAGGACTCTATATTAGATGAATGTTCCTTTAGATTGATATATATGTTGGTAGCATATAAGGAGAAACAGCTATCTGATATTAGAGCTAAAATTGGTCTGTTACAAAAACAATTAGACAAATAGCAGAATAGGTCAGATTACCTTTGATAAAATATTACAAGATACTATAGAAGAAGCAAAAGATGAGATTGTAAAAAACAAACATACAAAATATCTTAGAGATTGGGCTGATTATCAGACAGATTTAGTCCACATTTGGCAAAGGAGTAGGTCTAGAGAGAAGAGAGTTACTTTCTTGGATACAGAAGCAGAGTCAGCTGAAGAAGAGGAAAAGAGTAGTGAAAGGGAGAATTCATGCAGCCCTATTCCAAATCAGATCAGCAGGAATAAAAATAAAACTGTTAAGGAGAAAATAGAAAGTAGAGTTAAAACTGACAAACAGATAGCAGAGATACGAAACTATTTATATAATTACCTACATAATTATATAAATATATTGTAACTTCATTATAACATACATGAGAATCAGACAATTTATGGCGGTATTGCATAAAATGTAACATCTATATGAAAAGGTATACATATCAACAATAAGAATATATATGTCATCTTCAACTCAAATCTTAAATTTATAAGAGCAATTATATAAACTCCTTAATGGGAATTTTTAGAGAACAAGCAAATATCTTAAAAGAAAGATATATTTATATAATTACATTTATGCTACGGTTTCGGGATGATCCCGATGGAGCGGTGGCACTTCCAGGGTGTCATTTTAAAGCTCTCCCCAGATTTCACAGTCGAAAAATCAATATGATTTGTTACTGGGGACAGGAGTTACAGTCCGTTGAAGTTATGGGGTTAGGGGTGTCCAAAACCCCCGGTTCCCAAAGGAGCTCCCCTCCGGCAATTTCCTCCACCCCTTGTACACCCCAGGGGCTACTAATCCCCAAAAAGAGCAGAGCACTGGGGCACATGGTTTCTGGAGCGACCTGGGTGTTCTGCTGTCCTGTGGCCAACCGGGAGTTCCAGGAGCCTGGCCAGCCTTAGAGAGGTTAGGCGGGTGTCCGCTGTGAGGTGGCCGACCTGGAGTTCCAGGAGCCCGGCCAGCCTAGGAGGGTTTTCCTGGTCATAAAACAACTCTTCTCTGAACACAAAAACAAGCCAAAACAAAGCAAACAAACAGCTTCCAGAGATGGTGGTTGCTCTGAGGAGCCCAAAACCACTGATAAACAACAGGGGTGAGGTTGCAGTGGGGGTATCCTTAGCTGTCTGGTATCCGTGACACCTTTGATGAAATACCACCTTGTAAATATTGAACTGTGTATCCATATGGAATAAAATGGACCAAACAGGAACACTTGGATATCACTCTTGAAAGAGCCACGTGGGCATGGGGAAATGCATGTCGGGTTTGTTAGTCAGTAACGTCATAGTGAGAGGGAGCTACATCTTATCAGTCCTGACTCTTTCGATACATTGTTTGTCGAGAGTTATAATTTGTATGTTTGTTTTTATTACATTTTACCATTTTATCAAGTGTTCCTGTATCGTTGCATAGCTGACTCGGTGGCTTATACCGAGACTACAATTTACCCATAGCTGTGTATCAGCTCCCTAAAGCGTGAGTATACACCTGCAGTAAGATTATCTGAGCCGTGTATTTACGATTTCACACTATTGTATCTCTTTTCTACAAGCACTTATATATAGATACACATCGGATTTCCAGTTATCTTTATCACTGATCCTGACAGTGTTGTGAATCAGGACTGCCATGTACATAAGCTTAAAGTAGCTCTGAAAAGTGTGAGTACACATAATTCTTCTGCACTATATTCCTCTGAGCCATTGAGGTATTATACCATATCAGATTTTCCTTTAAGATCCACTGGGAACCCAGAATTGAAAGGTGGACTTTTTTATTCATGTGACACGCCATTGGAAATAGAAAGACTCACGTTTATATCCTTTGTTTGAATGTGCATCACATTTATTTTGTTAAAAACATCCCTAATACTACTTATTAATATCTATAGTGTATATAAATATAAATCAAATAATGGGTTACTGAGTCACTACCCTCTAAGTCCACTATACATCAATTATTCAAAAAGTACTGCCTGGTACTAGGTCTGCACAAATGATCAAGTGATTAAAATAAAACTATAACACATAGTAAACAGTAAAATCGAAGAAAAAAAAAATAGATTTATAACACGTCTCCCAATAGAGACATTACTTATGCTTCATGTGTGTTTTCCTTTATGCTTTGTAGAAAGTGAAGGTATTGCTAACATTTTGAAGTCCTAAATAATAATAATAATTATCAATTTGATCTAACCTTGAACACACACTCCCTTTAGTAACCTATCAGATTATCATATTATCATATCATTAGTGGTTTCCAACAGCCTAGGCTATATCCTCATCAGTTCTTAAGATATATGTGTGGCTTTTGAGAATTTGAGTAATCTTCTATTAACTTGATTAAAAGTGGTTAAATATCACACCTGATACTCAAAGCTAATGTTATTTATTGTGAGGATAACAACTTGGATATAAGTACCAACATTGGGCCACGCTAATGGTTGCGCATAAGCGGGATCTGGTATATGGTGCCTCTTTGCATCCGTCAGGAATAGCGTGTGTATTACAAGTTGAAAGTAAACGCAATTGCTTTCGTGCAATTGAAGTTAACGTGTGTCGGGTTAGTGCAACCTCAGAGTTCTGATTAACTGTTATGTTTGAATAAAAAGTTGCACAAAACACATAAAAAAAC
Source organism: Bombina bombina (assembly GCF_027579735.1). Classification (NCBI taxonomy): domain Eukaryota; kingdom Metazoa; phylum Chordata; class Amphibia; order Anura; family Bombinatoridae; genus Bombina; species Bombina bombina. Next base: position 241,731,860 of record NC_069506.1, read on the forward strand.
ACACTACTAAGTACAGTTACATTCATAATAACACAATCTAATAAAAGTAAGTATAGATATTTATTGTACCAAGATACCTTCAGATAAATATAGAAATATGTATTTATGAATGCATAGAACATATTGTGCTATGTGAAGAACGTTGTAATGTGAAATATTCATAAAGAAAACAAGAGATGTGGACTTCTAGTTGGGTGAACATATATGCAAAATTAGAAATACTGTAGATGTTTTACAAAAAGTTACCCTTCGTGGCTTGACTTTTAAAAAAAAATAATCTTAATTTTACATCAAACCCTGGGTTCTGCAAAGATTGAAGCTTGACAGATTGTAATGTTTAGAAGTAGAAATCAAATGAATATTTTAGTTCTAAATATTTCTTTTTTAAATATTTATTGCTGTTTGTTGACAAGAGAGATAGGATGATCCATCGTTAGATGTATTTGACAGATGATCTGTGGTTATATATGATTATGAAAACATTTTAATGTATGTTGTTTATCATACATACCAAGATTTAACAAAAACTTACCTGTGAAATTAAAAAAAAAACTAAGTTTAAACTAACAATTAACCGAACATAACTATTATGCTAAAATTAAAATAACTACCAATTAAATAAACTAAATTACACATTAAAAAAACCTAACACTACTAAAAAATTTAAGTCTAAAATTACAAAAAATAAAACCATTCTAAATTACAAAAAATAACAAACACTAAATTATGAAAAATAAACAAAATTACCCAAAATAAAAACAATTACACCTAATCTAATAGCCCTATAAAAATAAAAAAAGCCCCACCAAAATAAAAAAAAAAACCCTAGCCTACAATAAACTACCAATAGCCCAGTAGCTGTCATCCTATTGGCTGATTTGAACAGCCAATAGGATTTCAAAAATCAAATCAGCTAATAGGAATGCAAGGGACAACATTTTGAAAAGGCTCTTTTGCATTGAAGATTCAAAGTACTGCGGTGAGCGTATGAAGAGGACACTCGGCGCCGGATGTCTTCAAGGATGGACCTGCTCCGCGCCGCTGGGATGAAGATAGAAGACGCCACCGTGATGAAGATAGAAGATGCCACCTAGATGGATGAAGACCTAGCCGCCTGGATGAAGACTTCTTGCCACCTGGATGTCCAGACTTCAGAAACTGGGAGTGGATCTCCGGGGGTTAGTGTAAGGTTTTTTTTTTAAACTTTTTTGGGGTGTATTTTTTTTTTTAGATTAGGGTTTGGGCTTTTTTTTAAAGAGCTGAATGCCCTTTTAAGGGCAATGTAAAAGATCTGAATGCCCTTTTCAGGGCAATGGGTAGCTTAGCTTTTTGTTAGAGTTAGGTTTTTTATTTTGGGGGGGTTGGTTGGGTGGTGTGTTTTACTGTTAGGGGGACTTTGTATTTTTTACAGGTAAAAGAGCTGATTTCTTTAGGGCAATGCCCTTACAAAAGGCCCTTTTAAGGGCTATTGGTAGTTTATTGTAGGCTAGGGTTTTTTTATTTTGGGGGCTTTTTATTTTTGTAAGGCAATTAGATTAGGTGTAATTGTTTTATTATGGATAATTTCGTTTGTTATTTTTCATAATTTAGTGTTTGTTATTTTTTTGTAATTTAGTATTTTTTGTAATTTTAGACTTAAATTATTTTAGTAGTGTTAGGTTTTTTTATGTGTAATTTATTTTATTTAATTGGTAGTTATTTTAATTTTAGTAAATAGATATTTTAGGTTAATTTTTAGTTTAAACTTAGGTTATTTTAATTTCACAGGCAAGTTTTTATTTATTTTAAGATAGGGATCTTGTAATTTTAAATTAAAGTTAGGGGGTTAACAAACTGTGAGACAGGGAACAGCGCAAAGGACCAGATTCAAGGTAGTATTTTATTCAGTTGAACAGTCACACAACAGCACAGATTTTACTTACAAGATGTAAGTTCTTTACAGCAATTCACAAGTAATGTTGTGAACATAAGTAGTCCTGCTCCGTTAATGAGGATCTCCACGGCTGACAAGTACGTAACAGGAAGTCTTCCTACCGCACACAGCTGGGAACCTCCTCAGGTATTTCAGAGATGGACCAGGGCTTTTTCAAGAGCAGAATACAGATTGAGGGGTGTGTCACTATTTCTAGCATGAAGTAGCTCCTAATTAGGTATTGTAATCCACCAATCGGACTAAACTAAAAACACATACACCCTCATTTTGGCAAAACACTCATTAACGTAAATGTTAATACTTAAAGAAAATACATAGTCAAGCGGTTACATCGATATATTCATATAACAAATTCATAATACATTTTTAAAATACATCAATAGTTAAAAATAAATAGATAGTAAAAATACATATGCCTAGATTACGAGTTTTTGTCGGTAAGGCTGTGCAGTGCTAACGAGCCTTTTTTTCTTACAGCTCACTTAAGCCAACGCTGGTATTACAGGTTTTCTGCAAGCCGGCGTTAGCCTCAGAAAAGTGAGCGTTGAGCAAAATTTAGCTCCACATCTCACTGTAATACCAGCGTTCCTTACGGTAGCGGTAAGCTGGCAAAACGTGCTCGTGCACGATTTCCCCATAGGAAACAATGGGGCTGAGCTGGCTGAAAAAAAAACCTAACACCTGCAAAAAAGCAGCGTTCAGCTCCTAACGCAGCCCGATTGTTTCCTATGGGGAAATGAATTGTATGTCTGCACCTAACACCCTAACATGAACCCCGAGTCTAAACACCCCTAATCTTACACTTAATAACCCCTAATCTGCCGCCCCCGCTATCGCTGACACCTACATTATAATTATTAACCCCTAATTTGCCACTCCGGACACCGCCGCCACCTACATTATACTTATGAATAGTGATGTCGCGAATAGTTCGCCGGCGAAAAGTTCCCGGCGAACATAGCATGTTCGCGTTCGCCGCTGCGGGAGAACATATGCGATGTTCGATCCGCCCCCTATTCGTCATCATTGAGTAAACTTTGACCCTGTATCTCACAGTCTGCAGACACATTCCAGCCAATCAGCAGCAGACCCTCCCTCCCAGACCCTCCCAGCTCCTGAACAGCAGCCATTTTAGATTCATTTGGAAGCTGCATTGTTAGTGAGAAGAAGGACAGTGTAGCTGCTGGTGATTTAATAGGGAAATTGATAGCTAGGCTAGTGTATTCAGTATCCACTACAGTCCTGAAGGACTCATCTGATCTCTGCTGTAAGCACAGCACCCCAAAAAGCCATTTTTAGGGCTAGAACATCATTTTTTTTATTTTTTTCCCCTGTGTAATCTAATTGCAGTTGCCTGCCTGCCAAGCCACTTGCCCAGTGGCCCCACTCATATCTGGTGTAACAGTAGTGTAAATTAAAAAAAAAAAAAAAAATTGACTGTGAAACATCAGTCTGCTAGTGTAATCTAATGCAGTTGCCTGCCTGCCAGCATGTGAGCCAGGCCCACTTGCCAAGTGCCACCACTCATATCTGGTGTAACAGTAGTGTAAATTTAAAAAAAAAAACTTTTTTGACTGTGAAACATCAGTCTGCTAGTGTAATCTAATTGCAGTTGCCTGCCTGCCAGCATGTGTGCCAGGCTCACAGTGTATACTGTGCCCACTTGCCCAGTGGCCACACTCATATCTGGTGTAACAGTAGTGTAAATTTAAAAAAAAAAATTTTTTGACTGTGAAACATCAGTCTGCTTGTGTAATCTAATTGCAGTTGCCTGCCTGCCAGAGTGTGTGCCAGGCTCACAGCGTATACTGTGCCCACTTGCCCAGTGGCCCCACTCATATCTGGTGTAACAGTAGTGTAAATTTAAAAAAAAAACATTTTTGACTGTGAAACATCAGTCTGCTTGTGTAATCTAATTGCAGTTGCCTGCCTGCCAGCGTGTGTGCCAGGCTCACTTGCCCAGTGCCACCACTCATATCTGCTGTAACAGTAGTGTAAATTTAAAAAAAAAAAAATTTTTGACTGTGAAACATCAGTCTGCTAGTGTAATCTAATTGCAGTTGCCTGCCTGCCTGCCAGCGTGTGTGCCAGGCTCACAGCGTATACTGTGCCCACTTGCCCAGTGGCCCCACTCATATCTGGTGTAACAGTAGTGTAAATTTAAAAAAAAAAAACTTTTTTGACTGTAAAACATCAGTCTGCTAGTGTAATCTAATTGCAGTTGCCTGCCTGCCAGCGTGTGTGCCAGGCTCACAGCGTATACTGTGCCCACTTGCCCAGTGCCACCACTCATATCTGGTGTAACAGTAGTGTAAATTTAAAAACAAAAAACTTTTTGGACTGTGAAACATCAGTCTGCTTTTTTGTGTCAGGCTCACAGCGTATACTGTGCCCACTTGCCCAGTGCCACCACTCATATCTTGTTTAATAGTAGTGTAAGTGTACATTTAAAAACAAAAAAAAACTTTTTGGACTGTGAAACATCAGTCTGCTTTTATGTGTCAGGCTCACGGCTTATACTGGGCCCACTTGCCCAGTGCCACCACTCATATCTTGTTTAATAGTAGTGTAAGTGTACATTTAAAAAAATAAAAAACTTTTTGGACTGTGAAACATCAGTCTGCTTTTTTGTGTCAGGCTCACAGCTTATACTGGGCCCACTTGCCCAGTGCCACCACTCATATCTTGTTTAATAGTAGTGTAAGTGTACATTTAAAAAAAAAAAACTTTTTGGACTGTGAAACATCAGTCTGCTTTTTTGTGTCAGGCTCACAGTGTATACTGTGCCCACTTGCCCAGTGCCACCACTCATATCTTGTCATACCTGATGTTTTAAAGCACGTTATTTATTTATGCCCTCTATGGATTAAAACCAGACTCTGCATCAACTATGTAATTTTCCGTGGGAGTTTTGCCATGGATCCCCTCCGGCATGCCACAGTCCAGGTGTTAGTCCCCTTAAAACAACTTTCCCATCACTATTGTGGCCAGAAAGAGTCCCTGTGGGTTTTAAAATTCGCCTGCCCATTGAAGTCTATGGGGGTTCGCCTGGTTCGCCGGTTCACGAACTTTTGCGGGAGTTCGCGTTCGCAGTTGGCGAACCCAAATTTTTAGGTTCGCGACATCACTACTTATGAACCCCTAATCTACTGCCTCAACATCGCCGACACCTACATTATAGTTATTAACCCCTAATCTGCCCCCCCAACATCGCGGCAACTATATTAAATTTATTAACCCCTAATCTGCCACTGCCAACGTTGCCGCCACTATAATAAATTTATTAAGCCCTAAACCTAAGTCTAACCCAAACACCCCCCTAACTTAAATATAATTAAATACATCTAAATAAATGTACTACAATTAAATAAATTATTCCTATTTAAAACTAAATACTTACCTATAAAATAAACCCTAAGCTAGCTACAATATAACTAATAGTTACATTGTAGCTATTTTAGGATTTATATTTATTTTATAGGCAACTTTGTATTTATTTTAGCTAGGTACAATAGTTATTAAATAGTTATTAACTATTTCATAACTTCCTAGTTAAAATAAATACAAATTTACCTGTAAAATAAACCCTTACCTAAGTTACAATTACACCTAACACTACACTATAATTAAACTAATTACCTAAACTACCTACAATTAATTACAATTAAAGGGACATAATACTCATATGCTAAATCACTTGAAACTGATGCAGTATAACTGTAAAAAGCTGACAGGAAAATATCACCTGAACATCTCTATGTAAAAAAGGAAGATATTTTACCTCACAATTTCCTCAGCTCAGCAGAGTAAGTTCTGTGTAAAAAGTTATACTCAGCTGTTGCTCAGCTGCAGGGGAAAAAAAATGAACAAATGAACAGCAGCCAATCAACATCAGCAGTGCTAAGGTCATGAACTCCTTTACTGTAATCTCATGAGATTTCACTTAACTCTCATGAGATTTCATAGTAAGCTTCCTTTAACTTGAATAGGAAAATAATATGAGAGTGCACGAGGCTCATCCCCTAAACTGTTCCAGGACAGACATACTAATATGCTGCTTAGAAATCCTTTACAATGGGATGTGGCTACTGAGGAACTTTTGAGGTAAAATATCTTCCTTTTCTACATAGAGATGTTCAGGTGATATTTTCTAGTCAGCTTTTTACAGCTATACTGCATCACTTTCAAGTGTTTAAACATTTGGGTATTATGGCCCTTTACATTAAATAAACTAAATTACGATAAAAAAACAAACATTAAATTACAGAAAATAAAAAAAAGAATTACAAGAATTTTAAACTAATTACACCTAATCTAATCCCCCTAATAAAATAAAAAAAAAACCAAAAATGATAAAATTCCCTACCCTATACTAAATTACAAATAGCCCTTAAAAGGGCCTTTTGCAGGGCATTGCCCCAAAGTAATCAGCTCTTTCACCTGTAAAAAAAATACAATACCCCCAACATTAACACCCACCACCCACACACCCAACCCTACTCTAAAACCCACCCAATCCCCCCTTAAAAAAACCTAACACTACCCCCTTGAAGATCACCCTACCTTGAGCCGTCTTCACCCAGCCAGGCACAAGTGGACGTCCAGAGGGGCAGAAGTCTTCAGCCTATCCGGCCAGAAGAGGACATCCAGACCGGCAGAAGGCTTCATCCAGGTGGCATATTCTATCTTCATCCTTCCAGAGCGGAGCGGGTCCATCTTCAAGACATCCGACGCGGAGCATCCTCTTCATCCAATGGCCGATGACTGAATGACTGGTCCTTTAAGTGACGTCATCCAAGATGGCGTCCCTTGAATTCCGATTGGCTGATAGAATCCTATCAGCCAATCGGAATTAAGCTAGGAAAAATCCTATTGGCTGATGCAATCAGCCAATAGGATTGACCTCGTATTCTATTGGCTGATTGGAACAGCCAATAGAATGTGAGCTCAATCCTATTGGCTGATTGGATCAGTCAATCAGATTGAACTTCAATCCTATTGGCTGATTGCATCAGCCAATAGTAATTTTCCTACCTTAATTCCGATTGGCTGATAGGATTCTATCAGCCAATCGGAATTCAAGGGACGTCCTCTTGGATGACGTCACTTAAAGGACCAGTCATTCAGTCGTCGGCCATCGGATGAAGAGGATGCTCTACGTCGGATGTCTTGAAGATGGACCCGCTCCGATCCAGAAGGATGAAGATAGAAGATGCCACCTGGATGAAGCCTTCTGCCAGTCTGGATGTCCTCTTCTGGCCGGATAGGATGAAGACTTCGGACCCACTGGACGTCCACTTGTGCCCGGCTGGGTGAAGACAGCTCAAGGTAGGGTTATCTTCAAGGAGGTAGTGTTAGGTTTTTTTAAGGGGGGGTTGGGTGGGTTTTAGAGTAGGGTTGGGTTGTGGGTGGTGGGTTTTAATGTTGGGGGTATTGTAATTTTTTTTTTACAGGTGAAAGAGCTGATTACTTTGAGGCAATGCCCCGCAAAAGGCCCTTTTAAGGGCTATTTGTAATTTTGTATAGGGCAGGGAATTTTATTATTTTGGGGGGCTTTTTATTTTATTAGGGGGATTAGATTAGGTGTAATTAGTTTAAAATTCTTGTAATTCATTTTTATTTTCTGTAATTTAGTGTTTTTTTTTCCGTAATTTAGTTTATTTAATTTAATTGTAATTAATTGTAGGTAGTTTAGGTAATTAGTTTAATTATAGTGTAGTGTTTGGTGTAATTTTAACTTAGGTTAGGGTTTATTTTACAGGTACTTTTGTACTTATTTTAGCTAGGTAGTTATTAAATAGTTAATAACTATTTAATAACTATTGTACCTAGTTAAAATAAATACAAAGTTGCCTGCAAAATAAAAATAAACCCTAAGATGGCTACAATGTAATTATTAATTATAATGTAGCTATCTTAGGGTTTTTTTTATAGGTAAGTATTTAGTTTTAAATAGGATTAATTTATTTAATTGTAGTAATTTAATTTTGTTTTATTTAAATTATATTTAAATTAAGGGGGGTTAGGGTTAGGGTTAGATTTAGATTTAGGGGTTAATAAATTTAGTATAGTAGCAGCGACGTTGGGGTCAGCAAATTAGGGGTTAATAAATGTATGTAGGTGTCGGCAATGTTAGGGATGGCAGATTAGGGGTTAATAACATTTAACTAGCGGCGGTTTAGGGGTTAATACAGTTATTAAAGTGGCGGCGATGTCCGGTCGGCAGATTAGGGGTTAAACATTTGAGATAAGTGTTTCTGCTGTGGGGGGGGGGGCTCAGTTTAGGGGTTAATAGGTAGTTTATGGGTGTTAGTGTACTTTTTAGCACTTTAGTTAAGAGTGTTATGTTACGGCGTTAGCCCATAAAACTCTTAACTACTGACTTTTATATGTGGTAGGAGTCTTGCCAGGAGAGGGTCTACTGCTCACTTTTCAGCCGATCATAATACCGGCGTTAGGCAAATCCCATTAAAAAGATAGGATACAAAATTGACGTAAGGGGATTTGCAGTAAGCTAAAATCGCGGAAAAAACGTGAGCAGTAGACCCTCTCCTGCCCGACTCGTAATACCAGCGGGCGTTAAAAAGCAGCGTTGGGACCCCTCAACGCAGCTTTTTAAGGCTAACGCAAGACTCGTAATCTAGCCGATAGATAGTAAAAAATTCACAATAAACAATATTGCTAGCAGAAATTAAAATGCAACCACATTTAAAATACAACATTTTAAAACACAACATTTTAAAATACTTAGGCCTAGATTTAGAGTTGGGCGGTAGCCATCAAAACCAGCGTTAGAGGCTCCTAACGCTGGTTTTTACCGCCCTCTGGTATTTGGAGCCAGTCATTAAAGGGTCTAGCGCTCACTTTCCAGCCGCGACTTTTCCATACCGCAGATCCCCCTACGCCATTTGCGTATCCTATCTTTTCAATGGGATCTTTCTAACGCTGGTATTTAGAGTCGTGGCTGAAGTGAGCGTTAGAAATCTAACGACAAAACTCCAGCCGCAGAAAAAAGTCAGTAGTTAAGAGCTTTCTGGGCTAACGCCGGTTCATAAAGCTCTTAACTACTGTGCTCTAAAGTACACTAACACCCATAAACTACCTATGTACCCCTAAACCGAGGTCCCCCCACATCGCCGCCACTCAATTAAAAAATTTTAACCCCTAATCTGCCGACCGCACACCGCTGCTACCTACATTATCCCTATGAACCCCTAATCTGCTGCCCCTAACACCGCCGACCCCTATATTATATTTATTAACCACTAATCTGCCGCCCCCCGCTATCGCTGACCCCTGCATATTATTATTAACCCCTAATCTGCCGCTCCGTACACAGCTGCCACCTACATTATAGCTATGTACCCCTAATCTGCTGCGCCTAACACCGCCGACCCCTATATTATATTTATTAACCCCTAATCTGCCCCCCTCAACGTCGCCTCCACCTGCCTACACTTATTAACCCCTAATCTGCCGAGCAGACTGCACCGCTACTATAATAAAGTTATTAACCCCTAATCCACCTCACTCCCGCCTCAATAACCCTATAATAAATAGTATTAACCCCTAAACTGCCCTCCCTGACATCGCCGACACCTAACTTCGATTATTAACCCCTAATCTGCCGACCGAATCTCGCCGCTACTGTAATAAATGGATTAACCCCTAAAGCTATGTCTAACCCTAACACTAACACCCCCCTAAATTAAATATAATTTAAATCTAACAAAATAAATTAACTCTTATTAAATAAATTATTCCTATTTAAAGCTAAATACTTACCTTTAAAATAAACCCTAATATAGCTACAATATAAATTATAATTATATTATAGCTATTTTAGGATTTATATTTATTTTACAGGTAACTTTGTATTTATTTTAACCAGGTACAATAGCTATTAAATAGTTAATAACTATTTAATAGCTACCTAGTTAAAATAATTACAAAATGACCTGTAAAATAAATCCTAACCTAAGTTACAATTAAACCTAACACTACACTGTCAATAAATTAATTAAATAAAATTCCTACAAATAAATACAATTAAATAAACTAACTAAAGTACAAAAAATAAAAAAGAACTAAGTTACAAAAAATAAAAAAATATTTACAAACATTAGAAAAAAATTACAATTTTAAACTAATTACACCTACTCTAAGCCCCCTAATAAAATAACAAAGACCCCCAAAATAAAAAAATGCCCTACCCTATTCTAAATTACAAAAGTTCAAAGCTCTTTTACCTTACCAGCCCTTAAAAGGGCCCTTTGCGGGGCATGCCCCAAAGAATTCAGCTCTTTTGCCTGTAAAAAAAAACATACAATACCCCCCCAACATTACAACCCACCACCCACATACCCCTAATCTAACCCAAACCCCCCTTAAATAAACCTAACACTAAGCCCCTGAAGATCTTCCTTCCTTGTCTTCACCATGCCAGGTATCACCGATCGTTCCAGGCTCCAAAATCTTCATCAAAGCCCAAGCGGGGGCTGGCGATCCATAATCCGGCGGCTGAAGAGGTCCAGAAGAGGCTCCAAAGTCTTCATCCTATTCCGGGAAGAAGAGGCGATCCGGACCGGCAACCATCTTGATCCAAGCGGCATCTTCTATCTTCATCCGATGACGACTGGCTCCATCTTGATGACCTCCACCGCGGACCCATCTTCTTCTTCCGATGACTTCCCGACGAATGACGGTTCCTTTAAGGGACGTCATCCAAGATGGCGTCCCTCGAATTCCGATTGGCTGATAGGATTCTATCAGCCAATCGGAATTAAGGTAGGAAAATTCTGATTGGCTGATGGAATCAGCCAATCAGAATCAAGTTCAATCCGATTGGCTGATCCAATCAGCCAATCAGATTGAGCTCGCATTCTATTGGCTGTTCCGATCATTCGGAATTCGAGGGATGCCATCTTGGATGACGTCCCTTAAAGGAACCGTCATTCGTCGGGAAGTCGTCGGAAGAAGAAGATGGGTCCGCGGTGGAGGTCTTCAAGATGGAGCCGGTCGTCATCGGATGAAGATAGAAGATGCCGCTTGGATCAAGATGGTTGCCGGTCCGGATCGCATCTTCTTCCTGGATAGGATGAAGACTTCGGAGCCTCTTCTGGACCTCTTCAGCCGCCGGATCATGGATCGCCAGCCCCCGCTTGGGCTTGGATGAAGATTTTGGAGCCTGGAACGATCGGTGATACCTGGCATGGTGAAGACAAGGTAGGAAGATCTTCAGGGGCTTAGTGTTAGGTTTATTTAAGGGGGGGTTGGGGTTAGATTAGGGGTATGTGGGTGGTGGGTTGTAATGTTGGGGGGGTATTGTATGTTTTTTTTTACAGGCAAAAGAGCTGAATTCTTTGGGGCATGCCCCGCAAAGGGCCCTTTTAAGGGCTGGTAAGGTAAAAGAGCTTTGAACTTTTGTAATTTTGAATAGGGTAGGGCATTTTTTTATTTTGGGGGTCTTTGTTATTTTATTAGGGGGCTTAGAGTAGGTGTAATTAGTTTAAAATTGTTGTAATATTTTTCTTATGTTTGTAAATATTTTTTTATTTTTTGTAACTTAGTTCTTTTTTATTTTTTGTACTTTAGTTAGTTTATTTAATTGTATTTATTTGTAGGAATTTTATTTAATTTATTTATTGATAGTGTAGTGTTAGGTTTAATTGTAGATAATTGTAGGTATTTTATTTAATTAATTTATTGTTAGTGTAGTGTTAGGTTTAATTGTAACTTAGGTTAGGATTTATTTTACAGGTAATTTTGTAATTATTTTAACTAGGTAGCTATTAAATAGTTCTTAACTATTTAATAGCTCTTGTACCTGGTTAAAATAAATACAAAGTTGCCTGTAAAATAAATATTAATCCTAAAATATCTACAATATAATTATAATTTATATTGTAGCTATATTAGGGTTTATTTTACAGGTAAGTATTTAGATTTAAATAGGAATAATTTATTTAATAAGAGTTAATTTATTTTGTTAGATAAAAATTATATTTAACTTAGGGGGGTGTAAGTGTTAGGGTTAGACTTAACTTTAGGGGTTAATACATTTATTATAGTAGAGGTGAGCTCCGATTGGCAGATTAGGGGTTAATTATTGTAGGTAGCTGGCGGCGACGTTGTTGGGGGCAGATTAGGGGTTAATAAATATAATATAGGGGTCGGCGGTGTTAGGGGCAGCAGATTAGGGGTACATAGGTATAATGTAGGTAGCGGCGGTATACGGAGTGGCAGATTAGGGGTTAAAAAAATATGCAGGTGTCAGCGATAGCGGGGGCGGCAGATTAGGGGTTAATAAGTGTAAGGCTAGGGGTGTTTAGACTCGGGGTACATGTTAGAGTGTTAGGTGCAGACGTAGGAAGTGTTTCCCCATAGAAAACAATGGGGCTGCGTTAAGAGCTGAACGCTGCTTTTTTGCAGGTGTTAGGTTTTTTTTCAGCTCAAACTGCCCCATTGTTTTCTATGGGGATATCGTGCACGAGCACGTTTTTGAAGCTGGCCGCGTCCGTAAGCACCGCTGGTATCTAGAGTTGCAGTGGCGTTAAATTATGCTCTACGCTCCCTGTGAACTCTAAATACCAGAGGTATTTAAAAGGTGCGGGAGAAAAAAAGCAAGCATAGCTAACGCACCCCTTTGGCCGCCAAACTCTAAATCTAGCCGTTATTTTGATAATTAATTCATAAAAAATACATAGCACATGAATAAAGTTACATGTATAAAAAAACGAAATTATAGATTAATTTCCAAAAAAATACATATTTTTTGTTTCAAGTAGAAAAACAATATTTTCTTGAAACGATATAAAAAACATCAATTAATTATCATTGAACTGTGCAGATATAAAGTAAACAAAATACAGGTAAATACGTATATAAAGAACTCCTAAAAAATTCCTAAAAAATATATGCCATATGAACAGGGTGCATTAAAACCAATAAACTACAAAAAGGCTTGTACATCTAAATCTATGTTAAAGGGACACTATACCCAAACATTTTCTTTCATGATTAAGGTAGAGAATACAATTTTAAACAACATTCCAATTTACTTCTACAGGGAGTGCAGAATTATTAGGCAAGTTGTATTTTTGAGGATTAATTTTATTATTGAACAACAACCATGTTCTCAATGAACCCAAAAAACTCATTAATATCAAAGCTGAATAGTTTTGGAAGTAGTTTTTAGTTTGTTTTTAGTTATAGCTATTTTAGGGGGATATCTGTGTGTGCAGGTGACTATTACTGTGCATAATTATTAGGCAACTTAACAAAAAACAAATATATACCCATTTCAATTATTTATTTTTACCAGTGAAACCAATATAACATGTCAACATTCAGAAATATACATTTCTGACATTCAAAAACAAAACAAATACAAATCAGTGACCAATATAGCCACCTTTCTTTGCAAGGACACTCAAAAGCCTGCCATCCATGGATTCTGTCAGTGTTTTGATCTGTTCACCATCAACATTGCGTGCAGCAGCAACCACAGCCTCCCAGACACTGTTCAGAGAGGTGTACTGTTTTCCCTCCTTGTAAATCTCACATTTGATGATGGACCACAGGTTCTCAATGGGGTTCAGATCAGGTGAACAAGGAGGCCATGTCATTAGATTTTCTTCTTTTATACCATTTCTTGCCAGCCACGCTGTGGAGTACTTGGACGCGTGAGATGGAGCATTGTCCTGCATGAAAATCATGTTTTTCTTGAAGGATGCAGACTTCTTCCTGTACCACTGCTTGAAGAAGGTGTCTTCCAGAAACTGGCAGTAGGACTGGGAGTTGAGCTTGACTCCATCCTCAACCCGAAAAGGCCCCACAAGCTCATCTTTGATGATACCAGCCCAAACCAGTACTCCACCTCCACCTTGCTGGCGTCTGAGTCGGACTGGAGCTCTCTGCCCTTTACCAATCCAGCCACGGGCCCATCCATCTGGCCCATCAAGACTCACTCTCATTTCATCAGTCCATAAAACCTTAGAAAAATCAGTCTTGAGATATTTCTTGGCCCAGTCTTGACGTTTCAGCTTGTGTGTCTTGTTCAGTGGTGGTCGTCTTTCAGCCTTTCTTACCTTGGCCATGTCTCTGAGTATTGCACACCTTGTGCTTTTGGCCACTCCAGTGATGTTGCAGCTCTGAAATATGGCCAAACTGGTGGCAAGTGGCATCTTGGCAGCTGCACGCTTGACTTTTCTCAGTTCATGGGCAGTTATTTTGCGCCTTGGTTTTTCCACACGCTTCTTGCGACCCTGTTGACTATTTTGAATGAAACGCTTGATTGTTCGATGATCACGCTTCAGAAGCTTTGCAATTTTAAGAGTGCTGCATCCCTCTGCAAGATATCTCACTATTTTTGACTTTTCTGAGCCTGTCAAGTCCTTCTTTTGACCCATTTTGCCAAAGGAAAGGAAGTTGCCTAATAATTATGCACACCTGATATAGGGTGTTGATGTCATTAGACCACACCCCTTCTCATTACAGAGATGCACATCACCTAATATGCTTAATTGGTAGTAGGCTTTCGAGCCTATACAGCTTGGAGTAAGACAACATGCATAAAGAGGATGATGTGGTCAAAATACTCATTTGCCTAATAATTCTGCACTCCCTGTATTACCTAATTTGCTTCATTCTTTAGATATCCTTTGTTGAAGAAATAGCAATGCACACAGTGAACCAATCACAGGAGGCATCTATGTGCAGCTACCAATCAGCAGCTACTAAGCATATCTAGATATGCTTTTCAGCAAATAATATCAAGAGAATGAAGCAAATTAGATAATAGAAGTAAATTATAAAGTTGTTTATAATTGTATGCTCTTTCTAAATCATGAAGGAAAATTTTTGGGTTTCATGTCCCTTTAAGTCCAGAAGGATTTAGGGGTTAATAGTTTAATTTAGTTTTTTTTATGTTGGGGGGCTGGCGGTTTAGGGGTTAATAGGTTTATTTAGTGGCGGTGATGTGGGAGGCCAGAGGTGTTTAGGAGTTAATAACTTTATTCAGTGGCGGCGATGTTGGGGAGCGGGGGAATAGGCGTTATTAGCTTTATTATAGTGTTGGTGATGGGGTGCGGGGGAAAAGGGGTTCATAATTTTATTATAGTGGCGGCGATGTCGGGGAGCGGCAGAATAGGGGTTAATAACTTTTATTAGTGGCGGCGATGTTGGGAGCGGCAGATTAGGGGTTAATAAGTTTTAAATAGTGTTTGCGATGTGGGAGGGTGGTGGAATAAGGGTTAATAGGTAGTTTATGGGTGTTAGTGTACTTTGTAACATTTTAGATATGAGTTTTGTGAAACATTTTTATTGCACAAAATTCATAACTACTGCTTTCAGAGAGCGGAATGGATTGTGTCGGTATAGGCTGGAACGCAAGCATTTTAGCCTCACCGCACAACTTGTAATACCGGCGCTATGGAAATCCCACGCAAAAATGTCATTTTTTTTTAGTGCAGGATTGACGTTGTGTTACAGGCTAAAATGCTTGCAGTATAGCTATACCGACACGACTCGTAATGGCTGTGTTACTGTTTTTACACTGAAATTGCCATTTTTTCAGCGTTAAAATCATAACACAAAACTCGTAATCTAGGTGAGTGTGAGACAGACTTGGCACTTCATTTTGTACAGTGTGTGCCTGAGTCAGAAGGCAGATAACTTTCATTTGCAGAGGAGGTAGGACTTACTCAGTAAATGTTTTTTATTTCTTTGTGCAATTTTGGATTGTAACTTCAGTGTTGTAGTTCTATGGTGGGGTTAGGGTTCCATAAAAACACATTTTTGTTTTAGCAATATGCAGCAGTGTATTTATGATTATTTGACAATGCTGTAGAAATTCTATATTTAAAACCATGCAGAAACTATTCCTCCTCAATACACAAATGCTAGGTGCCCTTTTGGTGGCAGAATGATTTATATATATATATATATATATATATATATATATATATATATATATATATATATATATATATATATATATATTACATTCCAGTTTACTGCCCCTTTATGCAAATACTTTGCAGATGCCAAGAGGCATTTTATCTTCTATTTTTTTATCATCCATGTCACACACTGTTGATTTAGGGTATGGCAATGGTGCAGACATTTTACCTCCTGTGAGTGCTTCTGTGGGTGTCTGTGTTTAGGTCTATGTGCTTTTGTTGGTGTCTCTATTAGTGTGTATGTATTTTTTTCTGTGGGTCTCTCTGTGAGGGTGTGTGTGTCTGTCTGTGCATTTTCTGTGGATGTTTCTGTGAGGGTGTATGTGTGTGTGTATTCTGTGGGCCTCTCTGTAAAGGGTGTGTGTGTTTCTGTCTTTGTGCATTTTCTGTGGCTGTCTCTGTGAGGGTATATGTGTGTGTGTATGTCTTTGTGCATTTTCTGTGGGTGTCTCTGTAAGTGTGTGTGTGTATATGTATGTCTGTGTATTTTCCGTGGATGCCTCTGTGAGGGTGGGTGTTTATGCCTTTGTGTGTTTTCTGTGGATGTCTCTGTGAGGGTGTGAGGGTGTGTGTATATGTATATCTGTGTTTTCTGTGATTTCTCTGTGATGGTATGTGCTTAAGTCTTTGTGTGTTTTCTGTGGATGTCTCTGTGAGGGGGGGTGCGTATGTCCTTGTGCATTTTCTGTGGATGTCTCTGTGAGGGTATGTGCATATGTCTTTGTGCATTTTCTGTGGGTGTCTCTGTGAGGGTGTGTGTGTGTATGTATGTCTGTGTGTTTTCTGTGGATGTCTTTGTGAGGGTGTGCGAATATGTCTGTGTATTTTCTGTGGGTGTCTCTGTGAGGGTGTGTGCATATGTCTGTGTGTTTTCTGTGGGTGTCTCTGTGATGGTGTGTGCTTATGTCTGTGTATTTTCTGTGGGTGTCTCTGTGATGGTGTGTGCATATGTCTGTGTATATTCTGTGGGTGTCTCTGTTAGGGTGTGTGCATGTCTGTTTGCTTTCTGTGGGTGTCTCTGTGAGAGTGTGTGTGTATGTCTTTGTATGTTTTCTGTGGAAGTCTCAGTGAGGGTGTGTATATGTATGTCTTTGTGTGATTTCTATGGGTGTCTCTCTGTGTGTGTATGTCTTTGTTTGTTTTGTGTGGGTGTCTGTGAGTGTGTATGTCTTTGTGTGTTTTCTGAGGCAGTCTCTGTGGGTGTTTCCTTGAGTGTATGTGCAAAGTTGTGTTTGAGTTTATGTTTGTGTGTCTGTCCATTGTCTGTTTTTTTAGGATCTTTTGACCTTACTACTGATTATTCACATCTTTCTACAGACTTTGAGACTAATGAGACCTATCCAGAAGTCACCAATCCACCACTTAACCTTTAAATTATTGTTTAGGCAGTTCAGGGACCTTCCTTTCAGCCACTGCATGCTGTTGTCATCATATAGTTGTCATCTTCCTTGACAAAAAGATAATCAGAACTCCATATTTTTTCTTGTAAATCTCCTTTTTGACAAAACTGTATTCTACCTCATTACTTGTAAACAAGTGCTGAGTGTCTGTGTGGGTGTCTGTGTCTGAGTGTGTTTGTGTGTTTCTTTGCATGTCTGCTAGTAGATCCCGAATGCGCTGCTGGTAGATCGCGGCCGATGTGATCAAAATTATGTGGTCAAGTTACTCAATCTCAACACTGGGGTGTGAGTAGAGTATGGTTGCTAGGGATACCACTTTATCTACCGCAGTGTGTGAATGGGCAGGTCATTAAACAGTCTGATGGTCGGACACAAAAAATGCTAGAGGATTGGATCTTGAGGGACAGCAATTTCATATCAATCAATGTAGATGGTTTATGAATTACAACACATTTGGTCTATCAAAAGCATGGTTGAGTGAGTACTCTCCCAATGGATATGGCAGTATTGTATAGTTAGGGTACAAATCTGATTGACGTCTGAACGTTTTGACCCAGTAAGAAATGGTCTGTATGGCAAACTATTGAAATTTATTTGTATAAGCCTCACTGGGTCATAGCAGGCCAAGCCGGCTATGCAAAGTAAAGGGGGTCAGCGGCAGTAATTTGAATGCAGTGTTTTGTAACATGGCACAAGAAGTTTCTCCTGTTAACCCAAATTAAAGTCAGTGCTACTTTTGTTGTCAGGATTAATCTGTTGGATCTTTATGCTTTTGCACATCCATGTGTTGCTAAATCATGCAACCTTAAAGGGATATGAAACAGATATAGAATATGCAATTTTAAACAACTTTCTAATTTACCACTATTATCAATTTTTTCTTTATTCTCTTGGTATCTTTATTTGAAAGAGCAGAAATGTAAGCTTAGGAGCCATCCCATTTTTAGTGGGTAGATCTAGGTTGAGCTGGTCATTTGAAAAGTAGATCCTAACACAAAAAAGTGTGGGCACCCCAGTGTTAGAGTGTCTATATGTGAATCCTTATGTGTGTGTGTGTGTGTTTCAGTGTATGAGTGTGTCTGTGTGTTTCTGTGTTACAACATTTGCAACATTTCCAAGTCTGACTATACTTAAAGGGACACTGAATCCAATTTTTTTTCTTTTGTGATTCAGATAGAGCATGCAATTTTAAGCAACTTTGTATTTTACTCCTATTATCATTTTTTTTCATTCTCTTGCTATCTTTATTTGAAAAAGAAGGCATCTAAGCTGTTATTTTGGTTCAGGACTCTGGATAGCACTTTTTTATTGGTGGATGAATTTATCCACCAATCAGCAAGGACAACCCAGGTTGTTCACCAAAAATGGTCCGGCATCTAAACTTACATTCTTGCATTTCAAATAAAGATACTAAGAGAATGAAGAAAATTTGATATAACGAGTAAATTAGAAAGTTGCTTAAAATTTCATGCTCTGTCTGAATCACGAAATAAAAAAAATTTGGGTTCAGTGTCCCTTTAAGAATAAAGTGCATATACGTTTTAGTCACTTGGTCAAAAATTGCACATGTCAAAGGGGGGGCTGATCAATGGTTAAGTAAGGGGGCCCCAAAATTTCTAGTGGCGGCCCTGTTAGTTTGCTCCTAAACACATTTAGAAATAAAGTGCAAATGAATACAAGATGTAATAGGACATGTGACATTGCTATTATAGGACATGTAGTTTAGCTGACCCAAGATTTTGTGAATTTACTTAGTCACACATTCCTCTTCATTCACAAGATAATGATTAGTTCAAAATAAAATAAATATTAAAGGAGTAAAATACATAAAAAAACTGAATTGATAAATTGCAGAACTTGTCAAATGTTTACTGTAATGTTAGAGAGCTGCAATTAGCACAAAGTAACATGTTTGTCTTCATGCTCTTAGGTTTAGCTTCAACTGGTGAAATAGCAGTGATAGAGAATAAAGAGAAAAGGGGGAACAAAAACCATAGCACAATACTGTTACACTATATCCTTATAACATCCAAATGGGTAAACGTGTATTCACATATATAGAAGCTATAACAAGCTATTCTTTATGCTACAGACCTGATAATTAGCTGTCAATCTCAGCTACTTAGAGCAAACACAAGAAAAAAAAACTATTTTTGTAACATTATAAATAATCATCAGAATAAAAAGTAATTTTGGAACCTACTGTATGCGTTATTAATCCAGATTTCAGTTTATAAACTGTCTAGAAATATTATGTCAATGGATATAGTGGCCTCTAGTTATCAAGGTCTGGCGGACCTGATCCGACACTGCGGATCAGGTCCGCCAGACCTCGCTGAATACGGCCAGCAATTCGGCCGCCAGCAGGGGGGTGTCAATCAACCCGATCGTACTCGATGAGCCTCCACGTGCTGTCACTGATAATATGATGTATGCTTCACTGCCTTAGCTTATGACTTTCCCAAGGATTAATTCATTTGAACATATTTACCCTACGTCTATTATAGACTGATTTCTACCAGTTTTTGTTAGTAAGCTTAGACTATTTCAGTTTGAGCTCATTTTATAAAGATAATTGTGCATTTGTTGTTGGTTTAAAGACAAACACATTTGAAGTGGAGATCACTAGCATATATTTGTTTTTGAATACTTTAACCTTGTATCTATCATGAACTGTCATTTCTCATTTCAGAAGCTTTTGTTGATCTGTTAAAAGTTCACAGGTTTAAATTTTACTCTAGTCAGGTAATAGATTATTTAAAGGGACAGTAAAATCAAAATGAAACTTACATTGATTGGACAAAGCATGACATTTTAAACAACTTTCCAATTTAACTATATTATCAATTTTGCTTAGTTCTTTTGGAGTCCTTTGTTATCCTAGGTGCGTTCAATAGCATGCATGTATCTTAAGCCATCTGACAGCAGTGTTTGCAACATTATTTATAGCAATGTGATACATAGTTACAAAGACTGCTATAAACATGTGCATGCTACTAAGCTCCTATCAGCATACCTAGGTTTAGTCTTCAACAAAGAATACTATAAGAACAAAGCAAATTTGATCATTGAACTAAATTGGAAAGTTGGTTAAAATTGAATACTCTGGGGCCAATTTAACAAACCCATATTGTGCTGTATGCACCTATTTCCACACTAGCCTTCAGGCTCGCCGGTAACAGGAGTTAAGAAGCAGTGGTCTTAAGACCACTGCTCCTTAACTCTTCTGCCACCTCTGAGGTGGCGGACAGCAATCAGTCCGATCCGATCCGATCGGTTTGATTGACACATCCTGCTAGCGGCTGATTGGCCACAAATCTGCAGGAGGGCGGGGCGGCATTGCAAAAGCATTTCACAAGGAATGCTTGTGCAATGATAAATGCCAACAGCGTATGCTGTTGGCATCATGTTCGTCCGCACATTAATAAATTGACCCCTCTATCTGAACCATTGAAAGTTTATTTTTGACTTTACTGTCTCTTTGAGATTTGCAGCTAATGTATATTAAAATATTATAGGTATCAAGAAAAAAAAGCGCTCAGTGCCCACTTGTAAAATCAAAAAGTTGTATTATTCCTTTTAAAAGCAAAAATCGGTCAGTTCAAAAAAAGTATAAAATCCAGGTTGATGAACAGGTGCATAAGCAGACGCGTTTTGTGCACATGCGCACTTGGTCACTGCTTACCTGTGAACCTGTTCATGCTTCTATTGAAGCCTCAAATATTCTTAAAGAGACACTACTCTAATATTACATATGATCAACCTGGTTAACATATTGTGATTGCAAGCGCACATAATATTTACAAGATACAGACATATATACACAACATGTTACTTTCTCCTATACATATGTTTTTATATATAATTATAGATACTTTAAAAAATTGTGACATGTGTCTATAGCATATATAAGTATCTATTAACAAATTAGTATATACATTGCATATATTAAGCTTACATATAAGAGAGTCAGTCATGAGCAATTGAATTTTTAATGACCCATAATTTTTTTATGTTTCAGAGTGATTTCTATCTCCAGAAACGTGGGACGGCTATGGGGCAAAATCTGTTCCCCTCCTATACCAACCTTTTTATGGGTTGGTGGGAGCTGTCCCACGTCTATGGAGATAGAAATCCATTTAGAGATCAAGTTGTACAATTTCATTGCTACATAGATGATCTTCTATTTGTATTTGATGGCGATGCAAAAGAAGCTGATGATTTCTGTCACTATCTAAACTATAATGAATGTGGTATAAAGTTTACTAGTGAACACAATGTACCAGCATTAACTTTTTGGATCTTAATATCACCAGCAATGAAACTAGAGTGTCAATACTATTATGTTTAGAAAGCCTACTGCAGGGAACACCATCTTAAAATATAACTCTTGTCACCCTAGACATGTGCGTTAGCCGCAAAAAGGTGAGCGTTGAGCAGAATTTAGCTCCACATCTCACCTCAATACCAGCGCTGCTTACGGTAGTGGTAAGCTGGTAAAACGTGCTCGTGCACGATTTCCCCATAGGAAACAATGGGGCTGAGCCGGCTGAAAAAGAAACTAACACCTGCAAAAAAGCAGCGTTCAGCTCCTAACGCAGCCCCATTGTTTCCTATGGGAAAATAAAAAATATGTCTGCACCCTAACATGAACCCCGAGTCTAAACACCCTAAATCTTACACTTATTAACCCCTAATCTGCCGCCCCCGACATCGTCACCACCTGCATAATATTATTAACCCCTAATTTGCTGCCCCCAACATCGCCGACACCTACATTATAGTTATTAACCCCTAATCTGCCCCCCCAACGTTGCCGCAACTATATTAAATTTATTAACCCCTAATCTGCCGCCACCAACGTCGCCGCCACTGTAATAAAGTTATTAACCCCTAAACCTAAGTCTAACCCTATCCCTAACACCCCCCTAATTTAAATATAATTTAAATACATCTTAATAAAATAACTACAATTAAATAAATTAATCCTATTTAAAACTAAATACTTACCAATAAAATAAACCATAAGATAGCTACAATATAACTAATAGTTCATTGTAGCTAGCATAGGATTTATATTTATTTTACAGGCAACTTTGTATTTATTTTAACTAGGTACAATAGTTATTCAATAGTTATTAACTATTTAATAACTACCTAGCTAAAATAAGTACAAAATTACCTGTAAAATCAACCCTTACCTAAGTTACAATTACACCTAACACTACACTATCATTAAATTAATTACCTAAACTACCTACAATTAATTACAATTAAATTGAATAAACTAAATTACGAAAAAAAAATATAAGAAGTTTAAACTAATTACACCTATCTAAGCCCCCTAATAAAATAAAAAAGCCCCCACAAATAATAAAATGCCCTACCCTATACTAAATTACAAATAGCCCTTAAAAGGGCCTTTTGAGGGGCATTGCCCCAAAGTAATCAGCTCTTTTACCTGTAAAAAAAAGAATACCCCCCCAACATTGAAACCCACCACCCACACACCCCTACTCTAAAACCCACCCAATACCCCCTTAAAAAACCTAACACTACCCCATTGAAGATCACCCTACCTTGAGCCATCTTCACCCAGCCGGGCACAAGTGGTCATCCGATCCGTCCAGAAGTCTTCATCCGATGGGGCAGAAGAGGACATCTAGACCGGCAGAAGCCTTCATCCTATCCGGGCAGAAGAGGATATCCGGACCGGGAGAAGGCTTCATCCAAGCGGCATCTTCTATCTTCATCCATCCGACGAGGAGCGACTCCATCTTGAAGACATCCGGAGCATCCATCCAGCACAACGACTAACAATGAATGACAGTTCCTTTAAATGACGTCATCCAATATGGCGTCCCTTGAATTCCGATTGGCTGATAGGATTCTATCAGCCAATCGGAATTCAAGGGACGTCATCCAATATGGCGTCCCTTGAATTCTGATTGGCTGATAGGATTCTATCAGCCAATCGGAATTAAGGTAGGAAAAATCTGATTGGTTGATTTAATCAGCCAATCGGATTGAAGTTCAATCCGATTGGCTGATTGGATCAGCCAATAGAATTGACCTCGCATTTTATTGGCTGATCCAATCAGCCAATCGGATTGATGCCGCTTGGATGAAGCCTTCTCCCGGTTCGGATGTCCTCTTCTGCCCTCTTTTGCCCGGATAGGATGAAGACTTTGCCGATCTGGATGTCCTCTTCTGCCCCATCGGATGAAGACTTCTGGACGGCTATTTGTAATTTAGTATAGGGTAGGGCATTTTATTAATTTGGGGGTCTTTTTTATTTTATTAGGGGGCTTAGATTAGGTGTAATTAGTTTAAACTTCTTGTATTTTTTCCCCCTAATTTAGTGGTTTTGTTTTCATAATTTACTTTATTGAATTTAATTGTAATTAATTGTAGGTAGTTTAGGTAATTTATTTAATGATAGTGTAGTGTTAGATGTAATTGTAACTTAGGTTAGGATTTATTTTACAGGTAATTTTGTACTTATTTTAGCTAGGTAGTTATTAAATAGTTAATAACTATTTAATAACTATTGTACCTAGTTAAAATAAATACAAAGTTGCCTGTAAAATAAATATAAATCCTAAGCTAGCTACAAATGTAACTATTAGTTTTATTGTAGCTAGCTTAGGGTTTATTTTATTGGTAAGTATTTAGTTTTAAATTGGAATAATTTATTTAATTTTATTAATTTTATTTGGATGTATTTAAATTATATTTAAATTAGGGGGGTTAGGTTTAGACTTAGGTTTAGGGGTTAATACCTTTAATATAGTAGCGGCGACGTTGGGCGTGGCAGATTAGGGGTTAATAAATGTAAGTAGGTGTCTGCGATGTTAGTGCAGGCAGATTAGGGGTTAATACAATTTAACTAGTGTTTGCGAGGCAGGAGTGCGGCGGTTTAGGGGTTAATACATTTATTAAAGTAGCGGCGATGTCCGGTCAGCAGATTAGGGGTTAATAATTGCAGACAGGTGGCGGCGACGTTGGGGGTGGCAGATTAGGGGTTAATAAATATAATGTAGGGGTTGGCGATGTTAGGGGCCGCAGATTAGGGGTTCATAGGTATAATGTAGGTGGCGGCGATGTCCGGTCGGCAGATTAGGGGTTCAAAAAATGTATTTTAGTGTTTGCGATGTGGGGGGGCCTTGGTTTAGGGGTTAATAGGTAGTTTATGGGTGTTAGTGTACTTTTTAGCACTGTAGTTAAGAGCTTTATGTTACGGCGTTAGCCCATAAAGCTCTTAACTACTGACTTTTAAATGCGGTAGGAGTCTGGACAGGAGAGGGTGTACCGCTCACTTCTTCCAAGACTCATAATACCAGCGTTAGGCAAATCCCATTTAAAAGATAGGATACGCAACTGACGTAAGGGGATTTGCGGTAGCCTCGAGTTGCGAAAGAAAAGTGAGCGGTACACCTGTACCTGCCTGACTCGTAATACCAGCGGGCGTTAAAAAGCAGCGTTGGGACCTCTCAACACTGCTTTTTAAGGCTAACGCCAAACTTGTGATCTAGCCGATAGTGTTGATAGTATACACAGGGAGGATTTGTTAAAATATAAAGGAAAAAAATAAATAACCAGAGTAAACAAAAACCAAAATGTATCACTACTTATAGTCTTGAGTACAACAAGATATGTAATATCATTAGGGACTCAATACCGATTTTGTACTCAGATCCTATTCTAAAGGATATTATAAAAGATGGATGTGACTAGATATCAAAAAGAAGGAAGACCCTGTCCAAATGTTGGCTACAAAAAAAGAAAGGCCATTCAAATGTAGAAGGCCCATATGTAGAACAAGTGGCTTTGTAACTGAGGGAGACAAAGTCACCTCTACTGTAACCAAGACAGTACATAAGATCAATTATTCCATAAACTGTTCCACTACACATGCAGTATATCTCCTTACATGTAAACTCTGTCTTAAACAGTATACAGGACTAAGAGACCACTTAAGGAGAGATTTCTGGAACACCTACGTAGTATTGAAGATGAAGAATCAGATACCCCTGTTGCAAGACACTTCAAGGATTTTCATAATTCAGATACTACCGCTTTGATGGTACAGGGAATAGATTTTGTTCCTGTATGGAGAAGAGGAGGCAATAGGGAAATGTGTCTAGAAAAGAGAGAACTGTATTGGATGTTTACTCTACAGACCAGAGAAGGGATTTAGACTTATTTGTATGACTTCAATACGCTGTCCTATCACCTTATCTAGTTGTCCCTTTCTAGCATCCTCAATGGAAATTAAATATACACTTGCACCAGCAGTTCTTGTAAACTGCTGGTGCAATCCCGCCTACTGCAGATTCTCGGCCAATTGGCCGCTAGCAGGGGGTGTCAATCAACCTGATCGTATTCGATCGGGCTGATTGCTGTCCGCCACCTCAGAGGTGGCGGACGAGTTAAGGAGAAGCAATCTTAGGCTCGCTGCTTCTTAACTTCCGCTTCAGGCAAAACTGAAGTGGAGTGGGTCGGAAGCAGCATTCGCTGCTTCATAAATCGACCCCCATGACTGACTCTCTTATATGTAAGCTTAACATATGCAATTTATATACTAATTTGTTAATAGATACTTATGTATGCTATAGAAACATGTCACAATTTGTTAAAGTATCTATAATCAAATATACAAACCATATGTATAGGAAAAAGTAACATGTTGTGTATATATGTCTGTATCTTGTAAATATTATGTGCGCTTGCAATCATAATATGTTAACCAGGTTGATCATATGTAATAATAGAGTAGTGTCTCTTTAAGAATCTTTGAGGCTTAAATAGAAGCATGAACAGGTGCACAGGTAAGCAGTGACCAAGAGCGCATGTGCACGAAACACGTCTGCCCTATGCACCTGTTCATCAACCTGGATTTTATACTTTTTTTGTACTGACCGATTTTTGCTTTTAAAATGAATAATACAACTTTTTGATTTTACAAGTGGGCACTGAGAGCTTTTTTCTGGATACCTTTCACTTGTTTAGCGTGGTAAACAGACTCGCTCAGATTAGCTGCCGCTGCCCAGTGACCTTAGGGATATGGATCCCGCCCACTCTCCTTTGAGCCGCTGTGTAAAGTAAGCATACAGGACTGTAGTGAGCGCTCCGTTGTGCAGGTTTGTGGACCTTAAAGGGACACTGTAGCCAAAAAAATTATTTTGTGATTCAGATAGAGCATGCAATTTTAAGCAACTTTCTAATTTACTCCTATTATCAAATTGTCTTCATTTTCTTGGTATGTTTATTTGAAAAGCAAGAATGTAAGTTTAGATGCCGGCCCATTTTAGGTGAACAACCTGGGTTGTCCTTGCTGATTGGACAGCACCTTTAAACAGGTGCTGTCCATGGTTCTGAACCCACATTTGCTGGCTCCTTAGCTGAGATGCCTTCTTTTCAAATAAAGATAGCAAGAGAATGAAGAAAAATTGATAATAGAAGTAAATTAGAAAGTTGCTTACAATTACATGCTCTATCTGAATCATGAAAGAAAAATTTTGGGTTCAGTGTCCCTTTAAAATATGATATACTGTCTAATATCTGCAAATCTACAATTGTAGCTTGTGTTGGTTTATGTCATGTAAATAAAGTAAATTCTCGGTTTGAATAAGAATATACACTTGGCTACAACAAATTACATAGTAACACTGAAACCAAACTGTTCATGACATTTGTATTTATGTTATAAGTAAACATATCCTTAACTTCTTGGCAGCAACACATTTATCATGCCTTGAAATGAGGAAAACCATACATTAATGCTAGAGTTTAAAGGGATACTAAACCCAAATGTTGTATTTAATGATTCAGATAGAGCATGCAATTTTAAGCAACTTTCTAATATACTCCTATTAAATTTGTTTCCTTATTCTCTTGCTATCTTTATTTAAAAGAAGGAATGTAAATATTAGGAGCTGGCCCATTTTTGGTTCAGAACCTGGGTTACGCTTGCTTATTGGTTGCTAAATGTAAAATATTGCTAAATAAAAAAAATCTTTAACTTTTTCACAAACTTTAGGTTTCTCACTGAAATTATTTATAAATCATGGTCCAAATGGTTGTAAAGGCTTCTCTGGGATCCCCTTTGTTCAGAAATAGCAGACATATATGACTTTGCAGTAACATTTTTGCAATTAGAAGTCCGCTAATTGGAGCTGCGCACCACAGGTTTATTATTCCCAGCAGTGAAGGGGTTAATCAAGTAGCTTGTAAGGTTAATTTTAGCTTTAGAGTAGAGATCAGCCTCCCACCTGAAACTTCCGATCCCTGGATCTCTACGTGGCCCCTCTCAAACAGCTCTCTTCCCTCCCCCACCACCCAATGGTCACCCCCTTCTTATGTACCTTTCCACTATAGGAGCCCCCTCTCCCTCCTTCCCCCTCCTAAAATTGCATGCTCTATCTGGATCATTAAAGAAAAAAATTGGGTTTAGTATCCCTTTAAGTTTATACTTAAATGTGAGAATGAAAATAAAAAAAAGAAAGGGGAGAAAATAATGAAAACTAAAGAAAATAAATAAAAAGACAGATGAGCATATATAAATAAAAAAGAAAAGCATGTAGACAATGGTTTCCAAAACTTTACAATGCATAGCATAACCACAAGTGCTGTAATTCAACAAACACCTAGCCAAACTTACGGCTAGATTTAGAGTTTGGCGGCAGCCGTCAAAACCAGCGTTAGAGGCTCCTAACGCTGGTTTTGGGCTACCGCTGGTATTTAGAGTCAGTCAGGAAAGGGTCTAACGCTCACTTTGCAGCCGCGACTTTTCCATACCGCAGATCCCCCTACGCCATTTGCGTATCCTATCTTTTCAATGTGATCTTTCTAACGCCGGTATTTAGAGTCGTGGCTGAAGTGAGCGTTAGAAATCTAACGACAAAACTCCAGACGCAGAAAAAAGTCAGTAGTTAAGAGCTTTCTGGGCTAACGCCGGTTTATAAAGCTCTTAACTACTGTGCTCTAAAGTACAGTAACACCCATAAACTACCTATGTACCCCTAAACCGAGGTCCCCCCACATTGCTGCCACTCTATTAAAAATTTTTAACCCCTAATCTGCCAACCGCACACCGCCGCCACCTACGTTATCCCTATGTACCCCTAATCTGAAGCCCCTAATACCGCCGACACCTACATAATATTTATTAACCCCTAATCTGCCGCCCCCGCTATCGCTGACACCTGCATATTTTTTTTAACCCCTAATCTGCCGCTCCGTACACCGCCGCAACCTACATTATACCTATGTATCCCTAATCTGCTGCCCCTAACACAGCCGACCCCTATATTATATTTATTAACCCCTAATCTGCCGACCGGACCACACCGCTACTATAATAAATGTATTAACCCCTAAAGCTAAGTCTAACCCTAACACTAACACCCCCCTAACTTAAATATAATTTAAATCTAACGAAATAAATTAACTCTTATTAAATAAATTATTCCTATTTAAAGCTAAATACTTACCTGTAAAATAAACCCTAATATAGCTACAATATAAATTATAATTATATTGTAGCTATTTTAGGATTAATATTTATTTTACAGGCAACTTTGTATTTATTTTAACCAGGTACAATAGCTATTAAATAGTTAATAACTATTTAATAGCTACCTAGTTAAAATAATTACAAAATTACCTGTAAAATAAATCCTAACCTAAGTTACAATTAAACCTAACACTACACTATCAATAAATTAATTAAATAAACTACCTACAATTATCTACAATTAAACCTAACACTACACTATCAATAAATTAATTAAATACAATACCTACAAATAAATACAATGAAATAAACTAACTAAAGTACAAAAAATGAAAAAGAACTAAGTTACAAAAAATAAAAAAATATTTACAAACATTAGAGAAATATTACAACAATTTTAAACTAATTACACCTACTCTAAGCCCCCTAATAAAATAACCCCCGAAATAAAAAAAATGCCCTACCCTATTCTAAAATTAAAATAGAAAAGCTCTTTTACCTTACCAGCCCTGAAAAGGGCCCTTTGCGGGGCATGCCCCAAAGAATTCAGCTCTTTTGCCTGTAAAAAGAAAACATACAATACCCCACCCCCAACATTACAACCCACCACCCACATACCCCTAATCTAACCCAAACCCCCCTTAAATAAACCTAACACTAAGCCCCTGAAGATCTTCCTACCTTGTCTTCACCATGCCAGGTATCACAGATCGCTCCAGGCTCCGAAATCTTCATCCAAGCCCAAGCGGGGGCTGGAGATCCATCATTCGGCTGAAGTCTTCTATCAAGCGACGGCTGAAGAGGTCCAGAAGAGGCTTCAAAGTCTTCATGCTATCTGGGCAGAAGAGTAGATCCGGACCGGCAACCATCTTCTTCAAAGCGGTGACAAGCGGCTCCATGCTGAAGACCTCCGTCGCAGATCCATCCTCTTCTTGCGACGTCCTAAGTCCGAATGAAGGTTCCTTTAAATGACGTTATCCAAGATGGCGTCCCTCGAATTCCGATTGGCTGATAGGATTCTATCAGCCAATCGGAATTAAGGTAGGACAAATCTGATTGGCTGATGGAATCAGCCAATCAGATTCAAGTTCAATCCGATTGGCTGATCCAATCAGCCAATCAGATTGAGCTCGCATTCTATTGGCTGATCAGAACAGCCAATAGGATAAGAGCTCAATCTGATTGGCTGATTCAATCAGCCAATCAGATTTTCCCTACCTTAATTCCGATTGGCTGATAGAATCCTATCAGCCAATCGGAATTCGAGGGACGCCATCTTGGATGATGTCATTTAAAGGAACCTTCATTCGGACTTAGGACGTCGCAAGAAGAGGATGGATCCGCGACGGAGGTCTTCAACATGGAGCCGCTTGTAACCGCTTTGAAGAAGATGGCTGCCGGTCCGGATCTACTCTTCTGCCCGGATAGGAGGAAGACTTTGGAGCCTCTTCTGGACCTCTTCAGCCGTCGCTTGATAGAAGACTTCAGCCGGATGATGGATCTCCAGCCCCCGCTTGGGCTTGGATGAAGATTTCGGATCCTGGAGCGATCGGTGATACCTGGCATGGTGAAGACAAGGTAGGAAGATCTTCAGGGGCTTAGTGTTAGGTTTATTAAAGGGGGGTTTGGGTTAGATTAGGGGTATGTGGGTGGTGGGTTGTAATGTTGGGGGGGTATTGTATGTTTTTTTTTTACAGGCAAAAGAGCTGAATTATTTGGGGCATGCCCCGCAAAGGGCCCTTTTCAGGGCTGGTAAGGTAAAAGAGCTTTTCTATTTTAATTTTAGAATAGGGTAGGGCATTTTTTTATTTTGGGGGTCTTTGTTATTTTATTAGGGGGCTTAGAGTAGGTGTAATTAGTTTAAAATTGTTGTAATATTTTTCTAATGTTTGTAAATATTTTTTTATTTTTTGTAACTTAGTTCTTTTTTATTTTTTGTACTTTAGTTAGTTTATTTCATTGTATTTATTTGTAGGTATTGTATTTAATTAATGTATTGATAGTGTAGTGTTAGGTTTAATTGTAGGTAATTGTAGGTATTTTATTTAATTAATTTATTGATAGTGTAGTGTTAGGTTATATTAGGGTTTATTTTACAGGTAAGTATTTAGCTTTAAATAGGAATAATTTATTTAATAAGAGTTAATTTATTTCGTTAGATTTAAATTATATTTAAGTTAGGGGGGTGTTAGTGTTAGGGTTAGACTTAGCTTTAGGGGTTAATACATTTATTAGAGTAGCGGTGAGATCCGGTCGGCAGATTAGGGGTTAATTATTGTATGTAGGTGGAGGCGACGTTGGGGGCATCAGATTAGGGCTTAATAAATATAATATAGGGGTCGGCGGTGTTAGGGGCAGCAGATTAGGGGTACATAGGTATAATGTAGGTTGCGGCGGTGTACGGAGCGGCAGATTAGGGGTTAATAATAATATGCATGGGTCAGCGGTAGTGGGGGCGGCAGATTAGGGGTTAATAAATATAATATAGGGGTCGGCGGTGTTAGGGGCAGCAGATTAGGGGTACATAGGTATAATGTAGGTTGCGGCGGTGTACGGAGCGGCAGATTAGGGGTTAATAATAATATGCAGGGGTCAGCGATAGCGGGGCGGCAGATTAGAGGTTAATAAGTGTAAGGTTAGGGGTGTTTAGACTCGGGGTACATGTTAGGGTGTTAGGTGCAGACTTAGGAAGTGTTTCCCCATAGGAAACAATGGGGCTGCGTTAGGAGCTGAACACTGCTTTTTTGCAGGTGTTAGGTTTTTTTTCAGCTCAAACTGCCCCATTGTTTTCTATGGGGGAATCGTGCATGAGCACGTTTTTTAAGCTGGCCGCGTCCGTAAGCATTGCTGGTATTTAGAGTTGCAGTGGCGGTAAATATGCTCTTCGCTCCCTTTTTTGGAGCCTAACGCAGCCATTCTGTGAACTCTAAATACCAGCGGTATTTAAAAGGTGCGGGGTAAAAAAAGCATGCGTAGCTAACGCACCCCTTTGGCCGCAGAACTCTAAATCTATCCGTTAGTAAAGTGCAAGAGCTATTGCAGTTATTTATACAGTTAGTGCCAGATTAAGAGTGGCACGCTAACAGTTACTCGCAAGTGATATCGGGTTTATGCCATTGCTTGAACGCAATTGAATTTAACGTGCGTCGAGATAGTGCAACCTCAGAGCTTTGGTTAACTATTTTGCAAAAGAATAAAAAGTGTCACAAAATACATCAAAAATACATTACAAGGAAGTTACACTCATAATAACACCATCTAATACAATTATTCAAACAAATATCACACAAACATAGTTATAAGGGCTCAAAGATAAAAGGTCTAGGGTGTTAGAAAACAAAAGCAGGCAAATGTTATCATGCATTTTTTTTTTTTTAACCCAATAATAAGCAGAGAAGCCTTTCTGTTTTCCATTGTCTTAATTATAAAATATTTAAATCCATTTAGACTGTGGACTTTTTGAAAAGTAAAACTTCCTCTTAATTTCTACAGTAACACAGGATGGCTATAGAAAACAAATAGTTATATGTTTTATGGCAACAGGTTGCCTTGGAACTAACTAGTGCTATTCACTTTCTCTGTCTTTTACACATGCTTTGCACTTAAAGGGACATGAAACCCACATTTTTTATTTAATGATTCAGATAGAGAATACAATTTTAAACAACTTTCTAATTTACTTCTATTATCTAATTTGTTTCCTTCTCTTGGTATCATTTGTTGAAGGAGCAGCAATTCACTAATGGTTTCTAAATGAACACATTGGTGAGCCAATCACAATCGATATATATATTCAGCCACCAATTAACAGCTAGAACCTAGGTTCTCTGCTGCTCCTGAGCTTGCCTAGATAAACCTTTCAGCAAAGGATAACAAGAGAAGGAAGCAAATGAAATAATAGACGTAAATTGGAAAGTTGTTTGAAATTGTATTCTCTATCTGAATCATGAAAGAAAAATGTTGGGTTTCATTACAATTTAATAAGCATTTCCTTTATATTAGAATAAAGAGCTAAGTTTACTCAGAGCATTCCGTTTGAGAATAGTAGTTAACTGTCAAATATATTCAAGGTATACATTACTTTTTATAAATAATTTATGCACATTTATCTTGTAAATGATTGATATTTTACAATATTTTAGATCATAGCAATACAAATGATAACTAAATACTAAGGGCCACATTACAAGTGGAGCACTAAAATATAAGTGATATAAGTGCTCCACTGAGTAATACAAGTGCACGCTAATGTGCATTTGTATTACAAGTTAAGCGCAATGTGAATTGTTAGAAAGCATTGCACTCATGGGAGCACATGTCCATAGGCTCCAATGGACAGCGAAGGGGGTAGGTAGCGCAGCAATGGCAGCAAATATAAATATTTATATATACAATTATATACATATATTTGTATATACACACATAAATATATATGTATATAAGCATATACATATATATTTACAGGGAACACACAGTTCCCATAGACCGCAATGTAAAGGCATTTTACAGTGCCGTTTATTTTCTATCACCCCACTCCCGCTAACTTTACCCCCAAAAGAGTGCCTAGTACAGTTATTTTATTAAGAAATAAAAATGCTACAATTTTTATTGTTTAATAAAATACACTACACTGTATTTTGGGGGCATTTGGGGCATATTTATAAAATTAACAAGAGATCTGATCTCTGAAAAAAAATTATCATTCATATTCAGGGTCCTCTCATATTTACTTTCCAAATTATGCTCCATAAATATTTATGCCAATTGTATTTATTTATGTTTTACAATAAAATTGCAACTCCAACTTGTTTTTTCAACAGCAAGCTAAAGTAGATCTTACATTAACCCAGTATATAGAATATTATATATTTACATTTCTTTTTAAGGGTTTGAAAATTAAATTATAAATATATATGAGAATAAATAATAATAACCAAAACTGTCAAAAGTGAAACTTTAATGTATAAAATAGTAAAGGGTAATAGAAAAATCATCAAGAAATATTGAAAAGCACATCAGTATTTTTTTTTAATTATTGATTTAAAATCTATTTCAATTAGTCAGTAAAACTACTAAATCAATTAGATAAATTAGCCAAGTTATATTACCAGGTTTCCATAATGTTATCCAAAAAAAACGAGCACACAAAGCAATTACAAAAATATATTTAAAAAAAAAGGGAAAATATGGTGCATTAGTAGGCCTTTATGTTAAATAAATATATATTTATATTTTTATGATTGATTGTTTTCAGATTTTACTAAATTTTCATTTTAAATCAAGAACAGTACTGGGAATGAATTTCCATAAGAAGAATGTGACTTCAACTTATATTCTTAAGTGTTTTTTTTTTTTTAACTGTTCTGATTTTGTGACTCATCATACTGCTAAGTGACAAGGTTTAAAAATTCGGCAAAAGTTCAAAACCATACTGTAAAAAATAAGGTTTGTATACTGTAAGACGATGCAGACACAGGGTTCTACATATTTTAATTATAATTTTGCATAACATGATTTGTGGGACTTCTGTTTTCTATAATGGTTAAATTACAAACACGTTTGCTAAAAGAAATTCTGTTTAAGAAGATACAATTCCTGTTGCTTACAATCATGAATATATTATAGAAGTATGAATTAAAAAAAAAAAAAAAAAGATAATTTTGATAACAGGATTTCTGAAGGCCATTTGTAGATGTGACGTACAGATCTTGTTAACTGTACAGGATATCATGTATATGCCTATTAAAATACATATTCAGCTGTACATTTCTATTCTGCCCACTACCGACTTTACAATAGGGAAGAATATAAGTTTAATTAATCTAGACTATATATTTATGTATACATCTAAAATCAGTGGCCATTTCAGAGTGAACTGCAAATGTGCAGTATAACAGAATTATTCCAAATTATCTCGGAATATTCACATATATGTAGAAAAGGCAAATTTTGCACTTTTTCAAGTGTCTTTGGCTGTTGAATTGGATGTGCCCAATTTGTTGTTGACATTTAGTAAATAACTTATGGTTGGATCGATTATGATTGCTAGAGTCAATGTTACCCATGCATTGTATGGGTAAACTTTCCAATATCCGATCCAATATTTTTCCAGTACAAAAATTGTGTTATAGTTTCAATTGAAATTGCACCAGTCTCAAAGAAGGTGTAATAGGAGCTGAATTACCCCTTACTGCCTAATATATTTGAATACAGATTTTCCCACTTAACCTCTCATTTTAATGCAGGAGAAGTGTGCAATTAATAATAGTAATTTTGATGATTTTAAAATTTACCTTTGAATGTTTAAATGATTGTATTTAATTTCATTATCGTTGGACCTTGCTAAAATTAGCATGCAAATTACAAGTCCATGATAAAACAGATTTACCAAAGGTTTTTTATGGCCGACATCCCTTAAGTGTGCCTTACACTTTCAATGACCATCGTGACTGTGCTAAATATTGCTGATATTACAAGTTAAAAATTATGGCTTCCGCTTAAGCGAAAGCCAAAATAGTGCTAGAAGTATTAGCGGGACCTGATATTATTATTATTATTATAAATACTTATTGTATATAATAAAGCACCACCATATTCTGCAGCACTATCAATGGGTACAATTGAAATAAGTAAAACAATGATACAACACTTGAAAAAGACAAGACAAAATTTGACAAACAAATACAGGAGGAGTTTATTGCCCTATTCCTGTGGGAACTTGCAATCTAGGAGGGTAGGAGGATGAGAAACAGGAGGTGAGGATAGCAAGGGTGAGAATGGTGTTAATACAGAGTTAGGTGAGGGCAATACTTAGGTAAGTGTTATGCATTTGTTACTGAGTTTGGTATTAGTCTTCCCTGAACAAAAATGTCTTTAAGGAGCATTTAAAAGAAGATAGATTAGGGGAAAGTCTGACAGTGCGAGGAAGTGCGTTCCAATGGGTTGGTGCTGCACGAAAGAAGTGATGCAGTCTAGCATGTGAAGAGGTGATGATAGAAGATGCAAGGAGCAGGTCATTGTTGGATCTTAGCGGCAGGCTGGAATATGTTTGTTGATTACTGAGAACAGCACTGGTAAGGGCTTTGTATGTCAGGGTGAGAATTTTGAATTTAATTCTGCTGTGAATGGAGAGATCTGAAGATAAAGTTTCATAAAACACATGTAAAATATATTAAAATTAAGTATCACACTCATTTATAAACATCTTTAATAAAAACAAATAATAAGTTTATTATTGAAAAATGGTTTAAGGGTTTTAAAGGAATATGGCATATGACAAGATGTTTGACTAGGAAGGGATCATAAGTATACACATATATGTCTAAATATTTGTATGTGTGTATGTTTACATGTGTATTTATGTGTTAATATGTATGTGCAAATATTCATACATATAAAAACACACACGCAGTCAAATACCATGTTTTTTTTAATGGAAATACTTGGAATTTATATGATTACATGGTCTCTATATATTATCCATGAATGGATTGATGTTAAAGGGACAGTCTAGGCCAAAATAAACTTTCATGATTCAGATAGAGCATGTAATTTTAAACAATTTTACAATTTACTTTTATCACCAATTTTGCTTTGTTCTCTTGGTATTCTTAGTTGAAAGCTTAACCTAGGAGGTTCATATGCTAATAGACCTTGAAGCCCACCTCTTTCATTTTGCATTTTAACAGTTTTTCACCACTAGAGGGGTTAGTTTACGTATTTCATATAGATAACACTGTGCTCGTGCACGAGAAGTTATCTGGGAGCAGGCACTGATTGGCTAGACTGCAAGTCTGTCAAAAGAGCTGAAAAAAGGGGCAGTTTGCAGAGGCTTAGATACAAGATAATCACAGAGGTTTAAAGTATATTATTATAACTGTGTTGGTTATGCAAAACTGGGAAATGGGTAATAAAGGGATTATCTATCTTTTAAAACAATAAAAATTCTGGTGTAGACTGTCCCTTTAAACAAATTATGTAATTACCAACATGTGTCTACATGAAAATAAAATGCTCTAATGTTATGGTCTAATAATGTTAAGCTATGTCATTAGTGAAATGATGTCCTTTACGCAGTTAAGTATGGGTAAAATGAATACATTGAATAGGAAGTCAGGATGCAATTACATCTCTCCCTTTATCTCACTTCTGCTTTTGTATTGCAGTGCAGAAAGCAGTATTGTGAAACCTACACACATATGTAAAGTGGGCTTGTCTGAGTGATGCAGTCTGAGCAGTATAGAATACACGAAGCCAAGCTAAACAGAGGAGAGTGAAACACTCAGAGAAAGAGAAGCTATACTATAGAGCTTGACAAATGGAACTATAAATGGGAATATACACAACAGCAAAGAAATTAGCCCTAGAAGACATAAGAGACATCCAAATTATATCCATTTGGTTTTACAAATGACAGCGTGCTAGACGATATTGTCTTCTATAACTTGTAAGTACACGTTTGTATAACAATAATATCTGTCACTACGTAAAGCGTGGGGACAACGGATCTCAATGTTGTCTTATTATAGATCTGTTGTATTTTTAGTGTGGCATAGATAGAAATGTATTGATAACCTTGATGAATCTATAAAATTGTTTGACTGAATGTGAAACATAAAGAGCTCCATTTATTAAAGGGACATACACCCCATTTTTTTCTTACATGATTCAGATCCTTTGATAAAAAGCAAGAAGCTAAGTTCAGGAGTGTGCATGTCTCTGCAGCAGTTTGCAACATGTTATACATTATCAATAGATGGTCGCACTATTTCCTGTTAAGCACTGCTGCAGGCATGTGCACACTACCTATTTAGATATCTCTTCAACAAAGAATAACATGAGTACAAAGCAAATATGATAATAGGAGTAAAGTGGAATTTTTAAATTGTATTCTCTATCGGAATCATAAAAAGAAAAAAATGTGGGTTTCATGTCAGGCAGCACTGGAACCCTTGTGGTGGTGCAGACTTACTCATGTCAGCCTGCCACCCAGCAGTTGGAAGACCAAAAATTTTATTGTTTAAAAATATAGATAATCCCTTTATTTACCATTCCCCAGTTTTGCATATACTTTTTACCTCTGTATTTACCTTGTATGTAAGCTTCTGCTGACTGCCTCCTTATCTCAGATCTTTTGACAGACTTGCATTACAGGCAATTAGTGTGGACTCTTAAATAACTTCACTTGTGTGAGCACAGTGTTAACTATTTGAAACTGTCAAATGCATTCAGATGAGAGGCAGCTTTCAAGTGCTTAGAAATTAGCATATGAGCCTACCTAGGTTTAGCTTTCAACTAAGAATATCAAAAGAACAAAGCAAACTTGATGATAAAAGTAAATTAGAAAGTTGTTTAAATTACATTCCCTATCTGAATTATGAACGTTTAATTTAGACTTTATTATCCCTTTAATCCATCAACAAGCTTGGGGTAATTGACAGGTATGACTTGATCAGGAAGTGGTGCTGCACAAGACCTTTCT
This sequence comes from Bombina bombina, assembly GCF_027579735.1. NCBI lineage: Eukaryota > Metazoa > Chordata > Amphibia > Anura > Bombinatoridae > Bombina > Bombina bombina. Next base: position 241,770,153 of record NC_069506.1, read on the forward strand.
TGAGCAATAATAAATTTAGGCAGCAGGTGAACAGGGTCTGCTGCTGGCTTGTTGCTAAGGTTGTTTGATAGGATGACTATCTGATAAATAGGGTTCAATATATAATGGTTCCAGAGAGTTAAATAATATTTATATTTAAAATAAACATGAAGTATTGATAAAAAAAAGTGTAGTGTCACTAACTAATATTAAAGGACATTAAATAAAAAAAGGAATTCCCCATAAAATATGTATAGCAAAGACAATATGTAAAATACTTTTACCTGACCCTAAAACATGCTACACAGTAGGTTATTGATCAGTGCAGTAGCTTATTTCTATATTTCCATAATTACTAACACCAAAGGGGATAAGTTCATCTATCTCCAATCATTCATCTATCTCCAATCAAGACAATGAGTGCATTTTGTTTTTATATCTGTTGGGCTAATTTGGAATTGGGTTTTAACATTTCCTCTCTCCCAGCTACACCTCCCCCCCATACACCTACCCTTTGTTAACAGATAGTTTTTCATTTACAACTCTCTTTCTCACACAGACCTCACTGCAACAACAATCCTACAGACTCTCTGCACGCACTAGCCCGCCAAGCCTCCCTCCACCTCCCACTCTGGTTTTTACCTTAATATATAAACACCTAACAGCAATTAGGTGCAGCTGTCACTAATGATCCAGGATAGAGACACTACTTCACACTCACAGCCTCTGAACCAGGGCCGCCATCAGGGGGTGACAGGGGTGACTCTTGTCAGGGGCCCAATGAGCCAGGGGGGCCCCATGAGGCAAGAACTAAAAAAAAAAAAAAAAAAAAAAAAAATTTTTTTTTTTTTTTTTTTTTTTTTTTTAAATTTGGGCAGCCACCAGTGGGTACTACAGCAGAGTGCTAATTGAGCATGAGAAATGTTATTACAAGGAGTAAAGTATTATCATTTGAGAGGATTTCTTAGTGTGCACTAAACCACTATGCACAGTGTGAGACATACTTGGCACTTTGTACAGTGTGTACCTGAGTCAGACGGCAGATCACTTTCATTTGCAGAGGAGGTAGTACTTACTTAGCAAATGTTTTTTATTTCTTTGTGCAATTTTGGATTGTAACTTCAGTGTGGTAGTAGTTGTTTGGTGGGGCTAGGGGTCCATAAAAACACATTTTTTTAGCAGCAGTGTATTTATGATTATTTGACAATGCTGTAGAAATTCTATATTTAAAACCATGCAGAAATGTTTCCTCCTCAATACACAAATGGTAGATGCATTACATTCCAGTTTACTGCCCCTTTATGCAAGGACTTTCCAGATGCAAGGAGGCATTTTATCTAAGATTTTTACATCTGCATAAAATTTTATACTCTCAGACTAAGATTGCTCAGTCTTTGAAATGAGACAGGTTAACTGAAAACTGTTCAGTTTACACTACAGCTGACTTAATTTTGAAATACATATCAACAAGCCTAAATCCTGCATTTAACCAGATCTAATGGTATGAGTACCACAGTTTATTGTCCCACCAAGACAATAGTACAGCATTTTCAAAATCCATAAGTACAGCTGACAGCTGGGAATATTTGTACACTATATTTGAAGTGGTGCTCTTGGTTGGGGAAAATGGGGAAAAAACAAACATATGTCAACCTTTTAAAGGTACTTTTCTTCATCTAGCCATCTACCCAGCTCATTAATGTACAATTTTGAATTCACAGAATTATTTTTGTTTGCACATTTACAAATATTATTCTTTAAAAAGTGATCTATTAATTTCTATAATTCTTTTATCATGCATGTCACACACTGTTGATTTAGGGGATGCAAGGTGCATAAATGTTTCCTCCTGTGAGTGTTTCTGTGGGTGTCTGTGTTTATATATTTGTACTTTGGTTTGTTTCTCTAGGAGTGTGTATGCATTTTTTATCTGTGGGTCTCTCTGTGAGGGTGGGTGTGTATGTATTTGTGCATTTTTCTGTGGATGTCTGTGAGGGTGTGTGCATATGTCTTTGAGCTTTTTCTGTGGGTGTCTCTTTGAGGGTGTGTGTATGTTTGTCTTTGTGTATTTTCTCTGGATGCCTCTGTGAGGGTGGGTGTGTATGTCTGTGTTTTCTGTGGATGTCTCTGTGAGGGTGTGTGTGTGTGTGTGTATGTATGTATGTATGTATGTGTTTTCTGTGGATGTCTCTGTGAGGGTGTGTGTTTTATGTGGGTGTCCCTGTGAGGGTGTGTGTATGTCTTTGTGTGATTTCTGTGGATGTCTCAGTGAGAGTGTGTGTATGTATGTCTTTCTGTGTTTTTTATGTGGTTGTCTCTCTGTGTGTGTATGTCTTTGTGTGTTTTCTGTGGGTGTCTCTGTGTGTGTGTGTGTGTATGTCTTTGTGTGTTTTCTGAGGCTGTCTCTGTTGGTGTTTCCTTGGGTGTATGTGCAAGTTTGAGTTTGTGTGGGTGTGTCCATTGTTTGTTCCTTTTTAAGACATTTTGACCTTACTACTAATTATTCACATCTTTCTACAGACTTTGAGACTAACAAGACCTTTCCGGAAGTAACCAATCCACCATTTAACCTTTAAATTATTGTTTAGGCAGTTCAGGGCCCTTCATTTCAGCCACTGCATGCTGTTGTCATAATTTAGTTGTCATCTTCCTTTACAAAAAGATAATCAGAACTCCATATTTTGTTTTCTAAATCTCCTTTTTTTTACAAAACTGTAGTTTACCTCATTACTTGTCAGGTCAATGTAAACAAGTGCTGAGTGTCTGTTTGGGTGTCTGTGTCTGAGTGTGTTTCTTTGCGTGTCTGCTGGAGTGTCTATATGTGAATCCTTATGTGTGAGTGTGTTTGTGTGTTTCAGTGTACGAGTGTGTCTGTGTGTGTGTATGTCACTACCATTACAACATTTCCAAGTTTAAATAGACAATTAAAAATAAAGTGCATATACGTTTTAGTCACTTGGTCAAAAATTGCACATGTAAAAGGAAGGGGGGGGGGCCCTGATCAATGGATGAGTCAGGGGCCCCAAAATTTCTAGTGGCGGCCCTGCTCTGAACTGACACTTTATCATATTCTGTTACACTTTCCCAACTCTCATTTACTCACCACACATTTCACTCACTCTCAGTTTACACTGCCTTATATCAGACATATTTCCCTTCTTCCTCACCTTTTGTGTCCAATCCCTCTCCTTTAGATTGTAAGCTTGAGAGCCTCTCTACCTGTAGGCCACTGTGTATTTAAAGTGAACTACTACTGATTGTGCTCAAGGGCAGGGCATTCCTCTCCTTTTGTATAACTCAATTATTTCACCTACAACTGTAATGTACCCCAATACTGTACTTGTTTGTTTGTGTATGTAATGCATCCCTGTAATGTTCCATTATTTCTTGTATAGCGCTACGTAATCTGCTGGCGCTTTATAAATACCTGATAATAATAATAATAATAAGTTAAACAAGAGAGATTTTGAATGGTCATGTTCCTAGACTGCAAAACAGAGTAAATATTTCTAACACAGGCCTCTATTCCAATCCATTTGAATTCCAGGGCAGTTTGCCTGATATTTTGCTTGGTCTGCTAAGCCATTTAATCCAATGGAAGAGCCAAAGATTGAATTAGTAAAACCACAGGAATTAGTAAAAATCATAACAGCAGAATCTAAGTAAAATAAATTAGAAATTAAATGAAACATGGGTATCTCAGGCATTTTAAGGGAATTGTAGCAAACTTTTAGGAAAGCAAAAGATACACAGCCAACATGAAAATGCTATGTCAGATAATTCATTTAATACTGATGACTGCCTAATATGTTTGAATTAAATTATTTGTACTTACTAGTAGTGATGTCGCGAGCATAAAAATTTGGGTTCGCGAACTTCCACAACTGTTCGCGAACGTGCGAACCGGGCGAACCGTCATTGACTTCAATAGGCAGGCGAATTTTAAAACCCACAGGGACTCTTTCTGGCCACAATAGTGATGGAAAAGTTGTTTCAAGGGGACTAACACCTGGACTGTGGCATGCCGGAGGGGGATCCATGGCAAAACTGCCATGGAAAACTACATAGTTGATGCAGAGTCTGGTTTTAATCCATAAAGGGCATAAATCACCTAACATTCCTAAATTGTTTGGAATAACATGCTTTAAAACATCAGGTATGATGTTGTATCGATCAGGTAATGTAAGGGTTACGCCCTCTTCACAGTGACAGACCAAACTCCCCGTTTAACGCACCGCAAACAACTGCAAACAGTCCATTTGCACAACTGCAAACTCCCCATTTGCACAAGGTTGGATACCAAGCTACTAGGATTGGAAGAAGACACAAGCGCCAAAAAGGCTAATACCCACAGATAGAGAGAGTCTAATTATATTGATAAGTTATTTATAAAACCATGTTTTTTTTAAAAATACACAATAAAAAATGAAACAAATTCTTTAAATAAGTTGATCCTAAATGCCCAAATATGGATACTTAAAACTGGATGTGGTTGGCCAACCTTAATATTTAAATATTGCAATAGAATCAACCTAAATATTTAAATTATACAATAGTATCAATTATCTGACTAGTTTCAAAATGTCTAAATATATGCTCCTTATTACAAAGTAACCGCATTACCACATAGTATAAGCATTTGCTAAATAATAGGTAATAGGGTAATCAAAACCGTATAAAAATACACAGCTTTTTCACAAATATATTTATATCAGATCCAAGTTAAAGGTTAGCTCACGGTCACTTTGTCTTTCAGTGAGTCCCTTCGTATTGTAACCATTATTTCTCAATTGTTTATGACGGTCCTTTCTTGAATCTAGTTATTATTGAAAAAACTGGTAGCTAGCGGTCCTTCACAAGTGCACTTGTTTGCATTTACCTTAAGATGTTCGTGGTGCAGGTTTAAATCCTGTAAAGTGAAGCTCGTCCTAGCCGATTCTGGAGCCGTCCTGCTCCTTTCAACGTCTCGTGCTGTGTGTTTCAAAGTCCGCGCCTTCACCGGAAGGGCCTCTGATTGGATCTCTGTTGGGGGAGTTTCCTCTTAGGTCGTGAGTGACGGCTCTACGGCTGTTGTTCACTGTCTTCAGTCCTATTTGTTTGAGCCTAACGGTATGGAGATTGAGCAACGCGTTTCCTCTGAATACACTTCAGCCTTTGTCAAGCTATGTCTCCATATTCATTCCTTAGTTTAAATAGCCCTCTTTGGCCTCCTATTCGCTCACTGTATCTTGTGCCTAAATCATTTCTTTCTAGGCAATTCCTCTTGCCACATTGATTGTGTAATTCGGTATAATAATCAAGTTTAATGCATAATAAAAAATCAGATTTAATGCCTAATACAAAATAAATAATAAATGGGTATTGAACATATAAAGCATTTCATCATTGAGTTATATAACATAATTAGTTATATAAACATTAAGAATTTCAGGCTCATATATAATAAAATCATTTAATTTATTAAAAACCATCTCTTTGGGCATTTTGGTCGCTTATATTTAAAAAATCTTATTAAATTTGGGAAATTAAATTAAATTAATTAAAAAAACAAAACAACATATATCTAAAAATGGAAGAATTTCACTGTTGCTGATAACAGTTCATATAGTTATAAATTAATACATAATTTGTTTTATCAAAAGTTGATCATAGCGATCTTATAGGATTTCTTGGACCATATTACTTAGTTTAAGGGTGCCTTTATGCCAACGCTTAGAGCTAGCATCTAGATATAGGTAGAGATTATATATTTAAAAAACAATTTAGACTGAAGTCCTGGTTTAACCCTTTTGGTTTTAAGGTTGGGAGTTCAAAAATCCACTTTGCCTCTTTTTGTAGAAGTGCATTTGATTGATTACCCCCTCTCTTTTTCTCATTTAATTTGGTTATTGCTGTAAAATTAAACTATTTTAAATTATTATTACAGCACGTTCTAAAATGTTTGGCTACCGGGAGATCTTTATTTCGTTCTGTTTCTGAGTTTTCTATAGAGTTCAAGTGCTCTCTTATTCTCTCTCTTACTTTTCTTTCTGTCTCTCCTATGTATTGTTTTCCAAATTTTTTTACAGGTTATTAGATAGATAACATTTATATCCATACACCTAATTGTCTCCTTAATTTTATATTCTCTTTTCGTGTTAGTGGATGTGAAGATTTTTGTTTTGTTTGCATGTTTACATGCCTTACAGGATATACAAGGATAAAAACCTTGCAATTTATCACCTAAAACACCTTTGATTATGTTATAATTGTTTTGTTTAAAAGTGGGTGCTAGCTTGCTTTTTAAATTTTTTGTCTTTCTATACACACATTTCGGATTGTTTGGAAGTCTTTCTCCTAATTGGGGATCTGATTTTAGGATTTTCCAATGAGATCTTATTATCTTTTCCAATTTTAACCTAGCCTCACTATATAATATACTAGTTCCTGTATCCATATTTTTGGGGATTTTTGAGGAAGATCCCTAGAATTCACTAGCCTATATACCCTCAATTTGCGCTATCTATAATAATCTCCTGGATACCAAGCTAGCCATGTCCTGTTCCTTGTCCTCACTGATGTCATTGAAGATCTCTTCCTCCACCCAGCCACGTACAACACCAAAAGGTCCCCGAAAGGTGACAACAAGCCCCCTGGGACGCCTGCTGTGTTTGGTCTTCCACCTCCTCAAAGCCACCTTCCTCCTCTGACTCCTCTTCTTCAGACTCCTCTCTCTGCATTGTCTCTCTCTGCATTATTATAAGGTGTGTTAAGTAGTACTATTCCTATCAGTTTAATCCCTGTTACGTCCCATATCAGGGGACATGTATATCGCATCGATTTTTGGAACCCGGGAGATGGAAAAAGATGCTTGGTCGGTCCTCCTACTTCAAATTTGGGGCACTGCGCGTGCAATCTAATGAGCCACCAGATAGGAGTGGTGTGTTAAGTAGTACTATTCTTATCAGTTTAATCCCTGTTACGTCCCCTATCAGTGTTGTTTTTTTTTTTAAATGTACACTACTGTTACACCAGATATGAGTTGCACTGGTGTTACACTGTGCCCTGGCAGGCAGGCACTGAAACGCACACGTGTGAAGGAAACTGACTGCTATTATTTCACAGTCAAAAAAGTGTTGTTTTTTTTAAATGTACACTACTGTTACACCAGATATGAGTTGCACTGGGGTGACACTGTGCCCTGGCAGGCACTGAAACGCACATGTGTGAAGGAAACTGACTGCTATTATTTAATACAGTCAAAAAAGTGTTGTTTTATTTAAATGTACACTACTGTTACACCAGATATGAGTTGCACTGGGGTGACACTGTGCCCTGGCAGGCACTGAAACGCACACGTGTGAAGGAAACTGACTGCTATTATTTAAGTGGAAATTGGATGTAGAGGCGCTGGTCTTAATGGTATATCCTTTTATATGGTGTTGACACACTGAAGAAAAAAACTTGACTTGTGATTTGCAGAAGTTAACACTAAATATTGTGCGGTATACTTACTCCGAAAAAATCAGAGTTCAGCCTCTTCACATACGTTTGTAGCCTGATTTGCCCATATTTAGGATTTTACAGATATCTGCAGACAATGGAGATTACACTGAAAGTGGTTGTATCTCACAACATATATAAAATGCAATATACTCACTCCGAATAATTCGGAATCCGGTTCCCCAAAAGTGGGTTTGTAGCTTGAAAAATACTTCCAAGAAGGCAGCAGAGAAAAATACTTGTTGTAAAAACAAATATTTATTAAAACATGTTGATAAAAGCTCTTATTTTGGCTCTACGCGTTTCAACGACTGAAATCGTCTTTCTCAAGAGCAATAAAAAGTTTGGAAGTGCTGCCTATGGAGTATTAGAGGTGTATTTATACAGGTAATCAATGTTCCTGTTCCGGTGAAAACACCGGAATAGGACTCACAAATAAAACAACATTTTTATTTTTCCCTATCCAATTGTATTTGAGAATAGTGCAATATGTAGTTTTGCTTAAGCCATCTCGCTTAGAATCTCAATAATTTGTCAAATCGGATCGATATAAATCAATTATAAAATAAATAGATCGCTAACCAATCAGAACGAAGTAACAGAAAGTTCCCTTTCGAGTTCTGATCTTGTGTATTTCCCTTTCAGGTCCGACGAAGGTTGCGCTATCACGTGTCACAGTCGGGCCAATCGTATGATGAACGCTGTTCCAAATGCTCTATGTAGCTTGTGTGAGAGTTTCTTTTACGGTCCGATCAAGAGTCCAATGTCACGTGTCTTTAATGGACCAATCCTGTTTTGAGCGATATTTTCAGACTTTCATTCACCGTGTTCCAATTATAACCAGTTCTTGTCTTTTTTATTTTCTCTAAAGGGTATGTAATGAAAGTGCGGATCACCTTGGGTCATATATTAGTTGTATATAAGACAATAATACATTTTATAGAACAAAATCATTAGAGTTATAAAATAAATATTAAAGATTAACTATGTAAATTTCTGGAAATACAATTTCTTGAAATAAAATTTCTTAAGATAAAAATGCCAAATAAAACAAAGCAAAATAATAATATCTACTTTTCAGTTGTGGTCATAACATTAAAATTATTCGATCATGTCATGATTCCAAGTGAAAATTCTTATTAGCTTGTTGATACTATCTTTTGTATGTCTATATGTAGCATAACTCCTTCTCATAAGTTGATACATGATACATGAATACATGGATAAATAACGTTTTTTTTGTATTATATATTAAATTGGGTTTGCTTCAATAAGTGAATTGGTATTACCTACTATTTAAGTATTCTCCTAACTGTGAATGGTTGAAAAAATAAAATATAATAAAAAATATATAATAAAAAATAAAAAATAAAATAAAAATTTAAATTGGATAAAATAAAAATAAAATAAAATAAAATAAAATTGGGGTAATGAAAAAAATAATAATGTGAATGATTATTGTGTGGTTCTTTTATGTTATATCTTTTTATTTAATGTTTGTTTATTAAATAAACACTGCCACTCTGATATCTTTATTTAATCCATAGTGTCCATATGTTTTTAATGTGTGTATCCACCATAGCTCTCTTTTGTTTAATTCTCTTTCTTTCTCACCCCCTCTCCAATGTAGTGAAACTTTTTCTATACCAATCCATGATAGATGTTTTTTATCATATAGTGAGCAGTTATTATAGTGTAATGGAACTCCATGATCTTCCTTCTCCTTTTCAATTTTATTAAGATGTTCTAGTATTCGTGTCTTTACAAATCTTGAGGTCTGACCCAAATATTGAATCTGGCAGTTGCACTGTAATAAATAAATTAATTTTTTTGTTTTACAACTGATGAAATCTTTTATTGTATATGTTTTTCCTGTTGTGGTGGAAGTGAATGTCTTATGTGTTTTTTTTGTATAGTTACACGCCTTGCAATGTCCACAGGTATAGAACCCTGTTAGGTTTGCAATCTGTATGGGTTTAGGGGGCTTCATCCCTTTTATAAGAGACGGTGCTAATTTTTGTTTAAAGCTGGTTCCTTTTCTGAAAGTTATGATAGGTTTTTTTGGGATGATATTATTCAAATATTCATCATTCTTAAGGACATTCCAATTTTGATTTATAATGTGTTTGATTTGTTTATGACCACTATTGTAAGTGGTGATAAACCTGGGAAAATTTTGATTATGTAAGGGTTCTTATTTTTTATTTGTAATTAGGAGATGTCGGTCTCTATTTCCAACTTCAACTCTATCTTGTTCTAGAGTGTTGCTATCATAACCTTTATGTTCAAACCTTTCTTTGATAATTTTAGATTGTATATTAAAATCATCTATAGTATAGCAATTTCTTCTTATACGGAGAAATTGCCCTTTGGGAATTGCTTTTAACCAAGTTGGATGATGTTCGCTATCTCTTCTGATATAGGTATTCATATCACAACTTTTAAAGAAGGTTTTAGTATGTACATTACCCGCTTCTACAAAGATTGTCAGGTCCAAGAAATTAATTTCGGTTTTATTGAATTCTGGTGTCAGTACTATACCTATATTGTTGTTATTTAAATGGGAAACAAAAGATTTTAATGATTCTTCGTCATTATTCCAGACACAAAGAACATCATCTATGTACCTCCGCCAGGATACCAGGCTCGCCCCAACCACGTCACATGACCATACATAAGTGTGTTCATAGTGGTCCATGTATATATTCACGTAACTTGGGGCGAACCTGGTGCCCATGGCGGTGCCACATATCTGAAGGTACTGTTTATTATTGAACCAAAAAAATTATGTTTTAATATGAATTCTATTGATATAAGAATAAATTCTAATAATGCAGTAGATAAATCCTTGTCTTGTTCAAGTTTCCATTTTATGGCTGCTATGCCTTTCTGATGGTCAATGATGGAATATAAAGATGTTACATCCATCGTTAACCATGAATAACCTGGTTCCCATTTCATATCTTTAAGTATATTAAGTACTTGTTTAGTGTCTTTAAGGTATGATCTTGCTGTTCGTGCATAGGGTTGCAAAAAGTGATCTATAAAAGCCGATAGATTACATGTCAAAGAATCTACCCCACTAATGATAGGTCTCCCTATTTTTTATTTTTTATTATATTTTTTATTATATTTTATTTTTTCAACCATTCACAGTTAGGAGAATACTTAAATAGTAGGTAATACCAATTCACTTATTGAAGCAAACCCAATTTAATATATAATACAAAATAACCGTTATTCATGTATCATGTATCAACTTATGAGAAGGAGTTATGCTACATATAGACATACAAAAGATAGTATCAACAAGCTAATAAGAATTTTCACTCGAAATCATGACATGATCGAATAATTTTAATGTTATGATCACAACTGAAAAGTAGATATTATTATTTTGCTTTGTTTTATTTGGCATTTTTATCTTAAGAAATTCTATTTCAAGAAATTGTATTTCCAGAAATTTACATAGTTAATCTTTAATATTTATTTTAGAACTCTAATGATTTTGTTCTAAAAAATGTATTATTGTCTTATATACAACTAATATATGACCCAAGGTGATCCGCACTTTCATTACATACCCCTTAGAGAAAATAAAAAAGACAAGAACTGGTTATAATTGGAACACAGTGAATGAAAGTCTGGAAATATCGCTCAAAACAGGATTGGTCCATTAAAGACACGTGACATTGGACTCTTGATCGGACCGTAAAAGAGACTCTCACACAAGCTACATAGAGCATTTGGAACAGCGTTCATCCTACGATTGGCCTGACTGTGACACGTGATAGCGCAACCTTCGTCGGACCTGAAATGGAAATACACAAGATCGGGACTCGAAAGGGAACTTTCTGTTACTTTGTTCTGATTGGTTAATGATCTTTTTATTTTATAATTGATTTATATCGATCCGATTTGACAAATTATTGAGATTCTAAGCGAGATGGCTTAAGCAAAACTACATATTGCACTATTCTCAAATACAATCGGATGGGAATAAATAAAAATGTTGTTTTATTTGTGAGTCCTATTCCAGTGTTTTCACCGGAACAGGAACATTGATTACCTGTATAAATACACCTGTAATACTCCATAGGCAGCACTTCCAAACTTTTTATTGCTCTTGAGAAAGACGATTTCAGTCGTTGAAACGCGTAGAGCCAAAATAAGAGCTTTTATCAACATGTTTTAATAAATATTTGTTTTTTACAACAAGTATTTTTCTCTGCTGCCTTTTTGGAAGTATTTTTCAAGCTACAAACCCACTTTTGAGGAACCTTATTCCGAATTATTCGGAGTGAGTATATTGCATTTTATATATGTTGTGAGATACAACCACTTTCAGTGTAATCTCCATTATCTGCAGATATCTGTAAAATCCTAAATATGGGCAAATCAGGCTACAAACTTATGTGAAGAGGCTGAACTCTGAATTTTTCGGAGTAAGTATACAGCACAATATTTGGTGTTAACTTCTGCAAATCACAAGTCAAGTTTTTTTCTTCAGTGTGTCAACACCATATAAAAGGATATACCATTAAGACCAGCACCTCTACATCCAATTTCCACTAATCTATAAACAGTCCTTTGGGAGAGACTGAAAGAAGGCTGCGGTCACACAAGAGGGGAGTATTTTTCTCTAACTATTCTAGTCATTCTGTACAGTTTGTTGTTTTAACACCTACCATATCTGTATAGTATCTGAAATTCCTCTGGTATTATTTAACACAGTCAAAAAAGTGTTGTTTTTTTTAAAATGTACACTACTGTTACACCAGATATGAGTTGCACTGGGGTGACAATGTGCCCTGGCAGGCACTGAAACGCACACGTGTGAAGGAAACTGACTGCTATTATTTAACACAGTCAAAAAAGTGTTGTTTTTTTTAAATGTACACTACTGTTACACCAGATATGAGTTGCACTGGGGTGACACTGTGCCCTGGCAGGCACTGAAACGCACACGTGTGAAGGAAACTGACTGCTATTATTTAACACAGTCAAAAAAGTGTTGTTTTTTTTAAATGTACACTACTGTTACACCAGATATGAGTTGCACTGGGGTGACACTGTGCCCTGGCAGGCACTGAAATGCACACGTGTGAAGGAAACTGACTGCTATTATTTAACACAGTCAAAAAAGTGTTTTTTTTTTTTTAAATGTACACTACTGTTACACCAGATATGAGTTGCACTGGGGTGACACTGTGCCCTGGCAGGCACTGAAACGCACACGTGTGAAGGAAACTGACTGCTATTATTTAACACAGTCAAAAAAGTGTTGTTTTTTTTAAATGTACACTACTGTTACACCAGATATGAGTGGTGGCACTGGGCAAGTGGGCACAGTATATGCTGTGAGCCTGACACACACGCTGGCAGGCAGGCAACTGCAATTAGATTACACAGGAAAAAAAAAAAGCAGACTGATGAAGGGCTTTTTGGGGTGCTGTCCTTACAGCAGAGATCAGATGAGTCCTTCAGGACTGTAGTGGACACTGAATACACTAGCCTAGCTATCGATTTCCCTATTAAATCAGCAGCAGCTACACTGTCCCTCCTCTCACTAAGAATGCAGCTTCCGAATTAATCTAAAATGGATGCTGTCCAGGAGGTAGGAGGGTCTGGGAGGGAGGGTCTGCTGCTGATTGGCTGGAATGTGTCTGCTGACTGTGAGGTACAGGGTCAAAGTTTTACTCAATGATGACGAATAGGGGGCAGATCGAACATTGCATATGTTCACCCGCTGCAGCGAACGCGAACAAGCTATGTTCACCTGGAACTATTCGCCGGCGAACTATTCGCAACATCACTACTTACTAGTTTATGAATTTTACAGTTAATAATGTAATATTTTTGTTTTCAAATTTAAACATTAACATGACAGAATATAAATTAATATAAATATTTAATTTTACTAAAGTTCATTATTCTAACTATGAATTGAGCTATTTTTAAGCACACACAAAACCCTTAATATTATATGTAGAAAAAAATAACAAAATAACTGAAAAGCTCTATCAATAACCAAGTAATGCCACTCATAACAGGCCAAATTAGCTTTTGTAAAGATCAAGGGGTCGATCCGATATAAAGCGTCGCCCGCAAAAGCCGGCGACGCCAATATTTACGCTGATTTGGGGGTCGATCCGATATAAATCGTCGCCCGCAAAAGCCGGCGACGCCAATATTTGCGCGGATTTGGTATCCTATATACGGCGTAAGCTAGAAGTTACGCGCGTAGATTTCTGGCGTCGCCCGTAGTTTTTTGGCCCATAGACTGACATACAAAACACGCGCAATTTGCTATCCTATATACGGCGTAAGGACTTACGCGCGCAGATTTTTCAAAATCTACGCCATTCTCAGCTCGCCACAAATTGAAGGCGCAGGTACCCTTGCACTGACTTAGAAACCAACGTAACTCTCAGAAGGCCTAACAAATGCATGCCTAACAATATACATAGCAGCAGCTTGTTCACAAATAGTTAACCTCTTAAAAGCATTTATTATTCCTGCCCCTGCAAGTGTGTCAAACCAATCACAAACAGCACAACCTCTCACCTGCAGCCTTAAAACACCTGCAAATGCACACCCTCATTAGCCACCATGTTTCCCTTGCAGTATATAGCATTTAGAGTGAGACAGCGTCGTGGGGCACAAGGGGTGCTGGAACCCCTACAAGCCCCTGTTTTGGATGGTATCCCTGCTGCTGAGGTCCCTGGTCATGGTGCTGTAGCTGTCCCTGCTCCAGCTGCTGCTGCTGCCCTCCCTGCTCCTCCTGCTGTTGTGCCTGTTCCTGGTGCTCCCCATGCTGCTGTTGCTGCAGCTGCCCATAGGCCAGCAGGGCCTATAAGACGAAGGCATCAGCAGAGGGGAAGAGCACCAAGGGTACACAGGGTTAGGGTCACCCTGTTTGGGATGACAGAAGTGGAGGTCAGGGAAAAATATCGCTTGACATCTGCAAGCCTCATTAACCTATATGAGGTGTTGAAGGATGAAATTGACCCTCAAGCGTATAGGAACCGAGCTCTGACTGGTATGCAGAAGCTGTTGTGTGTTGTACACTTCCTGGCAACTGGCTCATACCAGTCAACAGAGGGGCTTGTGTCTGGCCTAGCGCAGTCTACCTTCTCCAGGATTCTAGGGGAGGTTCTGACTGCTCTAGATAACCAGACACAAAGATACATTCATTTCCCCCATACCCCCCAGGAATGGAACCGTCTTAAACAAGGCTTCTATCGACTGGGGGGTATTCCTAATGTCATGGGGGCAATTGATTGCACACATGTGCGTATTGTGGCCCCACATGAGGAGACAATCCTCTATATTAACAGGAAAGGGTTTCACTCATTGAATTGCCAGATGGTCTGCGATACCAATCTGAAATTCTTACATGTGTATGCAGGCTTCCCAGGGAGTGCACATGATTCCTACATCCTGCGCCAGACCTCCTTATTCAATATGTTTGAAAATGGAACACTTTCGGGAGGATGGCTGCTTGGTGAGTACCTTCATTCTGTCTGTATATTTCTAATAAAGGGACACTAAACACATATTGTCATCTCATGTGTCAGATAGAGAATACAATGTTAAACAGCATTACAATTCACTTCTCTTATATCATTTTATTCATTCTTTAAATATATTTTTTTTTTAAATTTCTAATTCACATATATGAGCCAATCATATGAGGCTTCTATGTGCAGCCACCAATCAGCAGCTATTGAGCATATCTAATATGCTTGTCATCAAGAGTTATCTATAGAATGGAGAAAATGATCTAATCAAAGTTAATTATTAAGCTGCTAACAATTGCAGGTTCTTATTAAATGGACAGTCTAGTATAAATTGCTCTTCCATTATTCAGATAGGCCTTTTAATTTTAATTAACTATCCTGATTACTTCCATTAATGTTTGGATTAAATCTATCTTTTATATGTGATTCATGTTGTGTCCCTTTAAAGCACATGATGTACCTGTAGTAATCCAAACACATATGTTACATGACAGGTGACGCAGGGTACGGCTGCAGACCATGGCTATTAACCCCCTTGGTGCACCCCATTACAGAGCCACAACTCAGGTACCAGGAGGCACACATAAGAACAAGGAATGTCATTGAAAGGAGCTTTGGCCTATTAAAAACCAGGTTCAGGTGTCTGGATGTTACAGGCGGAGCACTACAGTATAACCCCAACAAAGTGTGTTCCATTATCAATGCTTGCTGTATTCTACACAACATTGCTGTGGACACACGTTTGTTGGGGGACATTGACCCAGAGCAGCAGCAGCAGCTGGTTCCTGTACTTGAGGATGTGGACAGGGGGACACTGAGGGGGAATGAAGTGAGGGATTATGTCATCCGGGAATACTTCACCTGTAAGTTACTTATTCATAATTACAGTAAACCGTAACATTCACATGTATTATGATGTTTGACAGTACCTCACCAACCATTGCATGTGTATATATCATGTCTTGCAGAATGTAAAAGTTTGGATTTCCACTGCATGTAAGTGAAACTACTACATCCCAACCCCCTTCCCTTAAAGGGACACTATACCCAAACATATTGTTTCATGATTAAGGATAGAGAAGATAATTTTTAAAAACCTTATAATTGAAATCAATTACCTATTTTCATTATTTATTTAGATATACTTTAATGAAGACATAGAAATGCACACAGTGAAGAAATTGCAGGAGGCATCTATATACAGCTACTAATCATCAGCTACCAAGCATATCTTGATATTGTTTTCAGCAAAGAATATCAATAGAATAAAGCTACAGAAATAATAGAATGAAATCATAGTTTTTTTTTTAAATTATCTTCTCCTTCAAAATCATGAAGTAAAAATATTTGCTTTAATGTCCCTTTAACAACCCTAATTACTGTATATTTATAATTTGTTTAATTCATGTTTAGTTCACTATCATTAAGAATGAGGATAATGGATATTTATACCTTATGTTCACACCTTCTTTAAATATATTATTAGTTATATATACCAACGTGTCAATTTATATTGGATGTGAGAAACCTTGATGTACATCTTAGAAGTTAATATTACTATATGTACCGTTGAGACACAACCATGTCATGTTGTTTATTGAGCATAATTATGTCATAAACATTATAATAATACCTTTTTGGTCCATTTCAACACAGGTATTATTATATGTTTTACCAATATTACTGTACTAAAACACAACTCACATGGATGTGGATGACAATTAGATAGTAAATAACAGAGGACAAGATTTTCATTGAAATTGAATAATATTTTTTTTTTTTTTAGGCCTCTTAGATGAGGGGCCTGGTGTGGGTCTTCTGCCTCTCCTGGGTTGTGTGGATACAGTAGGAGTGCTGGTCACAGAGGAGATACTTGATGCCATGTCCTGCTGTTGGGTGAAATGCTCCACCAAAGCCCCCAACAGTTGATTCTGTTCCCTCCATCTTTGGTCACTTTGGATTTGCATGTCCGATATTACACGTAGCATTTGGTTCTGATTTTGGACCATAGCTGATAGCGATGCTGCCATGTCCCTTTGCAGCTCATTCGACCTCTGTTGCAAACAGTGTTGGGTTCTATGGAACCTGTGTTGTTCCCTCTGCATATTCTGACACGTTTCCGTTAGAGTCTCACAGGTCAAAGTTTGCCTCCTCTGTAGTGAGATATATTCATCACCCATGGCAGAACTCAATTGATCCATGGGCTCTTCATCAGCAGGGACAATAGGCACTCTTTCAATGACGTGTTCCTCAGCTGGAGGTGCCGGAACAACAACCTCAGTTGGAGGTGCCAGAACAACAACCTCAGTTGGAGGTGCCGGAAAAATAACTTCAGTTGGAGGTGCCAGAACAACAACCTCAGTTGGAGGTGCCGGAACAATAACCTCAGTTGGAGATGCCGGAACAATAACCTCAGTTGGAGGTGCCGGAACAATAACCTCAGTTGGAGGTGCCGGAACAATAACCTCAGTTGGAGGTGCCGGAACAATAACCTCAGTTGGAGGTGCCGGAACAAAAACAGCAGCTGGACGTGCAGGAAGAGATATCTCAGCTGGAGGTGCAGCCACAGGGATATGAGCTGGAGGTGCAGGGCGATGGATTACAGTTGGTGGAGCCCTTCCAACTGAAGATGATGGTCCAGATGTCGGGATGGACCGATAGTCCCAATGGCCGCTGGTGTGCATCCACTCAGCCTGCTGGTATACTCCTGTAGTGCCCTGATATTCTTGGGGGGGGGGAAATACATCTACCCTTTGGGGCTGGTGGGGCTCCCCCTCCAAGCCATAGGAATATTCCTCCTGCCAGGGGTCCTGCCAGGTATCCTCCTCTAATGCAGGTGGCATGATATGTGGATTTTCGATTGACGCAGTCCAAGACATCTCATGCCTGGCATACTCCTGCTGTCTTATCTGTACCGGTGGTTGTGGTGGACATATATTTAGAACCGGTGTTGGGGGATTCATGGGCGTAGGCACCCTGGTGACTGGAGGTTCTGTGAAGGAGTCAAATGATGAGAGTGATTAGTACAGTCACATATCTATCCATGTGGGCATACAATTTACATGCTAGGGCCTATCCACATTCTCATGTCAAACTCTATAACATGCTTGTGCACATTGAGATTTGTGATATGAGGGTTTGTAATATGCTAATTATACATGTATGTGTTTCATACAATAGTTCTGTGTACATGTCAGTGATGGAGAAAATGTGTTCTTTAAGTGACACTATGGTTGTGATGACTATGGTGTCCATTTACTGAAAGGTCTACATGTGGCTTGTGGCCTGTGTTACTCTGAGACATGTTAGTATTTCACTATTCTACCTCATATCATGATTTTCAATGTGTTAAGTAGCATTAAATGGACATGCAAAACATATTTATTATTTCATGATTCAGCTAGACAAGCATGGAATTCTAAAAAAATTGTAATTTACTTCCAGTAGCTAATATGCTTCATTATCTTGATATTCTTAGCTGATATGCATTTCTTGATAGGCTCAGAAGCTGCTGATTGGTGGCTGTACATCAATGCCTCGTGTGATTGCCTCACCCATGTGCATTGATATTTAATAAACTAAGATTTTCAAAATAATAATTAAATATAGATAATGGAAGTAAATTTGGATGTTGTTTAAAACTATATTCTCTATCTGAATAATGAAAAAAAATCTTTGTGTTTCATGTCCCTTTAATGTTAAATATCATTGTATATTTAGTTGTTAGTAATCAAAATACCATGATCCTCATTGTGTACATGAATGTGTGACAATATAGGATGTTATAACTCAAATACATATTATACTAGTGTGTGGGATGTTACTCACCAGCATGCTGTGCTGATGTTGCAGTCCCTGAGTCACGAGCCCCTGGAAGTCCACGGACTGCTGTGAGGCTCAGGGACCTACGAATGAGCTCCTGCCACTCATTGTATTCGGCCTCATAGTGAGGCCCACCTCCTGTTGCCCTCTGGGAGATTGCTTCCTGGCCCATCCTCTCCTTGACTCTCCTCTTGCAATCATTCCATCTCTTCTTAAGCCCGTCAACATTCCTCCTCTGTTGGGACACTCCATTGACGGCCTCCACCACCTTCTGCCAAGCATCTTTACGCCTCCGGGCAACTCCTTTGCCCTTCTCTTGTCCAAAGAGGGCATTATGGTTCTCCAGGACAGCCTGGACGAGAGCGAGGTTTTCGGCAAAACTGAAATTGGGACACCTCATACGCTCCTCGTCCTGGGCTGCCTGGCTCCCTCCCTGGGATGTCCCTGGTGTGGGTTCCTCCCTATCCTCTCCCTCCTCCCCCCTTCTATCCCCATGTGCACCCTCTATCCCTCTTCTCAGTGTGCATGGCCTTTGGGCAACCCCACTCCCATCCTCCCTTCTGGCTCTCCCTCTCCCCACTCCGCTCACTCCCTGACGGGGACCCTGCTGCTCCTCCTGTACATAATCCTCTCCCTGCGACTCCCCTTCCCTCCTCCCCCCAGCCCTATCTCTCCCTGACATCCTCACACTACACACACTCACACACTCACACTCACTCCCACTTCAATCACACACAATCACAACCAGACACTCAGCCTTTCAAACTGTAAAAGATAAATAAAGAGTGTTGGGTGTTATAAAAAAAAAGTGTTGTGTATTTTGTATATGTGTGTATGCAAAATGTGTGCAATATGAAAAAAAGTGTAAGTAAATGTACTGGCTTAACAATCCAACCAACAATCCGACCTAACTAACTTGATGATGCTCCTTTCTCACTACTCTTACCACTAATCTCTATACTCGCTGTAGTGTGCTGTAGCTCCAAGAACCAACCAAACACACTAAAGAAATTGCGGCTGCGCAGGTGTTTAAGTATGATTTTTGAATCTCGTCATTACGTGGCGCATCTCTTAGAACTGGCGTAATTTTTTATGAGTCGTAGGCTAATTTGCATAAAACTACACTTTATTGAGACTTTACGTGAACAAAAAACAGGCGCAAGTACTTGCGACGACTAAAAGGTGTATTTGCGCACGTTTTGCCTGCTCGTCGGTTTTTCTCACTTACGCCAGTTTAGCATCTGACGGCGGTGAATATTGGATAGCTCGAGTTGCGAGCTGAAACTGCGGACGACGCGGGTTACCTCGCTTGCGCCGAAAACTACGACCTATATCGGATCGCGCCCTTGGTATCCTATATACGGCGTAACCTAGAAGTTACGCGCGTATATTTCTGCCGTCGCCCGTAGTTTTTTGGGACATAGGCAGGTATACCAAACCAGCGCAGTTTGGTATCCAATATGCAGCGTAAGGACTTACGTGGCGAAAATGGAGAAAACTTACTCCATTTTCACCTCGCCACAAAAAGCAGCCGTAAGAAGCCTTACGCTGACTATTGGAGCCCCGTAACTCCCTAAACTGGCTGCTAAAATAAACCTAACACCTAACGCATGCGCAATGTCTATCTCCCTGTCAACCGCGATCTTCTAAAATAAACCTAACACCTAACGCATGCGCAATGTCTATCTCCCTGTCAACCACGATCCACCCCCCCCCCCCCGAAATCCCTAATAAAGTTATTACCCCCTAAACCGCCGCTCCCGGACCCCGCCGCCATCTACATAAACTAACCCCCTACTGTGAGCCCCTAAAACCGCCGCCATCTACCTTATCTATCCCCTAATCTGACCCCTTACACCGCCGCCACCTATATAAAAATTATTAACCCCTAATTTAATCTACCTACCCCGCCGCCAGCTATGTTATCTATATTAACCCTAAGTATATTATAGTTAATATAGTTATTACATTATATATATTAACTATATTAACCCTAATTATATTATGGTTAATATAGTTAATATAGTTACTATAGTATTTATATTAACTCTATCTAACCCTAACACCCCTAACTAAATTTATATTAAATTAATCTAATTATTTATAAACTAAAATATTCCTATTTAAATCTAAATACTTACCTATAAAATAAACCCTAAGATAGCTACAATATAATTAATAATTACATTGTAGCTATGTTAGGGTTAATATTTATTTTACAGGTAAATAGTTAATTATTTTAACTAGGTATAATAGATATTAAATAGTTATTAACTATTTAATATCTACCTAGTTAAAATAATTACCCAATTACCTGTAAAATAAATCCTAACCTAAGCTACAAATACACCTACACTATCAATAAATTTAATAAACTACAAACATCTATCTAAAAATACAATTAAATTAACTAAACTAAATTACAAAAAAAAACAAACACTAAATTACAAAAAAAAAAAAAGATTACAAGATTTTTAAGCTAATTACACCTATTCTAAGCCCCCTAATAAAATAATAAACCCCCAAAATAAAAAAAATTCCCTGCCCTATTCTAAATTAAACAAATTTCAAAGCTCTTTACCTTACCAGCCCTTAAAAGGGCCTTTTGTGGGGCATGCCCCAAAGAATTCAGCTCTTTTGCATTCAACAAATACAATTCCCCCCCCCCCCCATTACAACCCA
The DNA here is from genome assembly GCF_027579735.1 of Bombina bombina. Taxonomy (NCBI): domain Eukaryota; kingdom Metazoa; phylum Chordata; class Amphibia; order Anura; family Bombinatoridae; genus Bombina; species Bombina bombina. Next base: position 241,791,641 of record NC_069506.1, read on the forward strand.
CCACCCACATACCCCTATTCTAAACCCACCCAAACCCCCCTTAAAAAAGCCTAACACTACCCCCCTGAAGATCTCCCTACCTTGTCTTCACCACACCGGGCCGAACTCCTGATCCGATCCGTGCGATGTCTTCCTCCAAGCGGCAAAGAAGAATTCTTCCTCCGGCGATGTCATCCTCCAAGCGGCAAAGAAGAATTCTTCCTCCGGCGACGTCTTCCTCCAAGCGGCAGCAAAGTCTTCATTCTTCCGGCGGCATCTTCAATCTTCTTTCTTCGCTCCGCCGCCGCGGAGCATCCATCCCGGCCGACTGCTGAACTTGGAATGAGGTACCTTTAAATGACGTCATCCAAGATGGCGTCTGCCGAATTCCGATTGGCTGATAGGATTCTATCAGCCAATCGGAATTAAGTTAAAAAAATCTGATTGGCTGATTGAATCAGCCAATCAGATTCAAGTTCAATCCGATTGGCTGATCCAATCAGCCAATCAGATTGAGCTCGCATTCTATTGGCTGATCGGAACAGCCAATAGAATGCGAGCTCAATCTGATTGGCTGATTGGATCAGCCAATCGGATTGAACTTGAATCTGATTGGCTGATTCAATCAGCCAATCAGATTTTTTTAACTTAATTCCGATTGGCTGATAGAATCCTATCAGCCAATCGGAATTCGGCAGACGCCATCTTGGATGACGTCATTTAAAGGTACCTCATTCCAAGTTCAGCAGTCGGCCGGGATGGATGCTCCGCGGCGGCGGAGCGAAGAAAGAAGATTGAAGATGCCGCCGGAAGAATAAAGACTTTGCTGCCGCTTGGAGGAAGACGTCGCCGGAGGAAGAATTCTTCTTTGCCGCTTGGAGGATGACATCGCCGGAGGAAGAATTCTTCTTTGCCGCTTGGAGGAAGACATCGCCCGGATCGGATCAGGAGTTCGGCCCGGTGTGGTGAAGACAAGGTAGGGAGATCTTCAGGGGGGTAGTGTTAGGCTTTTTTAAGGGGGGTTTTGGTGGGTTTAGAATAGGGGTATGTGGGTGGTGGGTTATAATGGGGGGGGGGAATTGTATTTGTTGAATGCAAAAGAGCTGAATTCTTTGGGGCATGCCCCACAAAAGGCCCTTTTAAGGGCTGGTAAGGTAAAGAGCTTTGAAATTTGTTTAATTTAGAATAGGGCAGGGAATTTTTTTTATTTTGGGGGTTTATTATTTTATTAGGGGGCTTAGAATAGGTGTAATTAGCTTAAAAATCTTGTAATCTTTTTTTTATTTTTTGTAATTTAGTGTTTGTTTTTTTTTGTAATTTAGTTTAGTTAATTTAATTGTATTTTTAGATAGATGTTTGTAGTTTATTAAATTTATTGATAGTGTAGGTGTATTTGTAACTTAGGTTAGGATTTATTTTACAGGTAATTGGGTAATTATTTTAACTAGGTAGATATTAAATAGTTAATAACTATTTAATATCTATTATACCTAGTTAAAATAATTAACTATTTACCTGTAAAATAAATATTAACCCTAACATAGCTACAATGTAATTATTAATTATATTGTAGCTATCTTAGGGTTTATTTTATAGGTAAGTATTTAGATTTAAATAGGAATATTTTAGTTTATAAATTAATTAGATTAATTTAATATAAATTTAGTTAGGGTTAGATAGAGTTAATATAAATACTATAGTAACTATATTAACTATATTAACCCTAATATAATTAGGGTTAATATAGTTAATATATATAATGTAATACCTATATTAACTATAATATACTTAGGGTTAATATAGATAATATAGCTGGCGGCGGGGTAGGTAGATTAAATTAGGGGTTAATCATTTTAATAGAGATGGCGGCGGTGTAAGGGGCTTACATTAGGGGTTAATAATTTTAATATAGATGGCGGCGGTGTTAGGGGCTCACTTTAGGGGGTTATAGATATAATATAGCTGGCGGCGGGGTACGGGAGCGGCGGTTTAGGGGTTAATAACTTTATTAGGTTGCGGCGGGGTAAAGGAGCGGCGGTTTAGGGGTTAATAGCTTTTTTATTGTTAGGATAGTGAGGGGGGATAGCGGATAGAGGGTTAGACGTGTCGGGCTATGTTAGGGAGGCGTGTTAGACAGTGCGGGCTATGTTAGGGAGGCGTGTTAGACAGTGCGGGTGTTTTAAACTTTAGTCAGGTTTTATAGGCGCCGGCAGTTTCTAACGTGCCGCAAGTCACTGGCGACGCCAGAAATTTGTACTTACGCAGATTTCTGGACATCGCTGGTTTGTGAGACTTACGGCACGTTAGCATCTGACGGCGACTTATATGGGATAGCTCGAGTTGCGAGCTGAAACTGCGGGCGACGCCGGTTCCCTCGCTTGCGCCGCAAACTGCGATCGATATCGGATCGCGCCCCAAGGTTGTAGAAATGTGTCTAAAAATCCTTTGAAAAGCTTCTGATAGATAATTAGTAGATTACTATTTTGTGTTTTTTAATTAGTGTAAATATCTCTGTTTCCCCATGGGTCAGGTAAGCAACTTAAAATACACTAGACAGGATGTGACAATCTTTTACTCAGAAAGGAACCAAGTCAGCAACTAATAGTTTCAAACTGTTGAAATCCAAACTGTTTCTTCTAATAAAACTTCTTTATAGAAAAATGTTTAGCAACTTACATGTTGCTTTGACTTCTTGTCTACCACTAAATGTTGAAACACTTTGCATAACAATGCATTGCAGTCCTCTCTGATTTCTAAAGGGTTAAGATGCATTCAGATAAACATGGAAATATTAAAATTGTTATATTTGATTTGCTGTAAAAAACTTAAAACTAATTTTTCAGAGCATTTTACTAGAATTTATAACATTTTAACTAGTTCATTTTTAAAGAAATATATATTTTTAACCCCCTAAAGAACACAGCTTCAGTTTGCCCAATTGTTCCATGATGGAATAATTCTGTCATTGGTCATTAAGGGGTTAAATATTAGCAATCCCACTGACATTGGCAAATTCAATGTCTATTAATCTTTGCTTCTTGTGTAACTTGAATAAATCATTAGAAGGATAGAGTGAGAACATTGCACATGTCTAACCTGTGTATTTGTGTCAACAAAAGGAATCTCAATTTCACAGTGCACAGATTTACATACTGTGAGAGCTGATCTGAAATGTGATTTGCCAGCTTCAACTATTTCATGCTGGTAGTTGTAGTACTCCCCAGATTCATTATCTAGGGCTGCAGCTGCTCATGACTTAAAGGGCCACTAAACCCAAAATCTTTCTTTCATGATTCAGACAGAGAATAGAAATTGAAACAACATTACAATTTACTTCTATTATTTATTTTGCTTCATTTTTTAAATATCCTTAGTTGAAGAAAAAGCAATGCACATGGTGAGCCAATCACACGAGGCTTCTATGTGCAGCAACCAATCAGCAGCTAGGGAGCATATCTAGATATGCTTTTCATCAAAGAATATCAAGAGAATAAAACAAATTAGATAATATAAGTAAATTAGAAAGATTTTTAAAATTGCATTCTCTTTCTAAATCATAAAAGAAAAAATGTGGGTGGAATGTCCCTTTAATGATAAGTTTCATCTGAAGGGACAGGAAGAGGAGGGTCTCCAAATAGCATTGCTGCATGGGGCAGTTTAATAATTGCTTTGTACTTAAAGGGGTAGTGCTTAAAGTGATGTTAAACTTTAGCTAATCAAATGCCATAAATCTAATCTTTGCCATTAAAAAAGTATATGTGTACCTTTTATTTAATCTATCCGTGAAAAGAGTTAGTTTGTAGTAATGCTTCTATTACAATGTTATGTCGGTCCACTGGGATGAACTCTTTTTTTTAAATGATATTTCCAATGAACATCCAATCAGTGTGTGTGCCATATGACACTCTTGGGGCCCGATTTATCATTGGTCTGTCCTACATGATCCGCTCAGCGGATCATGTCCGACAGACATCGATGAATGCTGACAGCATACGCTGTTGGCATTTATCATTGCACAACCAGTTCTTGTGAACGTCTTGTGCAATGCCGCCCCTGCAGATTCACGGGCCAATCAGCGGCTAGCTGAGGGTGTCAATCAGCTAGCAGGGGGACCAGTAATCAGAGCAGGGGGACCAGTAATGGAGCAGTGGTCACCATTCAGAGATTGATAATTTGGCCCCTTGAAGTCTAGTCCTTTGAAAGCCCTTTATGTAGAAAATGGGTGGGACTCTTCTCTGTGTCACAGCCCAGTTTAAAGAGGAAATGAAGGGGGACGGAAGATACCAAGTAGGATTATAAATTTTGTATTATAAAATATATATACTTAAAACAATAATTATGTGGTTTTACTTGTACACTTACATATTTTTCCTTGCAACATTTATAAAATCTAAAATTTACCATCACTTTAAGAAAACAAGGTGTTAACACAACTAACAGAAATTCTTAAATCTCCTAAAAGTTACTCTTTATAGCAAAAATGTTACTTTATTATTATTTTTCTTTATTATTTACATAAAATGGATAATACTTGTCAATTCATACACGGGACATCTCCCATATCTCTCAAATGGAGTAATCTCATAACAAAAAACACATGTTAATATGCATTAAAACATAGTTGTTGCATAAAATATTTGAAACATTTAAAATATTATGGGCTAGATTACAAGTGGAGCAATATTTTGCACTCCTACTCATGCACTAACACCTGTAGCTTTTTGCACGCATTGGGTAGTGCTCGTATTAGAAGTTGAAAGTAAAAGTTATTGCTAGCATGCAAAAAGCCAAACTTAGCATATCACACGCACGTTAACTTATTCTCCCTATAAGTCAATGGAGAAAAAAAGGTTGATAAAAAAAAAACTACTTGTGCGCTAACTCAATTGCGTATTTTCAAGTGTGCTAACTCAACATGAAAAAATGAATATTTCCCATTCCATTATTCTTCAATTCTTCACACAGAAGAATATGCTTTATTTATTTAAATACATAATTCTACATATATATGGTGGTATTTTGGTACAATATACTGTATATCTATCTATATAAATATATAAGTCCACAAATAAGAAAGGCATTCTCTGGATTTAAAAGTGGGTATGTTTTAATCCCTAGTGACATTTCGGGGATTTATTCCCGTCTTCAGACCAACAGCAAAACCATACAATAAAGCAAACATTTATATCCTACTTACCCCCTAAACACCCAGTTCACGAGTGAAACACGGCTGTTGTGAGGCACTGTGCGTGCGTCATCAGGCGGCACCCATTGATAAGCAACCCGCTGTGTAAACTAAAAATACCACCTGAGTGAAAATAAAAATAAAAACAAGACACAGAAAGACTACACTACTAACAAGGAAAGATACTGGGAACATAATACCCCTATCACATGCTATAGCTAATAGATACTGAACGATGGAAACAGAAGCCTTCATAGTCACCATAGAAAAAAGCGACCTATCTGTAGCCTAATATAGACTTTACTATTACGCTATGAACTGATGATATAAGCTGTCTCAACCCGATCCATAGTACATACAATAAATTCTGTATGCCCTAATGGACTCAGCAGCTATACACAGAGAAAAAACAGGAATACAAAATAAAAAATAAGTTAAATAAGACAAACAAAAAATAAAAACAAAAATAACATACTATGAGCAAAAATCATAACAAAAAATAAAAATAAAGGTAAAAGGAAAAATAAAAATAGAAAAAAATAAGAAAAATACATATAATAAAAATAATAAGATAGAAAAATAGAAGTGAAAAAGAAACAAGGAAAAAATTGTAAAAATAAAAAGAGGCCACAGCATAAATAAGCTGACTGACTAATGATATAGTCAAAAAGAATCCAAAAATAGACAAAAATACAGGGCTAAATCAAAGAAAGCTATGCCACTCTAATTTGGTATTTAGACCCTTTGGGATGAGTGTCTCTAGTTCATACATTCATCTTGTTTCTCTCTAAAGAAGCAACCGGTTTCTATCCCTTCCTCTCTTCATGGGATGTACGTGGTCGATAATAGTGAGGTCAGAAACAGTGTGTCCGTACTGAAGGAAATGGCGTGCCACCAGCTGGTCTGATTCCCGATTTTTTATGGCTTGTCTTATAGCACTTCGGTGATTGGCCATACACGTCCTCAGGTCATCTATTGTTTTCCCCACCTTAAAAAGGCTACACGGACAGTGTAACAGATAGATAACACAGGGGGTAGGGCAGGTTACTCTGTGTCTTAAAAAATATTTTTTCTTATGCCTAGGATGGCTGAAAAAATTTCCTGTTATCATTCCGTTACAAGTAGGAAATCCACTGCAATGAAAACATCCTGGCTTATTATTATCAAGCCAATTCGTAGAGTAGCAATGTGAAGGATCAGTCATTTGAAGGCTGTCTTTTAGTGATTTGCCTTTATGATAACCTATTCTTGGTGCTCCCATGTTCTTAAAGGGTAGCAACTTGTCGCTCTGTAGTATACTCCAATTGTTCCTTTTTATAAAGTTGAACCTGTTTTTATCCGCGGCATAAGTAGTCAGGAAGGTCATTCTTTTTCCATTCTCCTGAGACTCCTCTTCCCTAGGACCAGTATTCAGCCTTTGTTCTGCAGCCAACCTTTCTTTTCTCAACATTTGATTGAGATATCCCCTTTCTTTAAAACATTGTTGCATCTCTCTCTGTTGTCTCTCAGCCATGTCCATTTTAGTATTATTCCTCAGGACTCTCAAAAATTATGACTTGGGGAGTGCTTTTTTCACAGCTGGTAGATGACAACTCGAAGCCTCAAGCAGGGAATTCCTGTCCGAAGGTTTCTTATAGAGAGTGCTATGCAGTATGCCTTTTTCTTTTAATATCTTCAGATCCAGAAATTCAATTTATTTATCATGCCAATTGATCTTAAATTAAAGTGAATTGTGCTGCTGATTAAGCTTGATAAACCATTCCTGCAGTGATGCTGCTGTACCCCTCCAAACTATCAGGAGGTCATCGATATATCTCTTAAAAAAAAGGATATTCAGATTCCTAAAGGCATTGGTTTTATTGACCTCAAATTCATCCATTAATAAGTTTGCGTATGATGGGGCCAGATTGGACCCCATCGATGTCCCGGTCAGTTGTAAGAAAAATTGCCTTTCAAAACAAATATAGTTCTTGCGAATGCAGCATTCTAGTAGCTCAAGCACAAACTCTGCAGGTGGTCCTATATACGGACATCTTAATAGCTGTTTCTGCACAGCATCCAATCCCTCATTGTGCGGTATCACAGTATACAAGCTAGTGACATCAAGTATTTCTAGTAAATCTTCATTCTGGATAGGTCCTAGCTGTTTCAATAATCTGATAACATCTCCAGCATCTTTTATGTAACTTCCCATATGTATAATATCCACATAGATAGCTAAAGATTGCAGTAATGATTCCACCGCTGCCACTATAAATCTTCCTGGTGGTTCATTCAGGTTTTTATGCACCTTTGGCAAGGTGTTAAAGACTGGCCTTTCGGATATTCAACTTGTAGGTAGTCATATAGTGAACCATCAATCCATTCATAGTCATGAGCCTTCTCCAATAGTTGCTTTATCACAAGCTTGAACTGTGATGTGGGGTTATTCGTCCATTTCTGGTAGGTATTACGATCTTTAAGCTGTTGTGCAATTTCCTGCTGATAATATGTATAATCCAAAATGACCACTGACCCACCTTTATCGGCTCTCCTGATCACTATGGTGTCATCCTTAGAGAGTCTATCCAACGCCTCACTTTCTTTTTTAGTAAGGTTATTTCTAGAGCGTTGCCGCTGTTCAATAGTAGATTCAAACAGTTCCTTCTCCAGTTTTTGGCAAAACATTTTAATGGTGGTGTTTGTACTATTAGGGTCAAATTTGCCTTTGTTTCTAAACTTATTATATTCGCCTGTATTAGCTCCAAACAATTCATTCAGCCTCAACTTGCGTTGAAACAACAGTACATCAATGTGCAGGTCAAATCCTTCAGTATAGTGAGTAGGTACAAAACGAAAGCCCTCTTTGCAATAATGAGACTTCTTCTGGAGTTTATTGTATGTTCTATGGATCAGGTTGAGACAGCTTATATCACCAGTTCATAGCGTGATAGTAAAGTCTATATTAGGCTACAGATAGGTCGCTTTTTCCTATGGTTATTATAAAGGCTTCTGTTTCTATCGTTCAGTATCTATTAGCTATAGCCTGTGATAGGGGTATTATGTTCCCAGTATCTTTCCTTGTTATGTTCCCAGTATCTTTCCTTGTTAGTAGCGTAGTCTTTCTGTGTCTTGTTTTTATTTAAATTTTCACTCAGGTGGCTGTTAGCACACTGTATTTTTAGTTTACACGGCAGGTTGTTAAGCAACGGGCGACGCCTGATGATGCATGCACAGTGCCTCATGCCAGCCGTGTTTCCCTCGTGAACTGGCTGTTTAGGGGGTAAGTAGGATATAAACGTTTGCTTTATTGTATGGTTTTGCTGTTGGTCTGAAGACGGGGATAAATCCTCAAAACGTCACTAGGGATTAAAACATACCCACTTTTAAATCCGGAGAGTGCCTTCCTTATTTGTGGACTTATGATATTATTGTAGTGCACCCTGGTACTATATGCTTACCGTGAGTGCTAGGCCTAGGTGGTGTTTGTATTTTATACACATATATATATACAGTATATATATATATATTAAGTAAATATATAAACAGCGCTGTATACAGCTAAAGACAAATTTCAAGTACCCAATGTAAAAAAACAATATTGCTTTATTTTCATATATAGAAAAAAGAAGTTTAAAACACTTAAAAAAGTTGTTTTACAAACATAAATCAACATACAATTGTTGTGCAATCTTTCACATTGATATATAGCAGACCATTTAACGGTTTTCAGCAAACACTCAATGGCGTGTTTTAAATACCGCTTCCAACTATTAGTAATCAGCGTCCACAGTAGACCTTATGTGCAATATGGGCAATGCAAACATTTGTACTTTACAAATAATAAAATAAAATAAAATACAATATAAATACTGCAGGTCTCAGAGCGAAAGACTGCAAACACTTGCCTTGCCAGACTGGTGTATATGTTATTACTACGCGTTTCAGGGTCATGCCCCTTCTTAAGGTGTAACTATCTCCACTCGCTCCCTTTTAAACAGCTACAGTTACCATTTCAACCAATGATTTTCTGATCATTACAAATGAAATCAATTGCTCTTTGAACAAATAGACTTCTAAATATTATACACATAACAGTGATATCGAGTTATGCTCTATATTTTAGATAATACTATCCTAATAGTTTTTAAAAAAATGTATGTATATATTGCCGGAGCATTTGCAGTAATTACATGTAAAGCTTATTCTTTATGTAGATACTTTTTTCTCAAAAGCGGATATCTCATATTTGTTATTAATCGTATGTGTTTATCACATTATTTTCTTTATACTGCTCAGTTTTTGATTTACACTGTTTAATATGTAAGTTTTGTTATTTTATTAGATCCTATAATTTAGAAATGCAATATCATGTTTGTATGTCCAGCCAGCTTGGACAGCCAAACATGTATGGCAAGTTGTTTATAAGTTTGTTATAAACAACTTGCCAACTGACATATTAAACACTGTAAATCAAAAACTGAGCAGTATAAAGAAAATAATGTGATGAACACATACGATTAATAACAAATATGAGATATCCGCTTTTTGAAAAAAAGGTTTCTACATAAAGAATAAGGTTTACATGTAATTAATACAAATGCTCCGGAGATATATACATTCATTTTTTTTTTTTAAATATTAGGATAGTATTATCTAAGATATAGAGCATAACTCAATATCACTGTTATGTATATAATATTTAGAAGTCTATTTGTTTAAAGAGCAATTGATTTAATTTGTAATGATCACAAACTCATTCCTTGAAATGGTAACTGTAGCTGTTTAAAAGGGAGCAAATGGAGACTGTTAGTCACACCTGAGGAAGGGGTGTGACCCTGAAATGCGTAGCGATAACGTATACACCAGTCTGGCCAGGCAAGTGTTTGCAGTCTGTCGCTCTGAAACCTGCAGTATTTGTATTGTTTTTAATTTTATTATTTGTATACTACAAATGCTTGCATTGCCCATATTGCACATAACATCGACTCTGGACTTTTAACTAGACACCGCTGATTACTTATAGTTTGAAAAAGTATTTAAAACATGCCATTGGGCGTTTGCTGAAAACCGTTAAATGGTCTGCTATATATCAATGTGAAATATTGTGCAACAACTCTATGTTGATTTATGATTGTAAAAGTACTTTTTAAGTGTTTTAAACTTCTTTTTCTATATATGAAAATAAAGCAATATTGTTTTTTTACATTGGGTACTTGAAATTTGTCTTTAGTTGTATACAGCACTGTTTATATATCTCCTTAAAAACTGTTCTTTTTAAAAAAACAGCTGCAGTTCAGCTTTTGAGAGTAACATCTTAGATATACAGTGGATATAAAAAGTCTACACACCCCTGTTAAAATGGCAGGTTTCTGTGCTGTAAAATAATGAGACAAAGATAAATAATTTCAGAACTTTTTCCACCTTTAATGTGACCTATAAACTATGCAACTCAATTGAAAAACAAACTGAAATCTTTTAGGTGAAGGGAAGTAAAAATAATAAAAAAAAAATAATATGGTTGCATAAGTGTGCAATACAGAAAGAGACAGATGCGCCACATGGCCCAATATTGTTTGTTCAACACAATAATTATGATCTAGTCGTGCCAGTATAAACTCACAATTTGAGATGCACTTCAGTTAGTGCAATAGAAGCAGTCTGGGATCAATCACAGTCACCCAGCAGACCGACCTCTAGGGTAGATAGGTTTAATCTGTAGTGGAAATATAAAGAGACACAGGGGTGCCTATATGGCCTAGTACAGTTTGGTCCCAAGATATATTACTATATTTAAGTAATATACTCACATTTGGTAAAGCATCTCCAGTGATGCAAATCAGGCAGGATGGGATCAATACAGTCACCCAACAGACTATGACAGGGTTCCCACAGGAAGCATACAGCAAAGGTCCCAATGAAGGCCAATGTTTGGTCCAAATAATGCACAAGAGCAAGTGTTTTATAAAAAAAGTGATATTTACTATATAAAAACAAGTAAAAACAAGCGACGCGTTTCTCAGCACACAGGCTGTTTCACAGCCTGATGAAACAGCCTGTGTGCTGAGAAACGCGTCGCTTGTTTTTACTTGTTTTTATATAGTAAATATCACTTTTTTTATAAAACACTTGCTCTTGTGCATTATTTGGACCAAACATTGGCCTTCATTGGGACCTTTGCTGTATGCTTCCTGTGGGAACCCTGTCATAGTCTGTTGGGTGACTGTATTGATCCCATCCTGCCTGATTTGCATCACTGGAGATGCTTTACCAAATGTGAGTATATTACTTAAATATAGTAATATATCTTGGGACCAAACTGTACTAGGCCATATAGGCACCCCTGTGTCTCTTTATATTTCCACTACAGATTAAACCTATCTACCCTAGAGGTCGGTCTGCTGGGTGACTGTGATTGATCCCAGACTGCTTCTATTGCACTAACTGAAGTGCATCTCAAATTGTGAGTTTATACTGGCACGACTAGATCATAATTATTGTGTTGAACAAACAATATTGGGCCATGTGGCGCATCTGTCTCTTTCTGTATTGTAGATCATCCCTATAGGATCCAGGCCGGGTTCTCTACAGATTGCTGCCTAAAGATCACCCTCTATTTCCACTCCTCAAAGACTTTTTATTTTTATATTTGGAATCATTCAAGTATTACCTTTTTGTTTGGTTTTGATTTGTATGTGATATTTAGTACAACTACTGATAAGTATTAATGTAATTTATCTACTGTTTATTTTATACCTCACTAGGTTTGATATTTTGTTATCAATTAGGGCGCCCCCTATCATATAAGAATGCATAAGTGTGCACACTCTTAAGCTAATACTTTGTTGAAGCAACTTTTGATTTTATTACAGCACTCAGTCTTTTTGGGTATGATTTTTTCAGCATGGCACATCTTGACTTGGCAAGATTTGCCCACTCTTCTTTGCAAAAACACTCCAAATCTGTCAGATTGCGAGGGCATCTCCTGTGCACAGCCCTCTTCAGATCACCCCACAGATTTCCGATTGGATTCAGGTCTGGGCTCTGGCTGGGCCATTCCAAAACTTTAATCTTCTTCTGGTGAAGCCATTCCTTTGTTGATTTGGATGTATGCTTTGGGTCGATGTCATGCTGAAAGATGAAGTTTCTCTTCATGTTCAGCTTTCTAGCAGAAGCCTGAAGGTTTTGTGCCAATATTGACTGGTATTTGGAACTGTTCATAATTCCCTCTACCTTGAATAAGGCCCCAGTTCCAGCTGAAGAAAAACAGCCCCAAAGCATGATGCTGCCACCACCATGCTTCACTGTGGGTATGGTGTTTTTTTGGTGATGTGCAGTGTTGTTTTTGCGCCAAACATATCTTTTGGAATTATTGCCAAAAAGTTCAACCTTGGTTTCATCAGACCATAACACCTTTTCTCACATGCTTTTGGGAGACTTCAGATGTGTTTTTGGCTTCCCTCTTGCTGTCTATCCCAAAGCCCAAACATATGAAGAATACGTGAGTTTGTTGTCACATGTACTACACAGCCAGTACTTGCCAGATATTCCTGCAGCTCCTTTAATGTTGCTGTAGACCTCTTGGTAGCCTCCCAGACCAGTTTTCTTCTCGTCTTTTCATCAATTTTGGAGGGACATCCAGTTCTTGGTAATGTCACTGTTGCACCATATTTTCTTCACTTGATGATGACTGTCTTCACTGTGTTCCATGGTATATCTAATGCCTTGGAAATTCTTTTGTACCCTTCTCCTGACTGATACCTTTTAACAATGAGATCCCTCTGATACTTTGGAAGCTCTCTGTGGACCATGGCTTTTGTGTAGGACGCGACTAAGAAAATGTCAGGAAAGACCTACTAGAACAGCTGAACTTTATTCAGGGTTAATCAGAGGCACTTTAAATTATGGCAGGTGTGTGATGTTATGTGTTATTTCACATGGTTTTGAATGTGATTGCTTAAATCTGAATACAGCTACATCCCCAATTATAAGAGGGTGTGCACACTTATGCAACCACATTATTTTAGTTTTTTTTGTTTACTTCCCTCCACCTTAAAGATTTCAGTTTGTTTTTCAATTGAGTTGTGTAGATTATAGGTCACATTAAAGGTGGAAAAAGTTCTGAAACGATTTATCTTTGTCTAATTTTTTTACATTACAGAAACCTGACATTTTAACAGAGGTGTGTAGACTTTTATATATATATATATATATATATATATATATATATATACACTCTCACCTAATCAGTCATTAAGCACCAGGGTGCAACAAGTAGTTATAGGCATCCAAGAAAGATTGCACTCACTGGGTTTGAAATAAACAGTATTTTACTCACGTGACATTTCGGGGTATTCACACCTTCCTCAGACCTGAGGAAGGGGTGAATACCCCGAAACATCACGTGAGTAAAATACTGTTTATTTCAAACCCAGTGATTGCAATCTTTCTTGGATGCCTATATATATATATATATATATATATATATATATATATATATATATATATATACACATATATAGATAGATAAAGGTATAGATATATGCATATATATATATATATATATATATATATAAATATTTATCAAATATTCTGCTATGTGCAGAACATTGGAATGTAAAGTATTTACAGTAAATACATAGTTAAAACTATGAATATTACATAATTGTGCTTTTTCGTGTTTTTATCTACTTGACTGGAAAGGGCTCTAATTCACTTATATATATATGTCTATATATGTGTACATATGTATTTATGTGTTTATATATGTCTATAAATACATAAATACACATATATACACATGTATACATATATAAACATGCACACACACACACACACACACATATATATATATATAATATATATATATATATATATATATATATATATATATATATATATATATATATATATACTTATGCATGTTTAGACATGCATGGACTAAAACAAAATGTACCTTATTTGGTACTTAGAAAGTCCTACATATTGGCAAGGTGTATCCGGATCACAAACATTATATTTGTATGCTTATATAGTTGAATCACCATAGTTATATATGACCCACTGCCTTGTGAATTGTCCGTGCACCCCGGAAAAGCAACACTTCCACCAGTCGTATGATGTCCTCTGTGAGACAGTAGATAAACTGCGCTTACCAAGTTTTTATTTAAAAAAGAACAAAAAAAAAAAACAAAAAAAACAGTTTTGAAGTATAAGCAATTGAAAGTTTAAGCTTAATAACTCAGCTTTATTGTCAGCAAGGCATATATGGCAAACTAGTGATGTCCATTTGCAGATAGCTTTATACTCAGGCTTATAGTCATAAGCTATTATATTTAATTTAATTGATGTCCCTCTTGTTACAAACTATAACAGTGATCATAAAATACTAAATAGAATTGTTAAGAAACATTGGTATCTGATCCAAAATGACCCCATAATAAGAGATAAGGTGACTCCTTTTCCAAGAATAGTTTATTAGAAAGCCAGAAATTTTAAATCTATTATGGCTCCAAGTGTGTTTAAAGGGACATTAAACACTAAATAACTGCTATATAGAATGATGCATTCAAAGAAAAGACTAGTCTGAGAATAACTTGTAGAAAAGATGTAATTTAAAAAGTTTTATTAGTTATTAAAATAGTGACAAAATAAGTGTAAAGTTTTAATGTTTATAAAACAACAGAAACTGTCATGTTGTAGGTCACTAAAGTGTGCAGACAATGGCTGTGTAGAATATAACAGTGTACTACACTTCCACTTCTTACAGGAACTGAAATCTCACAATTTCTAAATGGAATTGCAAGAAAAGGGGACAAAATAAATACATTTTAGCGATTTTTTTATATAAAAAAAGTATCATTTTATAATACCATTTCAAAGTGTTTAATATCCCTTTAAGTAAAAAAAAGCCAGGTCTTTGTGAAAGGAATCTACTATGTGAAAGACTAAATTGATTATTTCAATGCCTAAATTGTAGAGTGTGTAAGTATGGTAAGAAAGCAAAAAAATGTATATCTAAAAAACCAAGAAATAATTCTTAATAGAGGATATTATTAGGTGCCATGAAAGTATATTTAGTGCTCCACTTGTAATCTTATTGTTTGTTGAAAAGCATACCTAGGTAGGCTTGGGAGCTGGGAGCTAGCTGCTAATTGGTGGATGCATATATCTGCCAGTTGTCATTGGCTTATGGATGAGTTCAGCTAGCTCCCAGTAGTACATTGCTGCTCCTTCAATAAAGGTTACAAAGAGAAAAATGCAAAATTGATAATAGAATTGAATTAGAAAGTTGTTTAAAATTGCATGATCTATCCGAATCATGTAAGAAAAATGTGGGGTTTCATGTCCCTTTAATAGATTACACTGTCTACATTGTTACAGAAAGAAAAAGCAATTACAGAAAATCACAAAGACATAATCAGTTTTCTTTTTCTCACAAAAAAAGCTAAATCCTATTCCCTATTCATATCTCTAGGCTATGTATGCAAAATGGTCTCCCTCTGTCTCAAAAGTTTTTCTATCACCTTTTTTTCTTTCCTTAAAGGAGGGACATTAATATATAATCTAAAATACTGAGTCCAGCGCTGCTTACTGATACATTATGTTGCACTTTGAGTTTCAATATAAATGATATTCTGTAAAAAGTGTCCATTAAGGCTCTAGTATTGTGATCCCCTTGCACTCCATAGATCCATTACTAATGCTGTAGTATTTTTTTGTACTTCAGTATGGTCATGAGAAATGTTGTCTTACTATTTTCTAAGGTAAATATGCATAAAGCTAAACATACTCCCACTACCTAGAAATCAGCATATTAACATGGAATATCCTTTGTTAACCATCTTCTATTACAAGTCTCACACCCAAAATTTTCACTTTTGGTTACATCGTTATCACTCCAACACTCTGGTTGGCATAATTTTTGAGTGAATTTTTATTTTATGTATTATATTCAATTTCTAAGTAAATCTTGTTGATTTTACTAACTATACATATCTACAAATCTTGACACATAATAATTCAAATATAAGTTTTCTTAGTAAATATGACTGATATTGCCTTATATATCGTTATTCTGTGTTGACCTGCTGTGCAAAGTGTCTTGTTAAATGGACATAAAACTAAAATATATTGTATCTAGTTTAAATAGATTAAAAACTTTATAGCTGCAATTATTTGTCAATGACCAAACTTCCCCACTATTTGTCTTTTTTTGGTTAAACCAATATATACTTGTTACTGCATTAGACAAGCCTAGTTACTGATATTTGTTTGTAAAACCTTTATTGTTTTCAGCACCTTATTGACCTCCCCTTGCTGGTGCTAATTACAAACCTTGTAGCTGTGTTAGGCTTGCAAAGTCTGCAGTGTGCACTTCCAATTCTAAGAATTAGAAAACCCACCATTTTCAAAGTTAAATTACAGAAAAAGAGACAAAATAAATAATAAAATTACATCAAAAATGTTTTTTTTCTTCATTTTTCACTAAGCATATTTAAATGTTATTGGCTAGATTACAAGTGCAGCACAAAAATATTAGTGCTATTGAACGCTAACACATGCAAGTTAACTCAATATCTCTAGAATTTTTATGCTCATATTAGAAGTTTAATATGAAAAGGTAGCACTGAGCGAAAGCCTCAGGCAAGCTAACATCTGGAAGAAATACTTGAAATACCTTTGTTCTATATTCAGAAGAAATATATGGAATGTAGAATATATTAGTGGAAATATATATATATATATTTATACATACACACATATATAACAACAAAAAATGCTGGTAATATTGTTCTAAACAAAAAGGAACATAGAGAGACACACTTAAATGAGACAGAACATTACAAAGTGTTTGACAGGGAAGGGCTCAAAGGTCTGTGTGTGTATATTTGCATGTGTATATGTATATATGTGTATACATGTATGTGTGCACATACATACAGTATATGCACATACATATACACGTATACACATATATACATACACAAATACAAAAATGCTCCACTTGTAATCTAAGCCTAAATATTAAAGACTTCAAGGGCTAGATTACAAGTGGAGCACAAACATTTGCGCATGAGCAATAAGGAGAATATCGCAAGGGTTTGTGCTCGTTGGGCTTACCGCTCGTATTACGAGTTGAAAGTAAATGTGATCGCTTGAGTGGAATCATGATTTACGCTAGAATGATTACAGCGACTTCAGAGCTCTGGTTAACTGTTTTGCAAAACTAAAAAGTTGCACAAAACACATCAAAAATACATTAAAAAGCACACTTACACTCATAATAGCACCATCTAAAAAAAATTATTCACAAAAAATATTGCACAAAAGTTATAAAGGCTTAAACATATGGGGCGCAATCCAATATGCAGCGTAGTTTGCGGCGCAAGCGAGGGAACCCCCGCCGCCCGCAGTTTCAGCTCGCAACTCAAGCTATCCTATATACGGCGCCGTCAGAAGCTAAAGTGCCGTAAGTCTGATAAACCAGCGATGTCCAGAAATCTGCGTAAGCACAAATTTCTGGAGTCGCCAGTGACTTACGGCACTTTAGAAACTGCCGGCGCCTACAAAACCTGACTAAAGTATGAAATCACCCGTACTGTCTAACACGCCTCCCAAACATAGCCCGACATGTCTAACCCTCTATCCGCTATCCCCCCTCACTATCCTAACAATAAATGCATTAACCCCTAAACCGCCGCTCCCGGACCCCGCCGCCACCTAATAAAGTTATTAACCCCTAAACCGCCACTCCCGGACCCCTCCGCCAGCTATATTAAATCTATAACCCCCTAATGAGAGCCCCTACCCCGCCGCCATCTACCTTACCTACCCTCTAAAGTGAGCCCCTACCCCGCCACCATCTATTTTAAAATTATTAACCCCTAATTTAATCCCCCTACCCCGCCGCCACCTATATTAAATTAATTAACCCCTAATTTAATCCCCCTACACCCCCGCCAGCTATATTAAATTATTTAACCCCTAATCTAATCCCCCTACCCCGCCGCCACCTATATTAAATTAATTAACCCCTAATCTAATCCCCCTACCCCGCCGCCAGCTATATTAAATTATTTAACCCCTAATCTAATCCCCCTACCCCGCCGCCACCTATATTAAATTAATTAACCCCTAATCTAATCCCCCTACCCCGCCGCCAGCTATATTAAATTAATAAACCCCTAATCTAATCCCCCTACCCCGCCGCAAGCTATATTAAATTATTTAACCCCTAAAATACTAAACTATCCCTACCACTAAACCTAAATCTAACCCTACAAATAGCCCTGAAATGGGCTTTTTGCTTGGCATTACCCCAAAGTAAACTGCTCTATTGCCAGCCCTTAAAAGGGCTTTTGGCGGGGCATGCCCCAAAGAAAACTGCTCTTTTACCAGCCCTTAAAAGGGCTTTTGGTGGGGCTTTGTCACAAAGTAAACTGCTCTTTTGCATCTAATCTAAATCCCCCTACACCGCCGCCACCTATAATAAATGTATTAACCCCTAATTTAATCCCCCTACACTGCCGCCGCCTATATTAAACACATTAAGCCCTAATCTAATCCCCCTACACCGCCGCCAGCTATATTAACTATATTAACCCTAATTATATTATGGTTAATATAGTTAATATCGTTATTATATTATATATATTAACTATATTAACCCTAATTATATTAGGGTTAATTTAGTTAATATCGTTATTATATTATATATATATTAAGTATAATAACCCTATCTAACTCTAACATCCCTAACTAAACTCTTATTAAAATAAATCTAATATTAATATTATTAATAAAATATTCCTATTTAAATCTAAATACTTACCTATAAAATAAACCCTAAGATAGCTGCAATGTAATTAATAATTACATTGTAGCTATTTTAGGGTTTATATTTATTTTACAGGTAACTTGGTATTTATTTTAACTAGGTACAATAGCTATTAAATAGTTAATAACTATTTAATAGCTACCTAGTTAAAATAATGACCAATTTACCTGTAAAATAAATCCTAACCTAAGTTACAAATACACCTACACTATCAATAAATTAAATAAACTACAAATATCTAAACTAAAATACAATTAAATAAACTAAACTAAATTACAAAAAAAACCAAACACTAAATTACAAAAAATAAAAAATACAAGATTTTTAAGCTAATTACACCTTTTCTAAGCCCCCTAATAAAATAATAACCCCCCCCCCAAAATAAAAAAAAATCCCTACCCTATTCTAAATTTAAAAAGTTAGCTCTTTTACCTTACCAGCCCTTAAAAAGGCCTTTTGCGGGGCATGACCCAAAGAAAACTGCTCTTTTGCCTGAAAACCCCCCCACAATACCACACCCCAACATTACAACCCACCACCCACATACCCCTAATCTAACCCAAACCCCCCTTAAATAAACCTAACACTACCCCCCTGAAGATCTCCCTACCTTGTATTCACCCAGCCGGGCAGAACTCTTCATCTGATCCGGGCGATGTCTTCAATCAAGCGGCAGTGAAGTCTTCTTCCATCCGGGCGATGTCTTCAAGCAAGCGGCAGAGAGTCTTCTTCCACCCGGCGATGTCTTCAAGCAAAGCGGCATCTTCAATCTTCTTTCTATTCGCTCCTCCGCCGTGGAGCATCCATCTGGCACGACGACTTCCCGACGAATGAGGTTCCTTTAAATGACGTCATCCAAAATTCCGATTGGCTGATAGGATTCTATCAGCCATTTGGAATTAAGGTAGAATAATCTGATTAGCTGATTGAATCAGCCAATCAGATTCAAGTTCAATCCGATTGGCTGAACCAAAAACAGTTTACTTTCAACTGTTAATACGAGCGCAAAAATCACAGTTAACTTTCAATGTTAATTTTCAGTGTTCATTTGCATTCCACTCGTAATCTGGCCTCAAGAAAAACCTTTAAAGTAGAAAAATTACATTTTTTCCCCTTATTATATTGCAGCTTATTCAGAACACATCTGCAATTAGCATAAACATTGGTGGGTAAATGGTGGTAATATGTCTTTACCTTCTTCTTGTTTACAGTACTTGCATTTTGAACTGGAATTCTTACTACCAGTGAATTCAATCTGTATCAAAGAGCATATCAATCAAGATGATGCTTGGACAATGTTGGTGTCAAAATTATTGCCCTGCTGTATTCATAATTTTGTTCCTGTCATGGGAAGGTATGTATTTCCTATTTTTTAATAAAGTAGAGCATAGAGCATTAGTATGCAGTCTATGTTTTCTGTAGAGAGCAAGTACCTTGTATGATTACATCTGATGTTATGATTCTGAAGCATGGAATTATGTAAAAGGGACCTTGGCATATCTAAGAAGTAGGGTTTACCTAGTTGTATTTAATGAGAGACAAACCCTAACCCCTAAATGAATGTTTAGCAAGCCTTCTGGAGGGAGGGTCTAATAGCAAGACCCTTGCTATTATAGCCATGCAATGCCTTAATAACCAGCGATATACAGGGTATGACACGGTCATTAAGGGGTTTATAGAATAAAATGATTACTAGTAAAACAATAGTTGAAGTCAACTTTAATTACCCTCCTTCTATTATAATCATATATGTATGATTGAGGGATCATTAGTTATGCCATAGACTCTCTTTTATTAAACTAACATCCCCTTACAACCAGTTTTCTAGACTACCCCTGTCCTTTTCCTCCCTTCTTTCTATTATCATATGAAGATATACTAGCAACTTATAAAATGTGTCTTAACAGTCAGTATTATTTTGAGTAATCAAAGCTACACACAATTTTTTCTCGTAAAATATCTCCTTTTACTAGCTTTTAGATACTTAATGAAGTCCTATAAGCTGTTCCTCAAAACCTTCATAGCTTATACTGAGCACATCCCCGACTCAAGGGAAGTACATTTACTGTTTTATAAGACACGCTACAAGGTGCACTTACAAAGTTAAAAATGCATATTTTATATTCCTATGTTTTTTACATATATTTTTGTTATTATTAAATATATTTATATATATATATATATATATATATATATATATATATATATATATATATATATATATATATATGTTAATGCATTATATATATATATATCTATACCTATATATCTATAGGAATAGATGTTAGAGATGTCCGAATATCCGAATGAATGCACAAAGAAAATTAAAGAAAATGAAAAAATAGTCATAAAAATCATCAGTATTTATTGATAGTAACAAACTACATGATGTTAAAAAAAAGACAGAAGTTCATCAAATTCATTCTATACATATCTTAATATTTTTACAATAAAAGTTCCAGTTGAGCTTAAATTAATCACATTAAAAAGGGTGACCCATTTAATATATATCTTTACCATTTTTAAACGTATCTTAGGTAGGACTCGAAGATCCCGGTCGCCTGTGGCACCTTAATTTTAGTGCCCAGCGACTAGATTTTAAGATGCAATTATCCCCTTTACCATCCCCTATACTACCGCCACGCTGCCTGTTAGTTTTTACAGCATGGATGCTCACTGCACCGTAATTAAACTGGGCTGTGAGCACTCATGCAGTAAAAAATAACTACAATACCCACAAGTCCTTTGCTTATACGTGCGCAACTGTCAGGCGGAGCTTCTGTGTTTTTGGCGAGAGAGAATAGCAAGGAGACAGAGCCCTCTAATAGTTAGTCAGCAGTGGAAGATTATAATTAAGTCAGCAATCGTGATATATAGGCAGGTAAATATAGTAAATATTGTTAGCCCCTTTCATTGGCCCCTTACTAATGAAAAGGAACGTCAGTGCTGCTGCATAATACTTCAGCAGAGTTCTCTTAGATTAACAAAAAGACGGTCTATCTATCACTCACAATGGATGGGCAGCATTGTTAAAGGGACAGTCTAGGCTAAAATAAACTTTCATGATTCAGATAGAGAATGTAATTTTAAACAATTTTCCAATTTACTTTTATCACCAATTTTGCTTTGTTCTCTTGGTATTCTTAGTTGAAAGCTTAACCTAGGAGGTTCATATGCTAATTTCTTAGACCTTGAAGGCCACCTCCTTTTCAGAATGCATTTTAACAGTTTTTCACCACTAGAGGGTGTTAGTTCCCGTATTTCATATAGATAACACTGTGCTTGTGCACGTGAAGTTATCTGGGAGCAGGCACTGATTGGCTAGACTGCAAGTCTGTCAAAAGAACTGAAATAAAGGGGCAGTTTGCAGAGGCTTAGATACAAGATAATCACAGAGGTTAAAAGTATATTATTATAACTGTGTTGGTTATGC
The DNA here is from genome assembly GCF_027579735.1 of Bombina bombina. Taxonomy (NCBI): domain Eukaryota; kingdom Metazoa; phylum Chordata; class Amphibia; order Anura; family Bombinatoridae; genus Bombina; species Bombina bombina. The sequence continues at coordinate 241,814,057 of NC_069506.1, forward strand.
AAAACTGGGGAATGGGTAATAAAGGGATTATCTATCTTTTAAAACAATAAAAAATCTGGTGTAGACTGTCCCTTTAAGGGTGCTGCAATGCAGTTTTAAAAAATAAATTCTGCATCTGACAGGTGGGCTATCAAGAGGCATAGGTGGCATTTTTGGGGACCAAAATCTGGGTAAACATGCAGAAAAGGAGAGAGTACCCCTGCCCTTTTTGTTCTTTAATTGTTCACATACTGCAACAGGATGACGAGCAGGCGCTTGAGCAGATTTCTCTTATTGCCCCGCTCACCCTGCCATGTCTGCAGACCGGCAAGAGCCAGCTGCTCATCACTGTTGCATAATTTTTTCACCTACTTTCATGTGGGTAAATCCACTATAGATTGCAGCGGGCGGCTTAGTGGTAAAAATGACATCTTCAAGAGCAGATGTTCCTCCACCTATGTCCAGCTGTCTTGCTTGAGCTACAACCAATAGTGGATCTACCCACATGAAAGGAGGTATTATTTTGAATAATAAAAGCTACACACAATTTTTTCTTGTAAAATATCCCCTTTTACTAGCTGTTAGATACTTAATGAAGTCCTATAAGCTGTTCCTCAAAACCTTCATAGCTTATACTGAGCACATCCCCGACTCAAGGGAAGTACATTTACTGTTTTATAAGACACGCTACAAGGTACACTTACAAAGTTAAAAATGCATATTTTATATTCCTATGTTTTCTACATATATTTTTGTTTTTATTATATATATATATATATATATATTATATATATATATATGATAATGTTAATGTATTATATATATATCTATATCTATACCTATATATCTATAGGAATAGATGTTAGAGATATCCAAATATCCGAATGAATGCACAAAGAAAATTAAAGAAAATGAAAAAATAGTCATAAAAATCATCAGTATTTATTCATAGTAACAAAGTACATGAGGTTAAAAAAAATACAGAAGTTCATCAAATTCATTCTATACATATCTTAATATTTTTACAATAAAAGCTCCAGTTGAGCTTAAATTAATCACATTAAAAAGGGTGACCCATTTAATACAAGTAATCAAATACTTGAATTCTGTTTCTGGCCAGAAATGTATCTTAACCATTTTTAAACGTATCTAAGGTAGGACTCGAAGATCCAGGTCGCCTGTGGCACCTTAATTTTAGTGCCCAGCGATTAGATTTTAAGGAACAATTATCCCCTTTACCATCCCCTATACTACCGCCACGCTGCCTGTTAGTTTTTACAGCATGAAGAGGGGAATTACAGAGCGCCAACATAAAGGACAGACCTCTAGCTCTAATATAATGGCACCTAGTTGCCAATAGGGTATATACAATAGATAAGGAGAGATATTAGAGCACCAAACAATCGTAGGCTGGGTCTAGGATCAGAACAACAAATACCAGTGATAACAATAATGGTTAAAAAGTACAATTTAATACAATTTAAATACAGAGTGCTCATACACTAGGATACAAGACTGCAACAATTCATGGATCCATGTTACAATAAAGGTAAAAACATAAAAACATACTCTTGAGAAAATTCAGGTTTCGAACTTTAAAAAGAAGCCAAAACTTGCAGTGGTTTTAGACTTAAAAAAGAGGCCAATACTTACGGTTGTATCTAGTGAATTAATTAAAAAAGGCAATTGATATTAAACTCCAATAAGATTGGCCGATAAATTGAAAAAATAAAAAATACGATAAAATTCATACGATAAAAAATATATGGTAGTGGTGAAGAGTCTTGATAAAGGTCAGTGAGGACCGAAACGCGTTGACTGGTGACTGGTAAGGAGTATTTTAATTGTGAACATATTTTAGAAGCCCTCTGCACTCTATATTTGTGTTCTTTTCTTTGGCAGGTAAGGGCATTAATCCTGGATTAAGCATTGGGAACCATTTACTTTGTATTTCCCTTTAAGAAGATTGTTTTACATTTTTGGAAATGGCATCTACATTTAGGATAGACTATTAACGAGACTTTTTTACTTCACCGGATTTTGGATTCATACCAAGTGTAATTGCATTACCATCTGTTCATATCCTAAATATAAACGGACATTATTCAGTCACTGTTGAGGTTGTTCAGCACAGTGGTCTCTGATAACGAGATCTCTCCTGTAGCTTTTTATTTGCTGTTCACATAACTGCAATTTAAGCACATAACAGATTTCTACATCCGCCATTGTGTGTTCACTAAATTATAATTTTGTTTGATTGTTTGTTTTTGATCTCAGGAATTTGCATTTATATTTGGGCTTGTTGTTATCATTTAGCACTGTTTTCACATTTGGTTTTGATTGTTACTATTTAGTTTAATTTGTGTCCATAGATATTTGAGTACACCTTTTCCTATTTGTCAAACACAGCAAATAATCACGCTGTTTTTTATTCACCTTATACACGCATTGTCTCTATATATCCTCTGAGGAACTTCTTTAAAGGACCAGTAAACACAGCAGATTTGCATAATCAACAAATGCAAGATAACAAGACAATACAATAGCATTTACTCTGAATTTCAAATGAGTAGTAGATTCTTTTTTATTTAAACATTTTTTATTGAAGTCATAAACAGATACAACCAAAGGGTATGCCCCAAAACATTTACAGAAAATGCAAATACAATATTGTTTAGATAAGTGTTACAGACAAAACCCTGTAGGAAGGGCATAATGTATCCATATAGCTCAAGCATTATTATGATATTTGGGCAATCTACAGTGAGACTTCAGTTTTATAATAAAGGTAGTGAACAAAAAAGAAAAACAAAAATGGTCCTCTCTGAGCCGTATAAAAAGCAAATTAGAGTTTCCACTCAGGTATAATTAGGGCCAGGGGGGAGTTAGCTTTATAGTTTTATGGGGGGGGGAATGCAGCGGGCAAGAGCCGCTCGAAATATAATAGGGGGGGGGGGGAGTGTGGAGGGCGGAGCCAGACGGCATGTCAAGCTTATAGTTGCTGTTATCGGGACATTAAGTGGACATTAGTTTTAATTGCTAGGTAAACTCTTAAAAAAAATGAATAAATAAATATCTAGATAAAGTATAGGGCATCTATAAATATCGATATGGGGGCATAATGAGGTTAATCTCAATGCCTAAACTGGATATCCCTTATGTCAAGGACAGATTTATCCTCCACATCCTAAAATCAAGTGTAACAGGTATAAATATAAGATAATACCACTGATATGGAGATTTCCCTGTATGTACTGATAAAATTATGTCCTGAGGAAACTATGTAACCCTGACTTAGACATAAGATATATAATAGTGATTAAGGTAGGTTGTAGTAATTGTTGCTCTCATAGCTCTATGGAGCTGTTATATTCATAAAAAATACAAAACAGGATATCATAAGAGAGACAATAAGGAGAAATAAATGCCTGAGCCCAAGTTGCTAATGTAGGTTAGAAACCAATCTAGGTATAACATGCCAATGCAAATCTAAACAAAAGTACTGGTGCTAACATCAGAATATGTAAGTATTGGAGCCCTATAAAAAGTAGAGGTGCTAACATTTCAATTCAGGTATCGTTATAGAGATATAGCAAGATGGAAGATTTAAAGTATTGATGAGCAATGATATAGGAGTATGAAACGGTAAGTATATTAGGTATTAAGGCCCCGTGTCACCTACAACTGAACTGTAAGATGTTAATAAGGGGTGTGATCCAAAGTCCCCCACCTCCCTCGTCGGCTGAGGGAGATGCAGGCATCATATCTGGTCTAAATAGAGTAGGACTCAGCCCTGAGTAAAATTAATATATATATATAATAGATACCAATCATGCCCCAATATGTTAACCCATATTATGCAGTGTCTAAAATGTAAACATTAGGTTGGCTGTTGGAATGTATAATTAAAGGAATAGAGCGGTGAGCTTATATTAGTCTCACTATGACCTGGAGAGAGTGCTTTATATGCCAGAATGAATCTTAGTACATGGCATATGAGGACTTAAGTAAAATTAAACACATAATACAACGGCCTCAAGACCATCATTTGGAGCATATAAAGAACACTGTACTAAAATTCACATAACTGAAGTCCTGCGTACAAAAGTGAAAACAAGAATTAGAGCTAGGCACAACACTATTGTAAAATAATAAAATGATCTCACCTAACTAGAAATAGGTGACATAAACAAGTATCTATATTGGTGACACGTGTATTCATGACAATCTTCCAACATACCTACTGCACTTTGTTAATGATACCATTTTGAATCCATAGGGTCTACCTTTAGCAAGCTAGAATTTTATTTATTTATTTATTTATTTATTTTATTTTTTTTTCCGACCCCCTCATCTAATATATGCACTGTCCTGGCTAGCGTAACATGTAACTTCTAGTTGCTAGGACCATCTATAGGTTAATTTAAGTAGATTAGCCTCAGGAGTAGAGCACAAGGAGCTCAGAGTATAGTATGGGGCAGGCATTAACTTCCTGAAATTCTGTTAGGAGTCCACTTACATATAAAATCCCACGAAATTATTGTATATAGATTGCAAAATTTTTTTTTTTTTATTATTTTTTTTAATAAACGAAAAAAGGAACATATAATAACGAATGTGGTGTTTCATGACTCTAGGCTATACAGGACTACAGGTGAATAAAGTAGTAGTCAAATGCTATAGGGTATCATGTAACTAATATTAACAATTTCAGTGTAAAATGCGACATGGGGGTTAACTAGTCACTAGATCTGCGTATAATACGGCATTGACCCAAAGAGGACAAGGCATCATGTTACAAGGAGATCCAAGTATTAAAACTGTTATATCTGTCTTGTTCCCCTGCAAAGACCCAGAGTACTATAGTCCAGGTTAGGAATTAAAGACATTATATTTACAGGGGCAGCTAATATGGAGTTGAGGGAGTGAGCCTGATAACTAAAATATGAAAAGTTGGGCTAACTTAGTTAGATTAATCTTATTTCCATTATTATTATTATAGGATAGAAAGGGCTTAAACTATAGTATAAAGGTTGCATTAATTTCCTGTGAGATTATTAAGGGCCCTCTAGTTAGTAGCATCTGGTTTAGCTGTGCAAAACATCATACAATATACTAGCAAATAGGAGAGAAACCTAAAGCGTAACATAGCCATCCAAACACTAGGGTCAGCAAGCGACAAGACATAATAAACAGAAACAGTATCCAGTTTTAGGGAATGTCACATATGTGAGTCAAGCGCCCACAACGGTAGTGGATAAACACTGTTAGCGCCAATGTCACAAACTTGTCCGTGAAGAAGCTGCATAAAAAGGAAATTTAAATAAAAGCACATCAGCACTATAGCACTATAGGAGCCTGGTCTCTTACTCTGCGTACACGAAGCTCTCTGTTCTAGCCCACACCTAGACGGATCCATCTTGTGCACTGTGTGCCGGTCGGGAGATTCAGAGCACTCCTCTGCAAAACCAACTCTGAGCATATCTTATAAACGTCTGAAATATTGTGGGCTTCCAGACTCCCGGAGCATGTAAGAACCAAGGGCTTGTCAGGGCATAGATTAGTGTCCCAATAGACCGGGCATATATAGTCAATGAATCTTCTTACGGATGTGTCTCCGTTCTTCTGCGGTACTGAGTGACCTAAGTACCCTGCGCTCTGCTCAGCTCCCGGCTCTAGAATATTGTTCCGCTCATCAGTATCTGCCTGCTTTATGCCCTCAGAACTGGGGCTCCTTGCTCCTGTCATTTGTAGCTCCACTGGCTCTCGAGACGAATCCCCTGTTCGCTGCGTCGGATCTGCTTCACATCGATCGGTTCCCTCCGCAACCACCCCTGACCGGCTTGAAATCCGCAGAGGGGTCACAGCAGCTCTCAGCTCTGCAACAAGAACTTGCTGATGGGAGTCTAGAGAGCGCCTTAAATCTTGTAGCGCTGTAAGGATAAGCTTCTCCATCTGGGTATTGAAAGAGTAGTGGGTGTAGAGGCTGTATCTCAATTGACCACGGTGGTGCGTAGACGTCTGCAAGTATGGCGGTTTACTCTCCGTCGTGGTCTCAATGAGACAGTAGGCCTTTGTGTGATTTTTATATTAGTTATTTTGTCCCCTTGTCTCAAGACATGCAGTCCATGATCTGGTAAACATTTAGAGCCAAAAATAAGGATGTATAAATTCTTAATGTGCCATTAATTGATGATTTAATGATCAAATGTTGGGAGCTCTCAGTCGGCACGTCTTGTTGCTTTGGCTGTTGGCTCCGCCCCCCGTAGATTCTTTTTTTAACACATTTCAAAGTTATGTATATTTCCACTCCCCCTGTACCATGTGATAGCAATCAGCCAACATACTGTAACTTTATATATGGTACAACCAAATTATATATATATATATATATATATATATATACATACACACTCGCTAATGTCTGCACTACGGCTTCAAGATGATGTATACCCATGAGCAGCCCTACCTTGTTTTGGTGCTAATATGTGTCAATAGTAGGATCAATTATAACCCCCAGTATTTTTATATACCTATATTTTTACAAGCTATTAGATTGTAGCTTTCCCCCCTTTGCCATACATGTAACATTATTATAAACCACAGTTTCTCATTCACCATGGAATCAAATTACCTACTCATATATACTCATGGGATTTCATTAACATTGAATTAGTTGGCAATCCCACCTGTAAGGAATACTTAGCACTGTGGTCCACGAGAATATGTTGATGATCCTTGACACCATCAAGCAGAAATTAATCTCTCTTGATGGTGTCAGCCCCGTCGCACCACAACTCCCTACAGTGTCTGGCTGGACATCAGTGAAAACCGACGGAGGAGTTCAATTACAATCTCCCTACACACGTTGCGTATTATTGCGCAACTTGCATAGCTAGATTGTATTTTTAACTCCTCCCTCCTGGCGCGCTGCTCAGAGGAAGATGCTTCCATTCTAAAGCCAGCAGAGGTTGGTATAGTCTTGGCTTGAATTAGTGGAATTAAAGTATATAAAAAAAGAAAAGAAAAAATGTCTCATATTTAATTTATTTTCTTCCCTTTACCTGTCTCTTTGTAGTAGTTTTCCTAGTTCCTTCAGATGGACTTACATCAATGTTTGTCTTCCTCACCTACTTCTTATTTTTTTTATTAAATATCAATTATTTCTAATACTAATAATTTTCTTGCGCACAAAGCCATTCCACCTAAATTCCAGTAATTGCCATCCAGTAGATCAGCCATATCCCACCAGTATTATATTAATTGCCAGTAACATCAGTTGTCGTTAGCTCACATCCATATTGAGAGCTTTCTGATATAACTTAATTTATGATTCCAATGTCTGTCCATGATCATAAGTAGTTTTGAATAATTCCTTACTGGGAAGGTAACTTGGATATTTTGTGTTCCTTTTCCTTAAACATAATTATTTCCCCCCCCCCCCCCCCCATTTTCTGCCTCTCTGTTTCCAGCTCAAAAGTTGGCACTCACCCTTCATTTGTCGTGTGGAGGTATTCTCTCAGTTCTGTCATTCAGTTAGTTACTTCCTAAAAATAATTCTTAAAAATGTGTAAATATATACATAATGTAAACTTAGCTCTGGTTAAACTAGTTATGTACAGTATTTGTGTGTGTGTATTAGGGCTGGGCGATATGACCAAAAAAAATAAATCGATTTTAATCGCAATTTTATTAAAAATGACTATAACACCTTCATTTAGCATTAAACTATTTATTTAACACTACGGAATCTTAATGTACATGTTTATCAATGTCCGATACACTATTTGAGCATAAAAATACAAAACAAAAAATAGTTACAATAAAATGTTCTGCCTGTGATGTGATTAAATAGTAGCCACTAGCCAGTTATTAGGTCTTATGACACACAAGTTCACACAATATTGTCATGTTTTATTGGACAGTCATTCTAACAGTGTGGACACAGTGGTTAACATATGAAGCAGTGAGTGTAAGCATGGAGAAACCTGAAAACAAAAATATGTGCACTGACTGCACCACTGTGTACTGTTTAGGAGATTGATGATCTATCTTCTGGGAATCAAATTCAGTATTTATTAAAAAGTAACTATCTCATTACCTATATCATTATCATGATCATCCTCTATATTCTGATGATGGAGTAGAGCTAGAGACTGTTCTGTAGTAGTAAAATATATTATTATTATATTTATAATATTATTTTTTGTGTAACATAAATAATATAAATTCACAAATGTCACAAAGCAATACATCCTACAAGCAAGTAGTAGCAGCAAGTGCAACCCTTAATGAACAAACATGTTATCTAAATCTCAATGTTTACATTCACAATTTCACATGCATCACAGAAAAAAAGTGCACTTTAAAAGTTTTTTTTTTTTTTTTTTAATACTCACTTTATTGCTCACAACTTTGAGCTGTCCCACTGCCACACCACCGCTTGACCACCACCACACTACTCCCAGATGACTGCAGGATGAAAGCCAGTTGCTGACACATAATTCTCAGCAAAAATGGCCGTTTCGCGGGCATTCTCAGGTCCGCCCACGGCCGCACCCTGGTCAGCCTCTCATCCTACCTCTCCGCCTCCGTTTTCATGAAGAATAAAGAATGTTTTTTTTTTCATGAAAATCACGTACTCTTGCGGTTTTAAAACCGCGGCGATTAATCAAGGTTTAAAACCGCATGTGCGGTTAATCGTGCAGCCCTAGTGTGTGTATATATATATATATATATATATATATATACAGTATATATATGTGTATGCATATACATACATACATACATTATAGAAGTTTGTACCTTTAAAAAAAACAACATGTTATTGTTCCACGAGATTCAAAATTGTGAGTTTAGTGGTCCCTGAGGTCCAAAAGGTTGGTGACCCCTGCTCTAGATAACTGCTTCTGTTTTATTTAAGTTATTTCCAGGACAAACCACCTACTCCTGTTGTTAAGCCCCTCTCCTCCCTTTCCCGTCGACCCTCATTGCCTGTGGGTCATACCCCTACTCCCTTTACCCATATCGCCTATAAGTGGCATCTCCCCGGGAGGGGGGCACATACAGAAGTCCTCTATCCTCAACCAGCTGCTGAAACACTAGAGGCTGAGTTAAGCTATCCTATATTATAAAAGGCCAAGTGTGTTTGTCTGAAGCCGTCATGCGCAGTAGAGACTGCGCGCGGACAAACACACCTGGCCTTCAGCTAAAGAGTAGTGCGCACTGCGGAAGCTGCCTGGTGGGGGCGTGACCGGCGTCGGGCGTGCCATGATGGGGGCGTGACGAGGGGGCGTGGTCTCGCGGGAGCGCACGGGAGGGGCGTGGCCGGCGGGAGAGACCCAGAGGAAGGAAGGAAAGAATTTAGAAAGAAAGCGAGCAGAAGAAGGGGGAAGAGCAAACGAGGGAGAGAGAGCGCAAGAGAGTGGGAGAGAAAGAGGGGAGAGAGAGTTCAAAAGAGAGGGGGGAGAGAGCTCAAAAGAGAGTGGGAGAGAGAGCTTAAAAGAGAGGTGGGAGAGAGAGCGCAAAAGAGGGAGAGAGAGAGAGTGCAAAAGAGGGAGGGAGAGAGTGCAAAAGAGAGGGGGAGAGAGCTCAAAAGAGAGGGGGGAGAGAGCGCGCAAAAGAGAGGGGGGAGAGAGAGCACAAAAGAGAGGGAGGAGAGTTTAAAAGAGAGCGCAAAAGAGGGGGAGAGAGCGCAAAAGAGAAGGGGGAGACAGAGTGCAAAAGAGGGAGAGAGAGAGAGCAAAAGAGGGAGAGAGAGAGCGCAAAAGAGAAGGGGGAGACAGAGTGCAAAAGAGGGAGAGAGAGCGCAAAAAAGAGGGAGAGAGAGAGCGCAAAAGAGAAGGGGGAGACAGAGTGCAAAAGAGGGAGAGAGAGAGCAAAAGAGGGAGAGAGAGAGCGCAAAAGAGAAGGGGGAGACAGAGTGCAAAAGAGGGAGAGAGAGCGCAAAAAAGAGGGGGGAGAGCGCAAGGGGGAAACAGCACAAAAGAGAGGGGGAGAGAGCACAAAAAAGAGAGGGAGAGAGCGCAAAAGAGTGGGGGGAGAGCGCAAAAGAGAGGGGGGAGAGTTTAAAAGAGAGCGCAAAAGAGGGGGGAGAGAGCGCAAAAGAGAAGGGGAGACAGAGTGCAAAAGAGGGAGAGAGCAAAAGAGGGAGAGAGAGAGCGCAAAAGAGAAGGGGGAGACAGAGTGCAAAAGAGGGGGAGAGAGCGCAAAAAAGAGGGGGAAAGAGCGCAAGGGGGAGACAGCACAAAAGAGAGGGGGAGAGAGTGCAAAAAAGAGGGGGAGAGAGCACAAAAAAGAGGGGAGACAGCACAAAAGAGAGGGGGAGAGAGCGCAAAAAAGAGGGGGAGAGAGCGCAAAAAAGAGGGGGAGAGAGCGCAAAAGAGTGGGAGGAGAGAGAGAGCTCAAAAGAGAGGGGGGAGAGAGAGAGAGTTTAAAAGAGAGGGGGAGAGAGAGAATTTAAAAGAGAGGGGGGAGAGAGAGTGCACAAAAGAGGGGGAGAGAGAGTGCAAAAGAGAGGGGGAGAGAGCGCAAAAGAGAAGGGGAGAGAGCGCAAAAGAGGGGAAGAGAGAGTGCAAAAGAGGGGAAGAGAGAGAAAAATAGAGGGGGAGAGAGAGAGCAAAAGAGAGGGGGAGAGAGAGAGCAAAAGATAAGGGGAGAGAGAGAGCAAAAGAGAGGGAGGAGAGAGAGCAAAGGAGAGGGGGAGAGAGAGCAAAAGAGAGGGGGGGGAGAGAGAGAGCGCAAAAGAGGGGGGAGAGAGAGAGCAAAAGAGGGGGAGAGAGAAAAATAGGGGGAGAGAGCAAAATAGGGGAGAGAGAGAGCAAAAGAGGGCGAGAGAGAGCAAGAGGGGGGAGAGAGCAGATGAGGGGGGGGAGAGAGAGAGAGCGAGCAAAAGAGGGGAGAGAGAGCAAAAGAGGTGGGAGAGAGAGAGCAAAAGAGGGGGGAGAGAGAGAGCACAAGAGGGGAGAGAGAGAGCAAAAAAGGGGAGAGAGAGAGAGCAAAAGAGGGGGGAGAGTGCAAAATAAGGGGGGGGGAGAGAGAGAGAGAGCGCAAAAGAGAGGGGGGAGAGAGAGGGAGCAAGGGTTGGAACCGCGGTACCTAAAAAATTGGCCCGTGTACACGGGCTTTAGGACTAGTACTTTATATTAGCCAGATTCAGGGAGTCTACATAGGAGATATATACCGTTACCTCTAATATAGGTGCTTATACGAGATAAGGCTTAATGTACTCTGTTGAGGCATATGGTTAGTAAGCCTTCAGCTTTTGCCAGATATGATATACCTGTTTGATGTATTTGTCTTTCTATTTATAAACTATTACCATTGACTTAGCTACAGCTACCCCAGTCATCTCTGTTTCTATATTTAAATAAGGAACTAATAAGGTATACCACAGCGCCAACTATATGAAAGCTGGGTCTGGACCAAATGCAATATTATCAAACGATTACAATAAACAATTTATTGAGTGCACAAATAAGTTAAAAACATGGATCCATGTATAAACAATCAAATTTATGCAACAATAATAGCTAAATGAATCGTTAAAACAAATAGTTATGTAACAGATATAGCATTTAAAATTGTGCAAACATTGCTCTTAAAAATATTCCTAAAAAATTCCAAATTTAGTATAAGGCTGGGCTCACAACAGAAATTCAACTTTGTGTTTACCACATACACAAATAATAGCTAAATGAATAGTTAAAACAAATAGTTATATAGTAGATATGGCATTTAAAATTGTGCAAACATTGCTCTTAAAAAATATTCCTAAAAAATTCCAAATTAATTATAAGGCTCACAACAAAAATGCAACTTTGTGTTTACCACATACACATAATAGGTGAAGTATATTAGTCAGTTATATAATGTTATCTAACCAATAATGTTCTCGATTCTATGCAATGCTCCTAAATATTGCCAATAGTAACTAATGTGTAAGGCTCTGAGTAAGACCTTTAACTGTGTGTTTAACACATACGCATTGTCAAGTAAAAAATATTGTGACAGCAATATGCCAATGTAAAAAATGTGTATCAAAAAGTCGTGTACAAAAATTATTAATGGTAAAAAAAATAGGTTGAACGTGAATTAAGAACAAAGATTGTGAAAAATGAAAAAACAAAAGTTTACAAAAACATTGTGGTGTGTTCAAATAGTGACTTATATAAATGTAAATAATAGTCCAAAAAATTGTCCAACAGTGAAAACTTAATAGAAAAAATAATCCAACAATTAATTATAATAAGTAGTGTGTCTCTTTAAGAAAAAACAATAATCCTTAAAGTGTTGTGAATCCTAACAGCAATAGTTATGGTGATTTTCCAAGTGTTTTATACTGAATAGCAGTGTCAGTACTTTCTAGCCGTTTTCCAACCCAAAATTCTATCTTCTTGGCAAATATTTTGTTATAATCCCTGGGTGATCCTTCTGTAAAAGAAAGATATGATGGTGTAGATTGTTTTTAGATCAATAGAAAATGAAATTGTGCTTACCATTCGATACGTTTCGGTCACAAAGAGACCTTTATCAAGACTGGTTTTATGGTGTTAGTAGTGGTCTTTTTATACCAGACTGATTGCTGGCCATAAAATTGTGGAACAGGAAGTGTTTGTTAAGCACTTCCTGTTTTACTGACCTTAAATGTGTGTTTAAAACATATAGTTTATAGTTTAAAAATCTATGATTAAAAAATCCATTATAATACATTTAGATGGTATCCTTATTTTGTCAAGCTCTGTCTGCATCTGATCACTTTTATTCAGAGAAAATACGAAAATTCATATGTTAGAATACAGTGTTCCAAATTTGGAAAAATATATATACAAACTCAGCCTTTTTAGTTATGACTTCATACCTATTATTTAAAAAAAATTCCTACCGCACCTGGTGTTCCCAGGCGGTCTCCCATCCAGGTACTTACAAGGCCTGGCCCTGATTAACTTCCAAGATCAGACGGGATCGGGTGCATTCAAGGCAGTGTGTTGGTAGACATTTCTGTATTAGGCCTATTTCTCATCATAAGAAAGAGAGTTTACTGTCATCTCCAAGCCGTTTTTCAGCTGTTTCTATTGGGTATAAGCTCAGTAGGGGCTTGGTTTCTATTGGATGGGGCAGGGGTGTGTATAATAGGCTCAATTTCATTGGATAGTAGTCGGAATGTTGTTAAAACATTCCCTTATCTGTCATAATAAAGTTTTTTTAGCGTATATGTTAAGGTGTATGGTCTAAAAATGTTTAGATGCCATTTCTAGATGCCAATTTTTAGATATGCTTGCTAATCTAAGAGAATAAAAAGCAGAAACAAGACATATTCTATATAAAGGACGGACTTGCTAGTTTCATCTTTTACTTATTACACGATCTATGCTGATCGTGTTACAAGGTCTGAAGGAAGAGAGAATTTACTGTCAGGCTATTTCTATTGGGTATAGCCTAATTATGCAGTATAATATCTATTGGGTAGGACAAGGGTGTATTTAAGAGGCTCAGTATCATTGGATAGTAATAGGGATATGGTTAGAAATTCCCTTATCTATCTTGGTCTAGTTTATTTTGCGTATATAGGTATCAATTTTGATCTTATTACTAGCCTCAAAAAGTATATGAAAAATATTCCACATAAAATACAGATTTGTTGAGTTATATACTTATTACCCGATTTAAGCTTTATATTAATTATGGTAAGAAGTGTATGATAATGTTACATGATCTTAGCTCTATATTAGTCATATTAAAAAATGTGTGACTATGTATTATATATCCCTTACAATATTCCTAATGATGTTATATTGTTGTCTTTTATATACTGGATTTTGCTATAGTGCTATGTCTGTGCTGAGGTGTGAATTATTATCCAGAATAAAGAGAAATGGTTTTTTTACAAACAAGGTGAAACCTCAATAGGTTTTAAGTGGAACAGAAACGTATGGGAGCCAGATGGTGGTGTAGAAATATTAAACAACCTTTATTTGTTTAACATAAGTATCCAATTGAGTGGGGAAGTGACCTCTATACTAGTAGTGTCTTATCTGGAGAGATATTAGCCCTGATTAATGCGTTATATAATCTTAGAAAAACTATCAGATAAACTATACTCAAGTCTTTTTTCAAATTTAGAATAGACACCTATCATTACAAACTCATTGGTGTGTGGCATATATCGTACCCTAGTGACAAGTGTAACGCATCTGTGGGTTAACCGAGTTCACCAAAAAACCTTTTCTTTTTAAATTATAATATTTTTTTTTTATATTTTTTATTTTATTATAATTTTTTTTTTATATATATTATTTCTTTTATTATTTTTCAAAACAAAATAAACAGAAAAACAGTAAATCAGATGTATAACATGTCAAGAGTAGAAAGGTTGAAACAATTTTGCCTTTGTGTACATTCAAAAACAGGCCTAGGAGGTACATTTTCAGTTATATAGCCACATTTGTTACTGTTATAAACCAATCCGGTGTGCTCATATTATGACTCAAGCATTTGGCTAAAAAGAAATAAGTTCTGAGAATTTATCTCTATCTCCAAGTCCAGCTATTACAAAAGTCCATGAAGTTTCTCTGAAGTTAGCATCAACCTTAGTGTGGCCATAATCTCAAAGAAAAACATGTAAATACAATGAGCATTCAAATGTTTGAGTAAATCAAAATAATACATATCCAAGTAAACAACCTGCCATGAACAAACCACCACCTAACCTTTTTATTATCAGATGTGTATCTATATTTCCCCTCTTTTTTATAACCATTTATCTATCTGATGTGTTCTCACCATATAAGAATTGTTCCCATAAAAATATCATATCATGATAAGTATCTATACCACCTGTTCTAAGGTAATATAACCTCTCCAAGACTAGGGTATTCTTTACTAAGTCTAACCAGTTGGCAATCGTGGGAGGTTGGGCCTTCTTCCAGTGCTGTGGGATAAGCCTTTTTGCAGCATTTAATAAAATTTGGTAGAGGCTCCTTCTAATTTTACAGGGAATACGCGGCCGGGCATTAAACAAAACCCCCTCCGGTGAGAGGACCAATTCGACCCCAATAATTTTACCAATTAGTTTGTGAATATGTATCCAAAAAGTGTGTATCCTATCGCATTCCCACCATATGTGGTACATCGTTCCTTCTTGATCACACCCTCTCCAACACCTGTTACTAGCATTTGGAAACATATGTTTTAATTTGCTGGGGGTCAGGTACCACCTAGTAAGAATCTTGATATTTGTTTCAAGAGCTGTCGCTGAATGTGCTGATTTAGCCGTCGCCTGGAACCATGTCACCCATTTTTTATGGGGTATTTCTATCTCCAGTTCTTTTTCCCATCTATATGTGTAGTTTGGCTTAGTGTGGTAGTGTGATTTAAGAATGTCTTTATACATTATAGAAATAACTTTTTTGATGGGTTGCTGTGATGTGCACAGACGTTCAAACGTGGAACGTATTCTAAACATATCCTGTTTAAATTTATGTATAGATAGATAGTGTCGAACCTGGTGGTACACAAACCAAGATTGGAATTGGTCAATGCCTTGTAATAGCAATTCATCTCTGTGTTTTAGACGCCCTCTATCCATCAACAGAAACACCGGTGTGTGGTCCAATAGTTTTGTGGGTAGGTTTGGATGGTGTTGTTTTCCCCAGGAGGCTAATTGAATTTCCCTATTTGGGTAAAGTGTTGTCAGAGGTGAGTAATTTGAAGTGATTTGTTTATGTGAATTACGTATTTTTAACCACGTTGACCAGGTCTCTTTAATAACTGGGTATTTTCCTATTAATTCTAATGGAGGTTTATGAGGTGCCCAGCACATTTCGCCTATGCAGGAGGTGTTCAAAAGTTGGGACTCTAGATGAACACTTCTCTTATTAGACCCATTTTCCTGTCTACACCATTCCACTACTTTATTTAAAGTAATCGCTAGTTTATAAAAATGCAGGTTTGGGACCCCCAACCCGCCCTCCTCCCTAAGTCTATAATGGGTATTTTTTGCTAATCTAGGTGGCTTTCTTTGCCATATGTAAGTGTCTATGATGTTTTGTAATTTACTAATGTCTGTTGAGACCCCCGGTATTGGTAATGCTTGCATGATATAAAGGGCTTTGGGTAACAAGGTCATTTTTGCGCAGCTATTCTCCCTAACCAGGAGATATTCTGTTTAGGGAGCCAAGAAGATATCAAATATTGATATTCCTCCAGTAGACGGCCATAATTCAATTTTCGTAAAGTCTCCATATCTTTAGAGAGGAAAATCCCCAAATACTTCAATGCTCTGGACTGAATTTTATATGGGAAGGAGCGATTAATCTCCTGTATCTCCTCGTCTGAGAGGTTGATTGGATACAGTTCTGATTTATTAGTATTTATCAAAAAGTTTGACACCGCACCGTAAGCCTGTAGTTCGTGTTGAACGTGTGGTAAGGAGTGTATTGGGTCTGATAGGGTCATAAGTATGTCATCGGCGAATATTGCCAATTTATATTTTTCCCCTTGGATGTCAATGCCTTTTATGTTGGGGTGCTCACGCAATTTTATAGCTAGTGGCTCTAGGGACAATATGAAGAGAATGGGTGAGAGCGGGCAGCCCTGCCTCGTGCCATTTCTAATTTCAAACTGGTCAGAGAGTACCCCATTAACCCTAACCTGGGCAGAGGGGTTAGAGTATAATGCAATTATTTTTTGAATAAAGGTCTTGGGAAAGCCAAATTTCTGGAGTGTAATTTGTAGAAAAGTCCAGTCTAATCTATCAAACGCCTTTTCGGCATCAGTCGATAGATAGACCGAGGGGACGCTTGATTTTTTAAGGTATTCTAATAGATTTAAAACTTTACCTATATTATCCTTGGCTTCCCTTTGTGGGACGAACCCTACCTGATCATAATGAATCAAAGCTGGTAATAATTTATTAATCCTATTTGCTAAAATTTTTGCGTATAACTTGAGATCTACATTTAACAAAGAAATCGGCCTAAAATTTGCTGGGGTCTCTGGTTTTTTACCAGGCTTGGGGAGTACTGATATATGAGCCTGCAACATAGTTTCCGGGAATGTAACGGATTCCGAAATCTGGTTAAATAAAGTATGCAGGTGGGGAACAAGTTGGGGACTAAAAACCTTATAGTACCTATTACTAAAGCCATCTGGGCCTGGGGCTTTCTCTGGTTTTAATTCTTTTATAGCTTCTAATATTTCCCTTTTGGAGATTGGGGCCTCTAGCAGAGCTGCCTCATCTACTGTAAGTTTGGGGAGAGTCACAGTGTCTAAGTAAGACTCGCATTTCATCTGGTGGGATGTCAACTGTCTATTAGGGAACAAGTTGTAGAGTCTGTGATAGAAATCTTTAAATGATTTACCTATGGATCTCGTGTCTTCGAATGAAGTGTTGTGTGTAGTTTTGAGGGAATGTACATATGAGCTGGCCTGCTGTTTTTTTAAGGTCCTTGCCAAAAGTTTCCCAGATTTATTTCCTTCCCCATAGTATTTTTGTTTTATGTACAATTGGTACCTCTGCGATTCAATTTGTAAGTGTTTATTGAGAGCCTCCCTCTTTTCCCGCAAATTGTCAACAAGTGCTTGGTCTTCAGGATGAAGCTTCAGAGCTAGGTCAGCCTCCGAAACTCCTTGAGCTAATGTGATGTATTCATTAAGGGATTGTTTACGTTTATAGGCTTTAAGTTTGATAAACTCCCCCCTAATGTAAGCCTTATGAGCTTCCCATACCGTCGTAGGACCAACTTCTGTTGAGCTATTGAGGGTAAAATAAGTATCTAAATATTCTGCAAATGACTCTCTCACTTTAGAATCTGAGAGAAGAACATTGTCCAATCGCCACGTAAATGGCTTGATGGGGGCCGAGGGCCAAGCTATCTTACACTCTACCATGGAATGATCGGACCATACCGTGTGTCTAATATTAGCGTTTTTTATTAAAGATAAAGCCATGTGGTCCACTAAAATGTAATCAAGCCTTGAATAGCTTTTCTGCGGGTTAGAGAAAAAAGTAAAGTCTCTAGTTTGTGGGTGTGTGTATCTCCAGGTATCATGGAGTGTCATCTTCTTAATATCCCTCCATATAGAGCTAAGCAATTTTTGGTTATGGCGAGTAGCTGGGTTATAGCTATCTAATTCTGGCACTAAGGGGGTATTTAAGTCACCTGCTACGATCAAAGGGCCCTTAACTAAATCTAATATTTTGTTAGTACAGCTAGAGAAAAAGCGGTCTTGTCCAGTATTGGGGCAGTATAAATTGATAATGGTTACTGGCTTACCATATAACAGACCCATTATACCCAAATATCTACCCTCTTTATCCCTATCTAAAGACTGAAGTTTAAAAGGGATTGATCGATGAATTAGTATGCTAACACCATTAATTTTCTTACGTGTGTTTGTACTGTGAAAATGTTGCGTGAAGTGAGAGGACAAGAAGTTGGGTACCTTCCCGGTTTTAAAATGGGTTTCCTGAAGTAGGAGTATTTTCCCCCCTCTTCTATGAAGGTCCCGGAGAGCTAGGTTCCTTTTGTTAGGGCTGTTAAAGCCTCTCACGTTTTGAGTGAGAATTTGTATGTGTTGAGTGTCAGTACCTGATGACATAATCGCTAATTTCTGATTTTGGATTCTCACGGGTAGGTAGTATTAGCCAGTTAGTCAGAGGAAAACAACTATCATATGAAATCATTCGTGTAATGTGGAATACCCAATGGTGGTGGTGTTGTAGGCAGGTAAAACATAACATAATCCAAAAGCAAATAGCACAACTGGTGCAAACATAAAAAACAAAAATTTGTATTCTTTTAAAAGGGAGAACACAAACCCCTAGCGGGCAACAAATGTTAACTTTAGCTTTATATATGTGGCATAACTAGCCGTATGGAGTGTGTAATATCAGAGATTCTACTACATAGAATAAGTTTCGAACCCAGTTAAAAAATACAGTATAAACGTAAGAAGTAAGAGAACGTATCATCACATACATCAGTTTGAGCATATGTATACAACAATTGACAAATTGAGAAAGACAGCATTGTTCAAACAGTTTATCTCATACCTGTCTTCATACGATTTTGTCCAGATCTCCAGTCAAGGGGCTCAACCGCCTCTGGAGCTACCAACTGGGTCCCAGCCGCTGCGGCCCCCCCCCCTTCTTAAAATTCCGGGAAGGGCCACGGCAGATGAGGCCCATGCAATGAGGACAGATCCCCAACAGGAACCCCTCGCCAAGAAAAGAAGAGAAAACTAAACTAAATGGACATTAATAACTGATTCAAAAGGCTGGGAGTTCATTTTCCCATCCTGGGCAAACAGTCAGAGCTCTGGACGTCTGGAGTCACGGACTTTGTTGGAATCTTTTTCCATTCAGATCTCTGTGGTAGTGGCGGTGCAGGGTTACTTTTCTCCGCAATCTCTCTGTTTCCTTCATCTTGTGGGGATGGTGGTGAGATATCCAGGTCTTTACAGACTCGTAGGATGTCTGCTGTGGAGTCGCAGATTAATCTTTTGCCTTTCCAAGGTATTTGTAGGTTGAATGGGTGACCCCATCTGTATGCAATATTGCGTTGTCTCAGCTTGGCAGTGAAGTATTTAAACTCCCTTCTTTTCTGCAGAGTTCTAGGTGTCAAATCTTCATATAGTTGGATAGATTCAGCTCTGAATCTGAGTGGGTATTTCTGGCGTGCCTTTTTCATAATCTCCCCTTTGATCTGATAGCTTGTTACTTTAACAATAACATCCCTTGGAGGTTGATCTCCCAGTGGCTTTGCTCGTAAGGCTCTGTGGAATCTATCTAAGGCTATCGTGGCTTCGGGTTCCACTCCTATGATATGTGTAAGGAGTTCTTGCAAATAATTCTCTAATCCTGTCGGTAGAATAGACTCTGGTATTCCCCTAATCCTAATATTGCCGCGGCGACTTCGGTTTTCCAAGTCATCCAGCTTGTTCTCCATTTGTAATATGGAGTCATCTTGTGCCGCAACTTTAGATCTAAGAAAAGTGATATTTGAGCTGGCGAGGTCCGTGCTATCCTCCAGCTTCTCCACCCTAAGACCCATGTCTGAAAGATCTTTTTTAATTTCGGAGATTTCCTCCCTTATGCACTGTTTGACCTGACAGATCAAGTTAGAGAAGTCTTTTTTAGAAGGTAGGGAGTCCAGAAGGGCCCTAGGGACAGAGATAGCAGATTCTGGGCCTTCTCCCTCCGACTCAGACGAGGCAGAAGAGGCATCGGTTCTAATGTCCTGCTGGGCAGCGATCTTTTTAGCAGATGTGTCTAGATGCTTGAAAAAATTGTTAACAGACGGGGTTGTTGCAGCTTGTTTTTTAAGTGGCTTTTCTGGTTTATTGCCTTTTTTAGGAGACATATTTAACAAGGTATGACAGTAAAATAGGGCACTTTAAAATATATGTATTATACCTCACAGCCCGTTAATGCAGAAAATAAGGTGCAGCTGATGACCAGGATTCATAGGTGGTACATTGTAGTGTGGTAAATATCTTAGATAAGCAAGACTTTCTCAGCCTGTGTATTGAGCAGCTGGTGCATTAAAATATATGTCCCTTGTGATTATTTCTTGACAGACAGCATTTGCAGAAGATTCTACTTTCCGCTGGCCTTAGGCGCCAAGCAACACTTCTCAGTGTACCGAGATAGGCGTCCGGTTTGATCCCCATACAGGCCCAGAGACCTGCATACAGTTGCTAGTGTCTAATTGTAACCCAAATGTGGCAGAGCAGGGTTAGGTATGACTGCGTTTAACAACCGGAGTTCTCTATATGTGTGGACTAAAGCGTAATGTCACTGTAAAAGGTTGCTGGGGCAGTTAAGGGTGTATGTCTCCTGAGACCATGCTATTGCTATCAGCATTTGTACTCACAGTTACTCTGCGTTTTCGCTGCCCCAGATGTTGCGTGCTGTGACTCTAGAATCCAAGATGGCGGACGGGAGTGTTCACTCATCAGGCCCCGTGGTCAGTGTGAAATCTTTAGCTCCCGGTGTCATCCCAAGTAAGGGTAGGCTCAAGATCTCACCTTAATATCTTTCACATATGGAGATAAAAAATGTTATAGAGATACAACACTCATCTACTCTAATGCCAATTCCCAGAAAGTGCAACTGGTTTAACCTCTAAAAACCAAGTTAAAAATTAGACAAAAAAGAAGAGTGTCTGGGATGGCGCTCAAACAAATGGAGAGCTAAGAGTTAAACTAGGTAATGTGCAAAGCTCTAATATTGACCATATGTGTGTGTATACTAGTGTCGTTTTAAAAGGTCAAAAGCAATTAACTAAATCCGATGTAAAAATAGCAGGAAATGGAAAAGAGTAAATTTAAGTATGAATAATGTTTATTACATACAATTAAAAGTATATAGTGATGCCGGCATCTAAAAACAAACACAATAAGTTTAAAATTACGATCAAGTGGTCTCTTCTAAAACAAATGACAGAAATAAAGATACATAAGAATTCTTAAAAACCTGTTATGTCCTATTAGTATCGCAACATTGTCCAGCAAGTGGTTATTTGTGCAAACTTGTAACCAAACAATTCCGGATAGCTTGCGTCCTCCTTTCCTTAGTGTTAGGGATTAGTGCAGCGTTCTCTGCAAGCAGTATACACAAATAGTTCCAGGCTGCAGTGCAAAGGTGTTCCGGTGTGAAAGGTGCTCTGATGTGAGTGACTCTTTAACAATCCCACAAAGTATGGTGTAGGAACGGAGTTCCAAACAGGATATGGATACCAGAGGGGTTAGTATGAGTAGGTCCTGGGACAGGAATTATACATATGGGGCAAGCTCAAGCAAGTTTTTATGGCTTCCCGATGTACCTGTCCTATCTACTTACGTACCCACTCTGTTGATAACAAAAGTCTTATTAATCTGGTGCACGGGAGCAATCAGCAAATCTACGCGTTTCAGCCGCCAGGGGCCTTCCTGCTATTTTTACATCGGATTTAGTTAATTGCTTTTGACCTATCTTTCACATATGGCCTCAGCATAGCCAAAGTCGCTCCCCACATGTCTGACACGCGTCTGCGGATCCTGGGTTTTTCCTATCCATGTGCCATCATGTCGGCGGAAAAAGGCCAGTCCGTTATTGTTGCGGGTCCCCCATCTGATGTGTCCGCAGTTTGATGCTCTGGACCCTGGAGTGATCAGGAATATTTATATGTGCTTTGATGCCAGTTAAACACACATTTAGCGCTACTTTGCCCTGTAAGGAGACCGGAGCTCACAGAAGTGCAGCCGTCTCCATTGAGCGCTGGCTCCGCCCCCATCTTAAATTATAATTTATAATTATGTTTGTTCCTGTTTATGTACTATATATCCAGAGTATTATGTCTGACTTTATATATATGAATGATTGAATTGCCGTCTTCTTTAAATATGAATATCAAATATGTTTTAGGTACTAACCTTGTGAAAATCTATCTAAATCACAAAGTTTATAGAGGGGTATGTAGCTAGCAGTGCTAGAGTATTAGGAATAGAGCCATAATGCAACCAGAAGATGCCCATATATGGGTATACGTTAAAAATTTGTCATATATGCAGAGAGAGGTGGATATAGCAGGAGGTATTCATACACAGATAGGGGAATTTAGTTTTTTTAGAAGATCTATGGAAAATCACCATAACTATTGCTGTTAGGATTCCCAACACTTTAAGGATTATTGTTTTTTCTTAAAGAGACACACTACTTATTATAATTTATTGTTGGATTATTTTTTCTATTAAGTTTTCACTGTTGGACTATTTTTTGGACTATTATTTACATTTATATAAGTCACTATTTGAACACACCACAATGTTTTTGTAAATTTTTGGCTTTTCATTTTTCACAATCTTTGTCCTTAATTCACGTTTTTTGAAGATCAACCTATTTATTTGACCATTAATAATTTTTGTACACTAATTTTTGCACACAACTTTTTTGATACACATTTTTTACATTGGCATATTGCTGTCACAATATTTTTTACTTGACAATGCGTATGTGTTAAACACACAGTTAAAGGTCTTACTCAGAGCCTTACACATTAGTTACTATTGGCAATATTTAGGAGCATTGCATAGAATTGAGAGCATTATTGGTTATATAATATTATATAACTGACTAATATACTTCACCTCTTATGTGTATGTGGTAAACACAAAGTTTCATTTTTGTTGTGAGCCTTATACTTAATTTGGAATTTTTAGGAATATTTTTTAAGAGCAATGTTTGCACAATTTTAAATGCTATATCTGTTACATAACTATTTGTTTTAACTATTCATTTAGCTATTATTGCTGTATAAATTTGTGTATGTGCATGTGGTAAACACAAAGTTGAATTTCTGTTGTGAGCCTTATACTAAATTTGAAATTTTTTAGGAATATTTTTAAGAGCAATGTTTGCACAATTTTAAATGCTATATCTGTTACATAACTATTTGTTTTAACTATTCATTTAGCTATTATTGTTGTATAAATTTGATTGTTTATACATGGATCCATGTTTTTAACTTATTTGTGCACTCAATAAATTGTTTATTGTAATCGTTTGATAATATTGCATTTGGTCCAGACCCAGCTTTCATATAGTTGGCGCTTTGGTATACCTTATTAGTTTCATCTTTCCATTTTGACAACTAGGTGTCAAATTATCAAAGCCAGAGGTCTTATTTAGTAGGCGCTAGGTTTACTCCACTATCTATATTTAAATAAGGCCCTGAACACTTTATTTTTGAATCTATGTTAAACCTAGAATCACAATGTTCTAATTTAACACAACTTAGTTGAGGGTATGTTTTAATACAGAAATATAATTTTCATATCTATAATAAGGGACCTTTTAGTATAATGCTCGTTTTTTTTGGGGGGGTAAAATATTGAGATCACCTCTACTACCTTACCTTCTGTAAATTATCTATCTATAACAAGGGCGTTGCCAGAAGCCGTGGCAGCGCTCTGTGTCCTATTGTATTAAGTTGTATAGTCATGGTATAGTATCCAATTGCCTCTTTCCTTTTTCTAGCATGTATTTGGCCCATTATTATTTATACGCTCCAAATCAATCTTTAACAAAGGGATTGTAGGTGGTCAGGTCTAAATGTTTACATTTGGATCTAAAAAGAAGCTGATTAGTTATCCTGGTGTACTTAAAGCCGTTAGAACTAAGCTTGGTTTTATACACTAATCTCACTTATTTTGTCCTACTCCTAGCAGTTCTTACCTTCTGATAACTTCTCTCAGACCTCATGTACTATTGCACTCTATTTTTGCTCAGAATATTATAGTATATTACACCACTCTGATGTTTTATATGTTCCCAGTTTACAGTTCTACTACTCCCTCAAATATGAGCACTATACTGACCTCCTAATCAGTTGCACCAATAACTATAACGCCCACCCTCTCCCCCTTAACTTAAAGCAGCTCTTGCCTGCTGAAATACCTTAACTCTCAAAAGGTCCAAGAGTGACCATCACGAACATAATATTACTTATCAGCCTGGCCCAGAAGAAACCAGTACAATAGTTACACAAATACTATCCCCTATTAGAAAAAAATGATGTTTTACTTATGCAAGTTTCGTCCTATTGTTGGCACTTAGCTCTTTCTTATTACATGTTTCAACTTATACGCTTTGCTTACAAGTTATTATTCGCTTATACTTATCTTTGAAGTAGGGCAATGTATCATTGTGTAATCATTGTAATGGTTTAACTTTGCAATACTTTGTATACTTTATCAATGTACAAAAACCTCAATAAAAAATGTTCTATTAAAAAAAACAAAAAAACACACTTACAAACCCGATCGCGCTTACTCATGTGCGCTAACCTGACATGAAATATTAATATTTCCCATTCCAATGTTCTTCACATAGCAGAATGTGTTCTATTTATTCTTAGATACATATTTCAATATATATATGATGGTTTCTTGGTAAAATATATCTATACCTAT
Source organism: Bombina bombina (assembly GCF_027579735.1). Taxonomy (NCBI): domain Eukaryota; kingdom Metazoa; phylum Chordata; class Amphibia; order Anura; family Bombinatoridae; genus Bombina; species Bombina bombina. Next base: position 241,838,990 of record NC_069506.1, read on the forward strand.
ATTTAAACATATCTATATCTTTCTATCTATCTATCTTTATGATTATATATAGATATAGATATATACAGATATTTATAGGAATATCTATTTTTGGTTTAGACCCTGGACAGCGCTTGCTGTTTGGTGGCTACATTCAGACACCAATCAGCAAGTGCTACCCAGGTGCTGTAGCTAAAATGGGCTGGCTACTAAGCTTTCATTCCTGCTTTTTAAATAAAGATACCAAGATAACGAAGAAAAATTGATAATAGGAGTAAAATAGAAAGTTGCTTAAAATTGCATGCTCTTTCTGATTCACGAAAGGAAAACATTAGGTTTAGTATCCCTTTAAGTATGTTTTAGCTGCAGTACTTTTAATATTATAATCTCAACATGAGTGAGTTGATCAGCTTCATAAGTGGGTAGTAAAAGGATGGGCCACAATATTATATCCTTCAAGTTTGTTTTACAAAAGGATGATCATCAATACTATCCCCTTCAAGTTAGTTAAACAAAAATGTTTTAATTAATTGATGAGTCCTGGTGATGTTGGAAATCAGGGGTGTCCCAGAACACACTATCCTGTGTGTACATTTATACATTTGTTATTGGTAGGTGGCTGCCATGAAGATTGCCTAGTGCATTTAATAGTTAGAGGACTGTATAGGTAACCAGTGAATAATGCAAGCACTGCAATTACCTGTGCACTAGGTCATTAATAGGGTGCTCTTCTTTATTTCTTATTTCACATGCTCCTATAGCTATCCGAAAATCACCATGGCAAAAGTGATCACCTGATAGCGCCATAGGTACATGGAACAAAATCAGGAAGGAGATAATACTTAAAGCGATAGTCTAGTCACAATTACATTTTCATGATTCATATAGGGCATGGAACTTTCAAATGTTTTTGACATCAATGCTGCTTTTTTCTCTTGATATTCTTTGTTGAAAGCTAAACCTAGTTAGGCTGATATGCTAATTTCTAATCCATTGAAGGCTTCCTCTTATCTCAGTGCATTTTGACAGTTGTTCACAGCTAGATGGCACTAGTTCATGTTCGTCATATAGATAACAATTGTTCTCACTTCGGTGAAGTTGTTTGTGATTCAGCACTGATTGGCTTAAAAGCAATTTTTTCAAAATAACTGATACACGGGGGCAATTTGCAGACACTTAGATACAATGTAATCAAAGAGATAAAAATTATATTAATATAACCGTGTTGGTTATGCAAAACAGAGGAATGGGTAATAAAGGGATTATCTGTATTTTTAAAAAATAAAAAGTAGACTGTCCCGGGGTGGGTGGGTCCATACACCGACCAAGATGGCTGCTTTCTAATTCTGGTTGAGACCTGGTACTGATAAATCCGCTGTTTATCACCCCACTGATTTGAAATCTGTGTCCTACTTGACAGCAGTTATGAAGAATAATACCTAACGAACAGATTATTATATTTTCCACCTATAATCTCAGCCTGGTAGACCAGATTAGATGAGGTATGCGGCGGAGGCCTACTAAGCGGCCTGGCTCTCATCTACTCTCCCTAATTCCTGACAGATTAGGTCCATCAGCTCTGAGAGCTGTCCCTAATCCCTAAAACCACAGTAAAGAGAGTTATAAGGAGACAATGGGGCATATGTATCAAGCTCCGAAAGGAGCTTGATGCCCCGTTTTTCTGGCGAGTCATCAGACTCGCCAGAAACAGCAGTTATGAAGCAGCGGTCACAAAGACCACTGCTCCATAAACTGTCCGCCTGCTCTGAGCAGGCGGACACACATCGCAACAATACAACCCGATCGAGTACGATCGGGTTGATTGACACCCTCCTGCTGGCGGCCCATTGGCTACAGGGGGCGGCGTTGCACCAGCAGCTCTTGTGAGCTGCTGGTGCAATGATGAATACGGCGAGCGTATTGCTCGCCGTATTCGGATCAGGTCCGCCAGACTTTCATAACTAGAGGCCAATATCCTTCTGATTACTACCTCGACTTGAGCATTTTAGAAGATTCTAGCTATGGATGAGTTTTACCAAGTAGTACAGACCTTGCTAGGAGACTTTGAAAGAGAGCTACGCAACACTATAGAAGAAGCACTGACACCATTGAATCTGCGATCCCCTAACAGGTATACACATTGCCAGATCACCAAGGGAGATAAACCTTTCTCTGGTAGTTTCATGCTGGGATACCTCAAAAGAGAGAACACTACTGTGATACAGATCCCAGAAAATATTAACCTGAGCCTCTGTCGACTTGCCTACCTCCTGCTTCAACCTGAGTATAAACCTGTTGATATTCATGTGAAGGGGTAGTGCGGCTGGCTGCCCCGGCTCTGACAAAAGTGACACCTCCCTGTTACACTGCACACTCCAATCGACAAGGGTCCCAACATATGTCTGCTCTTCTGGTGGACTCTTGCCAGGGCCACTAACTGCTAAAAAAAATGTAAGGAAGATTACCGTGACCAATAACCTGGCTCTATGATCTGGAGATCTACCGCCATGTCCAGACCCCTCCCTAAGCCTTTACCCACTTGTTGGTAACATAGCTTGGCCCAGCTATCTCAGGAGAGTGAAGTCCAGACTGCCCAATGAGAAAACAGATAATTCTCCTAGAGACTGGGAGTCTTTTAGCCATCATAAATGTGGTGAGCAGTCACTATCGAGTCTTACATCCGATCTCCACCATTCCTTTGGGGACCAAATATGGGGTCGTCACTACTGGAAAATGGGCATTGGTTGAATCTACTATACACTGGTGTTGCCCGTTTTTCCAGCTACAATCATAGAGACTTGGCAACATCATATTAGTATGCCACTAAAGTTACCCATAGACTTTTTGAGCTTTGAGGGGAATTATCGATAGGCTTAAAAAAATAATTCTGTCTTTACTATAATGTTTTCAGGTTGAATATATATATATATATATATATATATATATATATATATATATATATTATATGTATATAAGCTCTAACAATATTCCTAAGGTTGGATGTGGGTATGCCTGTGTAATAATATTCAGACCCTACTAGAATTGATTGGTAAACATACCTATTTTCTCTGCTATAATGTAACACTACCCTAATAATATCTGGGTTCTCTCTCCCCACCCCGTACCATTTATATGGTCTGTTGACCCTTCTATGTTCCAGCTTACTATTTGGAGTCCATATGTACCCTAGTTGGTAGGCTAGTAAATTTCATCACCTTATCAATCTATGATGATCAAAAATGATAATTGAAGCCCTGATGCATCACCTCGACAAGATAGTTCAGCCACAATTAGATATTCATGACTAATGTGCAGGACACCCATATATTTATCTTTAAAAGCACTGCTATATATACCTCATAAGGGTAGATTATATTATGAGTACATCACGTGCTTTAATGCGTTACCGATAACATCTCATATCCATATGTTATTCCCCTATGCCCCCCTAAGTGTATCTCTAGATACTCAGAAACATACTTCCCAGCAATCTAATATATATATATATATATTTTTTTTTTTTTATAGTCTTACCAATTCATAAACAAGCGTGTTTTGTCATATCATATTACACTAATAAGTTAACAGCTCCCTCACTATATTTTGATGAGCTCCTCTTCTTATTTTGCTCTCCATATATTTGTCTTCTATAGAGGATAATTACTTCTGTACTTTTACAAGTTGAGATTTGCTTATATACTATACAAGTTAGTTGTATATGGCATACTTATAACTGATGTGTTTCAATAGCGCTTAAAAGGTCCAAAAGTGACCATATATTATTGTAACCCTCCTGTTATCCCCATAATAGATATGTTGGAGGTCCAAACGTGGCCTCACTTGTGTTATGGAGGTAGAAAACTGAGGATTAGAATTTGATATTTTTTGCTCTATTTTTCAGGTATTATTTAGACAGTTGGCTAGTGCTACACTATCGTATCCCACTTTATTTTGCATTTACAGTACCATGGGAAATATTACCTGTATATTCATGTTATCTCACACAAAAAAAAAGTACACTGTCCCTTTAAGCACCCATAAAGGGACATAAAACTCCTTATTTGAAAACAATAAAACTCTGTTTTTAAACTAGTGGTCTTATGTCTGATGGGTGTCAAAGTGAAAAGTACCTTGCAGGATTGATACTATAAAATGAGGTTTCTGGTGACTCAGAAGCCCTAATCACATACATTTTTCATAAGATCCCTAATTAAAAAAAACAGTGGAGCACTTACCATTCCAATAAGAGGTTTCATCTCATATAATAAGCCTTGTATTGCTGTGATGTTTATAGGCAGATGAGTGTAAAAATAGATTATATTTTGTAAAATGATTTATGTGATTAATTTCTGTTAAAGTATTTAAAATATATTGATGTTTTCTTACATTGTACTAAACTGAGTGAGTTTGGACAAGGTTAGGAGCATGCATCTGAATATTGTGTAGTTTTTTTTTAAAAAGCTTTAATCCCATGTCATGTCTATCAGTAGGCATACACACCTTAAATAATGCATAATTTAAATTAATTTTATAGGATGTTATTTTCCTATTAATAATTAGGTGTACGTTATGTGTAAGTTACGTGTAAGTTATGATATAATTTTAATTAATATAAAGAAAATGCAAAAAAACAAACAAAAAAAAAAACAGTATGTAGAAGAGAACCTAAGGTCTGTAAGAAAAAGAATTAGAGAAAACCTCCTACATATAGAAGTAAACAATGTGAATCTTCTGGTTACTCTACATTTTAAAGAAGAGAGAGGACATTGAATACAGTAAATAAAGTTGTTTAGAACTATTGGTTTATTATGAAGTTATACCATCAAATTACTGATTCATATCTTACTCTCTGCAGGTCTTAACGGGGAGCTACTTCCGGGTTTCAGCATACAGGTGACTAAAGAACTTACAGTGCAGCGTGGGCTTTGTGTGTACATTCCCTGCAGATTTACATATGAAACACAACATGGAAATTTAGTATCAGCAGATTCCAAGATGATCTGGAAAATCAATGGCAAGGTTTATTTGTCTTCTAAACCTGTTCTACTAAATTCACTGGATAAAAAAATTAAGCAAGGAGACTGCTCCTTTAAAATCAGTAATGTAAGCATGGAAAATCAGGGGAATTATTATTTTAGGATTGAAGGAACAGATAAATTACAATGGAACTATGAAGATATCAAACCCTACGTTTCAGTGAAAGGTAAGTAACGAATATTTTATAAACCACTCACACTGATAGATGTCAGTACTAGATGTAGGATTTTGTTTAACCATAGAAAAGTCAGTAAATATTCTATAATTACACTTGTGAAGGGTGGTTAGAGTAACCACCTAGATTTGGTACATTTTATGCAACTTTCTTCCTGACTAGTATTTATTAATAAGATAATATGTGTGTGCTTAGTAGGTGTGATTAGTACTTAAAACATAACCTTTAGTAAAATCAAAACATAAAACAATTGGAAATATTAAAAGCAATCTCTCTGCATGTCTTAAAGTCAACATTTCATTATACTACGGTATCATTTTATTTGTGTCACATTAATATAGGATCTGCATACTAAATTCTCCTATTTATTGGTATATACACAGTTATAGGTTGATAATGGGCACACATGCCACGCTAAGAGAAACCAGGAGTTAATCAATCATGAAAAATAAATTCAGCTATATTTAATACTGTCCAAAAAATTCCCTATATAACATTTTAATTATAACTAATCTTATTTGGAGGATTATCAAAAGTTAGTTATAAATATAAAAAAAAACATTATTTGTTGCTGCCATATTATTCATTATCTTCATTTATAATTGCCAATTATGATTATACTATTTTCAAGTGTTCATATATAAGGGTAGATTTAGCAAGGGCCGAATGGCCCCTATTCCCCTTGTTTTCGCGCGAGCCTTCAGGCTCGCCGGAAACAGCAGTTATGAAGCAGCAGTCTTAACTGGTCCGCTACCTTTGAGACTGCGGATATCAATCGGCTATACGATCGGGCTGATTGACATCCCCTGCTAGCGCCAAATCTGCAGGGGCAGCATTGCACAAGCAGTTCACTAGAACTGCTTGTGCAATGCTGAATGCTGACAGCGATGTCATGTCTGCCAGGCATTGATAAATCGACCCCTAAGGGTGAGATTACAAGTGGAGAGGTATTTAATAATCTCGCTCGACTGTCAACTCCGCTAGAAGTAAGCTTTATGTGGGTGCCAAGTTGTGCTTGTATTACAAGTTGAAAGTAAACTGTCTTCGCTCTTGCGCTGTCAGGGTTTTTTTCCCTGCTTTATTTGCCATGTGCTGCTGGCAGCCATTTTACTCACCTCTCTTGCTGACTCTGGTGCATAGTGTGTGATGCTGCTCATTTCCTGCATGCCCTTTTATGGCTAGACTGGTGCACATCATTCATGTGAGACAGGTTGCAGTCTCAGAATTGTGATGTCATCACTTATTATTTAAAGGGCCTCTGTTCAGTATGCTTTGCCCTTGCGTTGTCTCAGACCTTTTTGTGAGAGTTCCTGTGTATTAGCTGGCTGTCTGACGTCCCTCCTGGTTCCTGACTCTGCTGTTCTCCTTGTTCCTGATTCCGGCTCGTCTGACTACTCGATTTGACACCTGACTCAGCTCATCTGACTATTCGCTTTGGCTCGTCTGACTACCAGCTCTGGTTTTGACTCCTGGCTTGTTATTTGACTTGTGGACTTTTTATTATTTTTTGCTATTAATAAAGGTGTGATTATTTTTGCACTTCTCGTCTCAGTTTGATTCCTGGCACCCTGACATGTGCTACCCCGACGAGCATAAAAAGTTGATCCTGGACTATTGCACGCACAATAAACTATTCACTTATAGAAGTCAATGGGACCCTACTCGCATGCAAACCCAATTGCATATTCTCAAGTGCGCTAACCTAACATGAAAATACGAATATTTAACATTCCAATGTTCTTCACATAGAAGAACATGTTTTATTTATTCATAAATACATATTTCTATATATATCTGGGGGTTTTTTTCCACAGATATATATTTATACCTATATATTTATATACATGATTATATATAGGTATTGATATATACAGATATATGTAGGAATATCTATTTAAAAATACATAAACCATATTTTGCTATGTGCAGAAAAATGGAATGTGAAATATTTACAGTAAATACACACTATAACACTTTATTAAATATACATATTGCATAAATATGTTTTACATGTTTTCGTCTCCTTAACTGCAAAGGGCTCCAATGCACATATATGTGTATGTGTATATGTGTATATGTGTATATGTGTATTTATATATAATGTCTATATGTGTGTACATATATATTTATATGTGTATATAGAATGTGGGGCAACTTTATTAGGTATAGCTACTAAGTAGCGCGTTGAGCCTCCTTTAGCTTTAAAACAGCCTGAATTAATCTAGGCATGTATTCAACAAGATGCTTAACACGTTGTGGAGGTATAGTGTACCATGCAGACATTAATGTGTCACTCAACTCTTGGAGATTCGACGGATGTGTAGGCCAGCAGTAAATAGCCCTTTCAAGCTCATCCCAAAGATATTCAATAGGATTGAGACCCGGAGACTGAGCGGGCCACTGCAGCAAAGAAAATTCATTGTCATGTTACAGGAACTATCCCATCGTGATACAGGCTTTGTGCATTATCCTGCTGGAAGTTACCATCTTCCTGAGGATAAACTGTCAACATGAAAGAATACACTTAGGGGGGTAGTTATCAACGCGTCTACTTTACCTGCCTTCACCGGTCCAATACACCCGCCTAAGCTCGCCTACCATCGCCGCCGTGGACCTTCAAAATTTTGCCTAAGTTATCAATAAAGCTGTCAAAAAGCTGCGCACCAAGTACGGGGCGATGAGCAGCAGACTGTGAGAGTTATCACTCATCCGATCTCGCTGCTCTTCGGCTTTTTGACAGCTTTATTGATACCCCTGTCACTAAGCACCCACACTAACTGCACTGTTCTACCCCCTATACCGGCGCCCCGGAGCCCCCCGCAACTCAAGTTATTAACCCCTAAACCGCCGCTCCTAGACCCCACCGCAACTCTTATAAATGTATTAACCCCTAAACCGCCGCTCCCGGACACCGCCTCCACCTACATTATACCTAGTAACCCCTATCCTGCCCCCCCTATACCGTCGCCACCTATAATAAATTTATTAACCCCTATCCTGCCCCCCCTACATCGCTGCCACTGTAATAAAATTATTAACCCCTAAACCTAAGTCTAACACTAACCCTAACACCCCCCTAACTTAAATATTAAATAAATAAATCTAAATAATATTTTTCTTATTAACTAAGTTAATCCTATTTAAAACTAAATACTTACCTTTAAAATAAACACTAATATAGCTACAATATAAATAATAATTATATTGTAGCTATCTTAGGATTTATTTTTAATTTACAAGCAACTTTCAATTTATTTTCACTAGGTACAATAGCTATTAAATAGTTATTAACTATTTAATAGCTACCTAGTTAAAATAAAGAGAAATTAACCTGTAAAATAAAAACTAACCTAAGTTACAATTACACCTAACACTACACTATACTTTAATAAATTATTCCTATTTAAAACTAAATACTTACCTGTAAAATAAACCCTAAGATAGCTACAATATAATTAATAATTACATTGTAGCTATTTTAGGATTTATATTTATTTTACAGGTAACTTTGTATTTATTTTAGCTATTTAGAATAGTTATTAAATAGTTATTAACTATTTAATAACTACCTAGCTAAAAGAAATACAAAATTACCTGTAAAATAAATTCTAACCTAAGTTACAATTAAACCTAACACTACACTATCATTAAATTAATTAAATAAATTACCTACAAATAACTACAATTAAATGCAATTAAATAAACGAACTAAAGTACAAAAAATAAGATTAATTTAGTTAATAAGAGAAATATTATTTAGATTTATTTAATTAATATTTAAGTTAGGGGGGTGTTCGGGTTAGTGTTAGACTTAGGTTTAGGGGTTAATAATTTTATTACAGTGGCGGCGGTGTAGGAGGGGGCAGGATAGGGGTTAATAAATGTATTATAGGTGGCGACGGTGTAGGGGTGGCAGATTAGGGGTTAATACGTTTAATATAGGTTGCGGCGGGGTCCGGGAGCGGCGGTTTAGGGGTTAAACTATTTATTTAGTGGCGGCGAGGTCCGGGATCCGCAGGATAGGGGTTAATAACTATTATAGGTGGCGGCGGTATAGGGGGGGCAGGATAGGGGTTAATAGGTATAATGTAGGTGGCGGTGGGCTCCGGGAGTGGCGGTTTAGGGGTTAACATATTCATTATAGTTGCGGCGGGGTCTAGGAGCGGCGGTTTAGGGGTTAATCAGTTTATTAGAGTGGTGATGGGGTCCGGGAGTGGCGGTTTAGGGGGTAATACATTTATTTAGTTGCGGCAGTGTAGGGGGGACAGATTAGGGGTGTTTAGACTCGGGGTACATGTTAGGGTGTTAGGTGTAGACAGCTCCCATAGGAATCAATGGGATGTCTGGCAGCAGCTAACATGAACTTTTGCTATGGTCAGACTCCCATTGATTTCTATGGGATCCGCCGCCTCCAGGGCGGCGGTTTGAAAACCAGGTACACTGGGCCGGAAAAGTGCAGAGCGTACCTGCTAGTTTTTTGATAACTAGCAAAAGTAGTCAGATTGTGCCGCACTTGTATGCGGAACATCTGGAGTGACGTAAGAATCGATCTGTGTCGGACTGAGTCCGGCGGATCGAAGATTACGTCACTAAATTCTACTTTTGCCAGTATCTAGGGCTTGATAACTAAGGCGAATAAGCCTCATCACAAATACGCTGCGGAATTCCAGCGTATTTGAGGTTGACGGCTTGATAACTAGGGGCAAATGTCTGCAACAATGTTTACGTATGCTGTGGCATTCAGACATAAATCTAGGGGTATAAATGGACCCAACTTGTGCAAGGAAAACATTCCCCACACCATAACACTGCCCCCACAACCTTGCACAGTTTTCATCAGACATGTCGGACCCATACTCCAGTGCTTGTGTTGTTGTGCACACTGAAGGCGTGCTCTCTTGTTATTCTCTGATAAAAACTACACTGATGTGGCCGCCGGCTGTTGTAGCCCATCCGTGACAAGGTGCGCCTAGTGGTGTGTTACAATATGTTTTTCTCCACACCAAGGTTGAATAATGATGTGATTTGTGAAATTGTGGCCTGTCTGTTTGTTTGCACAAGTCTAGCCAGCCTCCTCTGACCTCTCTGATCAACAAGTATTTTTCTTCCACAGGAGTGATGACTGGATGTTTTTTGTTTATTGCACCATTCTCTATACACCCTTGAAACTGTGGTACATGAAAAATTCAGGAGGTCTGCCGTTTCAGATACACTTCGTCCAGCTCATCTTGCACCTACTATCATACCACATTCAAAGTACATTAGATCACTGCTCTTCCCCATTCTTGCTGCAGTTTGTACGCTTAACTGATAGTAGGAAGGTTGTTCTGCTGTATTTATACAAAAGTGTGGCACATGATCTACAACATAGTAGAATGAACCATTTGTGTGCATAGCAGGGCTGTACCCAGAGTGTACATTTCTGTAAATACATAAATACATATGTACACACACACGCATATATATCAAGGATGTGCAGTCATAGGAGGCAGGGCCTCCCCTGCCATTTTGGCCCCCAAAGTTGATTTAAATTTAATATAAATGAAAAAAAAAATTGTGTTAAAAAAAAAATTACTTTTTTTTTCTCCCCCATATTACGCTATGGAGATGCAGACAGTGTACTTTACATACTCCACTGCGCAACATGGGTGCATATTTTGAGCATTAGAGCGACACCTTCTGGCTACCAAACAAAAAATATTAACCTTTTTTTTCTCCCCATGTTATGCTAAGTACTTTTCTACTTCTCCATTGTGTAACATGGGTGCATTTTTTAAATTACACAGTAAGGAAGAGAACACCACCCACTGGCTGCCACAGGCTGACCGAACGTCAGTGTGGAAAAAATAGGCCAATAGAAGGCATCACTCGTAATGCCTCTTAGCAAGGGAGCCAATCAGAGACGGACATGTTCTCCTGGTGATTGACAGCACCAGGAGAACGTGACCATTGTAGATTGGCTCCCTGCTCATGCGCAAGATAGCATGATTTTGAGTGCAGCGCAGTACTGGCGGCAAAAGGGAACTGGGAAGGAGAGACTGCTGCAACCTGAGCTGTCATCCCATCTAGAGTCTGGACGGAGCCATTTACTTGGTCACTTTGGAGTTGGACTTGCTATACCGGACCGGTAAGCCAGGTGAGTAACTGAGACTGAGTGAGCGACCCCCTGGAAGAAACTTTGAAAGATCAGTGCCAGCCGCCCTGGGGACATCTGAAATTTCTGTATCGCAGTGCATCTGCTGCAGGGATTCTCTTAGTGATAAGTGAATGACGTAAGGTAACGGTTATTACCATTATTTGTGCACATTATCCTATATTATAAAAGACAAGTGTTTGTCTGAAGCCGTCATGCGCAGTACAGACAAACACTTGGCCTTAGACAGCAGCTGATCGCACGCGCACCCCCTGCAGATGAAACCAGCAGCGCGAGGACCGGGCAAAGAGCACAGCTGATCGCACGCGCACCCCTGCAGATGAAACCAGCAGCGCGAGGACTGGCAAGTGAAGGCGAAAGGAGAGAGAGAGAGAGAGAGAGAGAGAGAGAGAGAGAGAGAGAGAGAGAATTAAATATAACACAACACGGCCCGTGTGAACGGGCTTTAGGACTAGTTTTTATTATAATTTACCTTGATGACATCAAGATATATTATAATAAAAATAATGTGCACAAATAATAGTTATATTCATTTCATTAGTACATTTAATTTTGTGTTAACAGTAGCACTGTAAGAGCGCGCTCCCTTTACATAACTTAACATGCCATGTGTCAGGCTGTCAGCTCTTATTTAGAGATATTTATCCACCGTGCTATTGAGTCACGCTCCCAATTTGTGTTAGACTGTTAGTGCACTTCATGCATTGCACTCTTAAACTTAGATTTCTTCTGCTGACACAACTTTGTGCACCTTCATGTAAGGGGAACAATTCATTAAAGGTAATGTTAGTGATAGAAATGTGAGTGCCTGTGCCTGTCATCGTATCTGGATGATAATACAGATGTGATTGATAGGTAGTGGACCCGGTACTGTATTTAATGCATTGCATAGTATTGAAAATGAAAAATGGGAGATTAAAGACATGGGTGCACTGCAGGGGGAGGGAAATTAATATTCATTGATTATTATTCACAGTTTATGGTAAGCTAAGATGAATGAGTGCACTGGTGACTGACACATACTATGGTACTGTACTGGTGCAATTTTTTTTTTCTCAACTTTTTTCAACTTTTTTTCTCCCCCTCTGTCTCTCCCTTTCTCCCTCCCCCTCTGTCTCTCTCTCTCCCCTCTGTCTGTCTCTCTCTCTCCCCTCTGTCTGTCTGTCTCTCTCTCTCCTCTGTCTGTCTCTCTCTCCCCCCTCTGTCTGTCTCTCTCTCTCTCTCTCCCCTCTGTCTTTCTCTCTCTCTCTCCCCTCTGTCTCTCTCTCTCTCTCTCTCTCTCTCTCCCCTCTATCTCTCTCTCTCTCCCCTCTGTCTCTCTCTCTCTCTCTCTCTCTCTCCCTTCTGTATCTCTCTCTCTCTCTCTCTCTCTCTCTCTCTCTCTCTCTCTCTCTCCCCCCTCTGTCTCTCTCTCCCCTCTGTCTCTCTCTCTCCTCTGTCTGTCTCTCTCTCCCCCCTCTGTCTGTCTCTCTCTCTCTCTCTCCCCTCTGTCTTTCTCTCTCTCTCTCCCCTCTGTCTCTCTCTCTCTCTTCTCTCTTTCTCCCCTCTGTCTCTCTCTCTCCCCTCTGTCTGTCTCTCTCTCCCCTCTGTCTGTGTCTCTCTTTCTCCCTCTCCCCCTCTCTACTCTCTGTCTCTCCCCCTCTCTACTCTCTGTCTCTCTCTCTCTCCCCCCCCCCTGTCTCTCTCTCTCTCTCTCCCCCTGTCTCTCTCTCTCTCTCTCTCTCTCTCTCCTCTCTCTCTCTCTCTCTCTCTCTCTCTCTCTCTCTCTCTCTCTCTCTCTCCCCCCTGTATCTCTCTCTCTCTCTCTCTCTCTCTCTCTCTCTCTCTCCCCCTGTCGATCTCTCTCTATCTCTCTCCCCTCTGTCTTTCTCTCTCTCTATCTCTCCCCCCTCTGCCTCTCTCTCCCCTCTGTCTCTCTCTCCCCCTGTCTCTCTCTCTCTCCCCCCTGTCTCTCTTTCTCTCCCCTCTGTCTTTCTCTCTCTATCTCTCCCCCTGTCTGTCTCTCTCTTTCTCCCCTCTGTCTGTCTCTCTCTTTCTCCCCTCTGTCTCTCTCTCTCTCTCCCCTCTGTCTGTCTCTCTCTCTCTCCCCTCTGTCTGTCTCTCTCTCTCTCCCCTCTGTCTGTCTCTCTCTCCCCTCTGTCTGTCTCTCTCTCTCCCCTCTGTCTGTCTCTCTCTCCCCTCTGTCTGTCTCTCTCTCTCCCCTCTGTCTGTCTCTCTCTCTCTCTCTCTCTCTCTCTCTCTCTCTCTCTCTCTCCCCTCTGTCTGTCTCTCTCTCTCCCCTCTGTCTGTCTCTCTCTCCCCCCTCTGTCTGTCTCTCTCTCTCTCCCCTCTGTCTGTCTCTCTCTCTCCCCTCTGTCTGTCTCTCTTTCTCCCCTCAGTCTGTCTCTCTCTCTCTCCCCTCTGTCTGTCTCTCTCTCCCCTCTGTCTGTCTCTCTCTCCCCTCTGTCTGTCTCTCTCTCTCTGTCTCTCTCTCCCCTCTGTCTGTCTCTCTCTCTCTCCCCTCTGTCTGTCTCTCTCTCTCGCCCCTCTGTCTGTCTCTCTCTCTCTCTCTCCCCTCTGTATGTCTCTCTCTCTCTCTCCTCTGTCTGTCTCTATCTCTCTCTCCCCTCTGTCTGTCTCTCTCTCTCTCCCCTCTGTCTCTCTCTCTCTCTCCCCTCTGTCTCTCTCTCCCCCCCCCCCTCTCTCTCTCTCTCTCTCTCTCTCTCTCTCTCCCCTCTGTCTCTCTCTCTCTCTCCCCTCTGTCTCTCTCTCTCTCCCCTCTGTCTGTCTCTCTCTCCCCCCTCTGTCTGTCTCTCTCTCTCTCCCCTCTGTCTGTCTCTCTCTCCCCTCTGTCTGTCTCTCTTTCTCCCCTCAGTCTGTCTCTCTCTCTCTCCCCTCTGTCTGTCTCTCTCTCCCCTCTGTCTGTCTCTCTCTCCCCTCTGTCTGTCTCTCTCTGTCTCTCTCTCCCCTCTGTCTGTCTCTCTCTCTCTCCCCTCTGTCTGTCTCTCTCTCTCGCCCCTCTGTCTGTCTCTCTCTCTCTCTCTCTCCCCTCTGTATGTCTCTCTCTCTCTCTCCTCTGTCTGTCTCTATCTCTCTCTCCCCTCTGTCTGTCTCTCTCTCTCTCCCCTCTGTCTCTCTCTCTCTCTCCCCTCTGTCTCTCTCTCTCCCCCCCTCTCTCTCTCTCTCTCTCTCTCTCTCCCCTCTGTCTCTCTCTCTCTCTCCCCTCTGTCTCTCTCTCTCTCTCTCTCCCCTCTGTCGCTCTCTCTCTCTCTCTCCCCTCTGTCTCTCTCTCTCTCCCCTCTGTCTCTCTGTCTCTCTCCCCTCTGTCTCTCTCTCTCTATCTCTCTCCCCCCTGTCTCTCTCTCTCTCCCCCCTGTCTCTCTCTCTCTCTCTCTCTCTCTCTCTCTCTCTCTCTCCCCCTGTCTCTCTCTCTCTATCTCTCTCCCATCTGTCTTTCTCTCTCTCTATCTCTCCCCCCTCTGTCTCTCTCTCCCCTCTGTCTCTCTCTCTCCCCCTGTCTCTCTCTCTCTTCCCCCCTGTCTCTCTTTCTCTCCCCTCTGTCTTTCTCTCTCTATCTCTCCCCCTGTCTGTCTCTCTCTTTCTCCCCTCTGTCTGTCTCTCTCTTTCTCCCCTCTGTCTCTCTCTCTCTCCCCTCTGTCTGTCTCTCTCTCTCTCCCCTCTGTCTGTCTCTCTCTCTCCCCTCTGTCTGTCTCTCTCTCTCCCCTCTGTCTGTCTCTCTCTCTCTCTCTCTCTCTCTCTCTCTCTCTCTCTCTCCCCTCTGTCTGTCTCTCTCTCTCCCCTCTGTCTGTCTCTCTCTCCCTTCTGTCTGTCTCTCTCTCTCCCCTCTGTCTGTTTCTCTTTCTCCCCTCTGTCTCTCTCTCTCTCCCCTCTGTCTGTCTCTCTCTCTCTCCCCTCTGTCTGTCTCTCTCTCTCCCCTCTGTCTGTCTCTCTCTCTCTCCCCTCTGTCTGTCTCTCTCTCCCCTCTGTCTGTCTCTCTCTCCCCTCTGTCTCTCTCTCTCTCTCCCCTCTGTCTCTCTCTCTCCTCTCTCTCTCTCTCTCTCTCTCTCTCCCCTCTGTCTCTCTCTCTCTCCCCTCTGTCTCTCTCTCTCTCACCCCTCTGTCGCTCTCTCTCTCACCCCTCTGTCTCTCTCTCTCTCTCTCCCCTCTGTCTCTCTCTCTCCCCTCTGTCTCTCTCTCTCTCTCCCCTCTGTCTCTCTGTCTCTCTCCCCTCTGTCTCTCTCTCTCTATCTCTCTCCCCCCTGTCTCTCTCTCTCCCCCCTGTCTCTCTCTCTCTCCCCCTGTCTCTCTCTCTCTATCTCTCTCCCCTCTGTCTTTCT